>NW_020949351.1:11949987-12157769 GCF_900497805.2 Vombatus ursinus
TCTCTCTCTCTCTCTCTCTCTCTCTCTCTCTCTCTCTCTCTCTCTCCACCTTACTTCAGGCCCACATCAACTCTTGCCTGCATTATGTAACAGTCTATCAACTGCTTTCCCTGCCAAAGGCTCTCTCCACTCCAGTGCATCCCACACACTGCTGCCAAAGTAATTATCCTTAAGTATAAATCCACTACTCAATCAATTTTTATGGCTCCCTATTACCTGTAGGATCAAACATAATTCCTCTATTTAGTTTTTAAAGCCCTGCACAAAGCTGGCCCCAACCTATCTTTCCAGCCACTATGATGTTGATCATCAGAGCTTTGTCCAAAGCCTCAATGCTAAATATGTAGTCATAGCTTCATCATAAGCCCTGGTGATTGTTCTGACACATTGATTCAGCAGTAGTGCTCTTTCCCCTTACAACTTTCATAGCATTTTGTTCATCTTTTATGCATTAAACCATTTTATCTTGCACTGAAGTAAATTGTATCATTTTCTCTGCTGGATTGGAAGTTCCTTAAGGGTTGGCATCATATTCACATTTGTGTGTCCCCTGCCCCTTAGTGCCAAGTACAGTGCCTTGCACATTGTAGATACTCAACAATTATTTGTTGAATAATAAAAAAAATGTAAATATTGCTTGAAATTTCATCTTCTGGTTTGGCATGAGGTACAGCCATTGAACATTCAGACAGAAATCAAATCACTGAAAGCTTGTGAGAAGATTTCCTTTCAATCATCCACCTGGAGTTAAACTTTACTTCCTATGATTTTTCTTTACTTCAGCAAATAATGGGAAGTTAACATTTACCTCTTCTTTTTTTGTGAGGCAATCGGGATTAAGTGACTTGCCCAAGGTCACACAGCTAGTACGTGTCAAGTGTTTGGTCTGAGGCCGGATTTGAACTCAGGTCCTCCTGACTTCAGGGCCGGTGCTCTATCCACTGTGCCACCTAGCTGCCCCGGAAGTTAACATTTAGACCTAGAATATAACAAAGCTAGCCTCCAGAAGTCAGTATCTATATTCATTTATTTACAGAGAAAACAGCTCATACATATATTGACAAATATATATATGAAGCTGAATCATTTCAGATCACTGTAAAAAGTCAATGTGTTTCCTAAAACTTCATTTACTGGTTGTTTCAGATATCTGTGACTGAAAAAGGAGATATCCTGGTCGTGTTGTTTGAATGTGAAAAGACAGATGAAAATAGTTAGTATTATATTGGTGCTACTGGGGTAGTCAGCAAGTCACAGGAAGGTTTCTCATGCGGATCCTCTACAGAGGATTGATAGAAAGACATGGACAAAAATTGAAAAAGATGAAAAAGTATGAATGAGTTACAATCTACACTGATGGAGAAGGGACCCACATTTATAAGAATACAGTTCTCTAAAAATAAAAAAAAGCATTGCATATTTATGAATGCTTTGTGGTTTAGATAAATACTATTTAACATATTAAGGAAAGATACATTCATTTCTATGATTTGTAGAGTTACTAATAAAAATAGCGATTAGATTTCATTTAAAAAAAAACCTTTTCAGCATCTATTGATATAATCATGTTTTATTATCTATGTTATTAGCATAGTTCATTATATTTATAATTTTCCTTATGTTGAGCCAAATCTGAATTCATGGTATAAGCCCAAACTCAGCATAGCATGTAATCTTTCTAATGTGGCATAGTTGCCTACTTTTTCATATATTTGATTTAAAATATTTGAATCAGTGTTCATTAGGAATGTTGGTCTATATAGTGCTCTTTTTTTTGCTTTGTTTCACCCTGGTTTAGACACCAAGAACATATTTGTTTTATAGAAAGAGATTGGAAGGATGCCTTTTTTCTTTTATTTTTGCACATAGTTCATTTAGCATGAGAATTAATTGAAGGGAAAAATGAAATGATGAAAGAAGGAAGGAAGGAGAAATGCAAAAATTATAAATTGGAAAACAAATCTTTTTTGCTCTATTTTCCATCATTAAGAGGCCAAGATTATATGTTTTTGTTTTATTTTTTTTTAAGGCAATTGGGGTTAAGTGACTTGCCCAGGGTCACACAGCTAGTAAGTGTCAAGTGTTTGGTCTGAGGCCGGATTTGAACTCAGGTCCTCTTAACTTCAGGGCTGGTGCTCTATCCACTGTGCCACCTAGCTGCCCCTTTGTTTTATTTTCTACTGAATTCATAGATTAATTAATTAATTAAAAGCACTAGAATAACTAATCATATTTCTGAGGAATGATTATAAAATACTCATTTTTCCTTTCAGTAGAGATGATTGAGGGTTGCTGCAAAATGTTGCATACACTCTCAGACACAGTCATAATATTAGTTGTCTTTTTTGTTTGTTTAACTTTTTTTCTTTATTACAAAGGAAGGTTCTTCAGGGAAAGAGGTAGTTATTTAGAAGTAACTATGATATAAAAATAACAGAAGGTATCAATAAAATATTTTAAAGAACAATGTGAGAATGAAAGGAAAAATTAGATTGCTTTAACACTATACCACTCAAATTACCCATAAGTTACTTTATAAAATTAGACAAAACAATAATGAAATCCATCCATAGGAATAAAGACATAGAGGGTTGTTTCAGTAGGATGCAGTTCCTCTCACCTTCATTTAGAGGCATGCTGGTTCAGGAAGGTGTGCTGACCCACAAAGCAGTGAAGAGTATATGAAGCCATCTACTGGTGCCCTAGGCTTTTAAGGCTTAGGTGAAGAAAAAAAAAAGATGCTAAATGTCTTTATGATGCCACAAAATAGCAACATATTATAATACCTCTGAAATAATGGCCTACTTCACCTTGTAAGAAAATAACTGTGCACTAATTAGAAGCAGTGTGGTATAGAAGATAAAGTACTGAACTTGAAATCAGGAAGGTTTTGGTTCAAATTTCAACTCTTACATTCACTGGTTGTGTGACCTTGGATAAGTTATCTCATCTTTCTGAGCCACCATTTCCTCTTCTATAAAATGGAAATAAGAACACTTGAAGTACCTGCCTCACAGAATTGTTTTAAAGAGCAAATAGCATAGTTTGTTAAAGAATAGCTGCTAAACCTGTGATTTAATTGATATTGGGAACTTCCAGGTGAAGAAACTTTCTCTACCAAAGTCAGCACCTTCTCTGCAACTTAAAACCTTACAGAACTGCTTAGGGGATTGAGCCATCATGACATGCTCAGAGTTACACAGTCAATACATGCAGAAGTGGGACTTGAACCCAGCTCATTCCAGCTTTAGGGCTTATGCTTTCTGAAAGTCTTTGAATATTTGAAGGGCTGACATATGGAAAAGAGGTTAGATTTGTTGTGTTTGACCCCAGAGGGTCACAACAGAAGTAATAGGCAGAAGCTGAAAAGGGTCCAATTGATATTTGAAAAATACTGCCTAACAATCAGGTGTCCAAAAGTGAATGAGCTGCCTTAAGAGATGGTACATTCCCACTCTTGGGAGTTTTCAAGTTGAAGCTAGATGACCAATTGTTAGATATATTATAATGAGGATTATTTTCACATATACATATAAATATATATAAATATAAATATATATATAATATAAATGATTGCTCAAGTCCCTCTTAACTCTCAAATTCTGTGATTTTGTGAATAAGGTATATACTAAATCAACTGTAAGTTTGGAAAAGCAATTATATTGACATGGGTATTCTCTCTACTGGTACAGAGTGTAACCCCTCCTTTCTGGGCCATGTAATTCTTATTCATGGTGTTTCATAGAGGATTCACTCAACATGCTGGAGGCCTATCCTGGTCCCTTTGCCAGGCTCAGACACCAATAATAATAACTTACAATTACAGCTATATAAAGCTTTAAAATTTACAAAGTGGTTTCATTATATCAATTCAGTGATGCCCATTTTACTATTGAAGAAACTGAGACCTAAAGACGTTAAGTGATTTTCCCATGTTTACATAGCTAGTTAGGTTCTGAACTAGGAACTGAATTCAGGTTTTCTGACTAGAAGTCCCCAGTTTTTTCTACTGTGCCAAAGTCTCTACCATCTGGCCTATGTAGCCTTTATCATTTGGAAAAGTGGGGTCTTCCAACTACCATGCTATATTCACAGATCATTTGATATAATTTAAAAATCAAGCACCAAGTAAACATAGCGAAAAATCACAGAATGTAGTATAGGAATTTTTCTCATCTCCCATTTCCATTAGGCTTGCTTTGAAGCTCTCCAAGAAAGATTGGCAATAGCCAAGGGAAGCCAGATGCTAGGTCAAAGGAAAGCTAGCTCAATTAAAAACCAAACAAAATCCAGAACTTTTTCTTTATGACTGATGTGCTTACTTGAAATCACAATCCCCACCAGGGAAATTATCTGTTTTTATCATTTGCCATCCTAGTAAGTAGGATGACTTGTCCAGTACAACAGGGCAAAAGTATTATAATTCAATATTCTTTCCCTTATCTAATTCTAATTCAATCAAATCATTAATGCCTTAGAAAGAATTAGATTATTCTAGCAATCATACCTCACTCACTAATACAACAGACTCAAATCCATATTACATATACCTTAACCTCTGAGGAAGGGATATATTTACTGTGTAAATTAACTATACATTAGAAGGAAAAGTGGGGAAAGAGGGAGAAATTTAGCAACAAATAGAACGGCAGCTTGAGAGTAATTTTTCTTCAAACAGGAAAGAGAACTAAGGCAGGAAACAAAATCCATAACCTTGTCAAAAAAAATACATGAAAAGCAGGAATATGGGCACCAAATACAGCTACATTTTTAAAAATTAATTCTATAATTTCTAAAAACAAAATACATTTTAAAATGCATTTATTTTTCTATGAAAGAAGCCACAGACATAGCAAAAATAATTGTGCTACTTGGTTGTAGCTTCACATTACCTCTTTTCTAGCTTATACTTTGTTATCTACCACTTTTACTTCCCATTACTTTCTCAAAATTACTATGAAAGCTTCTCTTATGTAGCTAGCTAATGACATGTCCAAATGCCAGTGTCCTCTATGTTTTGGCCATAAAATACACCTAAAGTCCATGGTTCCTTACACCAATAAGTCCTAACTACTATGAACAAATGACCCCCAGGATCAAAAAGGGAGCTAAAATGAAACAGAGTCTGATCAATAATTAAATTCATTTATTGTTGGAGGAAAAAA
Source organism: Vombatus ursinus (assembly GCF_900497805.2). Lineage (NCBI taxonomy): Eukaryota > Metazoa > Chordata > Mammalia > Diprotodontia > Vombatidae > Vombatus > Vombatus ursinus. The sequence continues at coordinate 11,955,153 of NW_020949351.1, forward strand.
GCTTATAGGGGAGAAAATATCCTACAAGGGAGTAGTGATGGGAGAGAGTTCTCCAGCTGCTCAAAGGGGAGAGAAAAGGGGTGAGATAATATAGTTTCTAGAGGCTTTTGGGTGGGGAGCAAGGCTTAAGGGAGAAGATAGCTGCAGACACAAAAACCAGGCTGCAGGATGTTTAGAAAGTCCTGAGCAAGGTCTTGAGTCTGCAGCTTCTGCTCAAGGTTTCCCTTGAGCTGATAAACACTGGTCCTGTGGTTTCTGGCACCTATAGACATCTCCAAATCTAGCTAGAGTTCACTTGAAAAGATCACTGGTGTATCAAGTAGTTTTGGGCTTTGGAAGCCTCCTAACTAGCTGGTTGTTGTGCTAAAAGCCCCACCCAATTAGAGAACCTTACAAAGAATTTAATCTAAGGTGAATTCTGGCCCATTGTGTGCCACTCTGGTGGATTGGGGGAGTGGTATAGATCCTTTGCCTAGATTGTCTGAGGCTGGGGGTGGTCTGGGAGTGAGAATTATCAAAGTCAAATTATCAAAGTCTCCCAGCCCCTCATTAGAATAGGTCTACCTCTCATTATAATATTAATTCTTCTTATTAATTATAAGCAATCAGAGTTGATTGCCACCCTCAGGAATACTATTCCAAGGGCATATAAGCATTGAGTGGGTAACATGAGGGGACTTTGGCATTTAAGAGTGTCAATGACCTCTTTTATTAATTATCTGCTAGTATGATAAATAAAATGATTAATTACCCAGAAACTATGTCTCTTGAACTTTTTATATGTCACATTACTTTTCATATCTCTTGTTTGTACATAGCTGTTAGTATGTTGTCTCTCCTACTGGACTGGGAGCTCCTTGAGACCAGAGACTATTTCTTGCCTTTTCTTTGTTTCCCCAGCAATTAGCAAAGTGTCTGGCATATAGTAGGTGTTTAATAAATGCTTGTTGACTTGAATTATATAGTAACAAAGAAGACCAAGAGATATTTTGAGGCCAAAAGATTAAAAACAGGCAAAAAAAAATCACTTCAGAACAATTTTCCATCAGCTGCTCTATTCAGCTTTGACTCCAGGAACAATATGCCCCCTCCCCACTCCTATCCTCCCAGATAAGCAAATCACCCAAAATCTCATCACCAAGAAGAATGACTCAAGTTTTGATACTCTGCACTTTCTCAGTTTTCTCTAGGTTGCCTCTCCACTCTGATCAGAGGCCTGGAGGGTAGGATACTAAACTCCTCCCAAAGCCTTCCTTTATAGAGTGTTTACAACCTTCCTGGTGACTCCACTTTGCATCTGATGCTTCTACTCCAATGAACAATATACCTGCATTGGGTTCCCGCTGGTGGACCCTCCCTCACACACCCTCAACACATACACATGCTTTTCAGCATCTTTTTGTATGTTGTCTTCCCTTATTAGATTGTAAGCTCCTTGAGGTCAGGGACTACCTCTTTTTCTTATTTATATCACAATTGCTTAGCACAATGCCTGGCACATAAGTAGATGTGTAATAAATGTTTGTTGAATTGAATTGAACTCAGCCCAACAATAAACCAATAAAAAAAGTGTTAAACAAATGGCTGAGTGCTGCAGATTTGTTTGGAGAAATGGAGAGATTTATGATGGAAATTAATGTCTAGGCTATTGCTACCAGAAATTATAGAAAGATTATTCTTAAGGACACTCAGTTTAGTGATATAGGTTATGTAATGAAATTGGAAGAACTGTGCAATTCATTATTAAAAAATTAATATCTACCAAATACCTACTAAGACATGATCTGGTAGCAAAATTTATAATTCAGAACCTCACTATTTTTTATGGACTTCTGTTTGGTCGTTTCAGTCATATCATCCACCTCTTCATGACCCCATTTGGGGTTTTTTTTTGGCAAAGATACTGGAGTGGTCTGCTATTTCTTCTCCAGCTCATTTTATAGATGAGGAACTGAGGCAAACAGAGTTAAGGGACTTGCCCAGGGTCACACAGCCAGTAAATGTCTGAGGGCAGATTTGAGCTCAAGAAAATGAGTCTTCCTGACTTCAGGCCTGGCACTCTACCCACTGTGCCACATTGCTGCCCTTTTATGTACTTAACATTCAGCAAATTCAAACACCGCAAACATAGACCTCAAAATGTCCTAGAAAATTCAATTTAAAAGATGGTATCAGACCATCATCACAGTCTTAACTATTGCCCAATATCTCATGGATATAATATTGATCCATAAAAACTTAAGAACCAAGTTTTTAATCAATGTCACCATAAAAAATGCTGATGATCTCCAAACTATGTGGAACAAAAGCTTTCAAAACACTGTGATTCAGTAGAGGAGATCAAAATTACATCAGAACAGAAGGTGCATATCATCCTTCCTGTCCTGCATTGCTACTAGAATTGTACCAAGGATGTTTTCAGGGAGCCTATAGATGATGAGCTTACATCCTAATACTTTCATTCAATTATAAAAAAGCAGTTATTTTATCCACCTGTGCAGCAGTTAGAACACACATAAGAGATAAAAGAACAATAGCAGGACAATAACAGTCCCAAGAGTGTTACTATATGAAACCTATCAAAAGAGATGAGAAGACTAAGATAATAATAATACCTCTATTCAACTGTGAGTTTCATGATGACAGTGCTCAAATGTTATCTAAATGTTGTACTTTTCCCAGAATCCAGTACAGTGCTTTGATCACAATGGATATTTAAAGTTGGTTGAAGTACAAGGTAAATACGAAGGAATTTTGGTTTGGAGTGGGGCACTAGTACTGAACTTTGAAGGGCCCTGGAATTCTAAGAGTTGAAAGTAAAGAGGTAATACATTCCAGGCTTGAGGGGAAGCCTGGGCAAAGGTACAAAGATAGTAGGTGGAGCGTTGCATACAAGTAAATCAGTTTGGTCAAAATGTAGTTTGTGAAGGGAAGCAATGTGTAGTAAACCTAAAAAGACAGGATGGAATCAGACTGTGAAAAGTTTTAAATGCCGACCAAAATTTTTATATTTTCTCCTCAGAGAACCACTAAAGTATTTTGTACAGGGAAGTAACAAAGTCATATTTGTGCTTCAGGAATATCACTGTGTGGAAGATGTAGTGGAGAAGTGAGGAGTTTGGCAGGTAGACTTATTAAATAGCTATTTCAAAATTAATCTAGGCAAGAGGTGATAAGGGTCAACCACTCTGCCTCAGTTACACACAGGGATGATCACATACTTGATCTTGTCATCATCCACAAGTGTTCTACTTCCATGTTCATTCTGAATTTCCTTTATCTGTTCATAGTCTTTCTATAGACCTGACTTCTCCTAAACATGCTTGTTATGATCTATGGGACCCCGATCAATCAGTACTATCCCAGGCCATCAGCCCTGGTCTGGATACACTCTCCTCCCTTCTGAATATTGACCCTTTGCTGAACCAGTTCAACTCTACACTAGCCTCTACTCATGAATCCCTGGGTCTCTTGACCTATTGTCAATCACTCCTTGCCAAACCCTGGCATTTCTCCTACCATTGGCCTCAAACTATTCATATGCTACTGAACAAAATTGGAGGAAATCACAAAATCATGCTGACTGATGCTGCAACAAATTATTTTAGTTAATCTACTCAGACCTCACCATAGCAAGAAAATTCTATCATCCCTAATTTATTCCCTTTCTCACATACCATAGCAGCTGTTCCAAACTTTTTCTTTTCTCTCCATGTCATTCTCCCTAAACTTTCTCTACTGAGGGCTTCTCATTTTTGTTGTTGTTGAGTTGTTTCAGTCTTATCTGACTCTCTGTGACTCCATTTGGAGTTTTCTTGGTAAAGATACTGGAGTGGTTTGCCATTTCCTTCTCCAGCTCATTTTATATATGAGGAAACTGAAGCAAACAAAAGGGTTAAGTGACTTACCCAGGGTCAAGCAGATAGTAAATGTCTGAGGCCATATTTCAACTCAGGTCCTTCTGGCTGCAGGGCCAGCGCTCTCTCCATTGTACTACCTACCTGTCCCTATCTTACCTCATACTTAACCAAAAATGAAAATAATAATGACATAATTCATTTACTAAGGACTCCTTTTCCCTCCCTTCTTATCTCACATCCTTTTAACACTGTGCCCCATTATCTTCTCCTTCACTTCAGTCTCTCATGATGAGGTAGCCATTCTGTTTGCCAAGGCTAACCCTTGATTTCATGTCCTCCCTTGTTCTCCAGCATCATCCCCACACATTCTAATCTTCAATTATTCTTTCCTTATTGCCTAGAAATATGTCCATATCTCCCCTATCCTTAAATAAATGCTCACTAGATCCTACCACGCCAGGCAGCCCTACATTTTTCAATCTGTTTTCAGTTAAACTTCTTGAAAAATCTATTTATAATCCATTTCACTCTCTTCTAAACCCCCTGCAATATGATTTCTGATATTCAACAACACTCCTCTTCATAGTTACCATTAATCTCTTCATGGCTAAATCTCATTTTCAATCTTTTTTCCTGGATTTTCATCCATATTACAAGCATGGGTATTCCTCAAGGCTCTGTCCCATGCCCATTTCTCTTTTCTTTACATACTTCCATTTCCATGGATTCAATCATCACCTCTATACAGATGATTTTCAGATCCAGCTCTCATCTCTCTCCTGAGCTACAGTCACACATCAAGACCCTGAAAACTAGATGTTCTGCAATCATCTCAAACTCAACATGTCCAAAATGGAATTCATTGTTTTTTACCCCAAATCCTACCCACATCAAAACTTTCTTATATCTCTCTACAAATCTCTTGCATATGTTTCCTTCTCTCCACTCACATTACTATCACCCGAATAAGGCCCTTATCAATCCTTATCTAGTTTATTTCAATAGCCTTCTAAGCAATCTCCCTGCCTCAAGTCTTTCCCTACTTCAATAAATCCTCCACACAGCCACCAAAGTTGTCTTCCTAAAGGGTAGGTCTGACAATAATAATAATAGCAATAATAAATATTTATATAACATTTGTTATGTGCCACACACTGGGCTAAATGCTTTGCAATTATCATCTCATTTGACCTTTTAAGAGGTGAAAGAACTGAGGCAAACAGAAGTAAGTGAGTTGCCCAAGGTCACAAAGATAGTAAATGCCTGAGGTCAGATTTGAACTCAAATTATCCTGACTGCAGGCCTAGCACTCAATCCACTGTGCCATCTAGCAGGCTATGACATATTACTACTCATTGAACTCCAATGTTTCCCTATTCCTTCTAGTATCAAATACATAGTTCTTATGTGGCAGATAAAAATCTTTACAATCTAGTCCCTTCTGATCTTCCCAGTCTTCTTCCATTCTTCTCTCTTCCATGCCCTCCATAATTCAGTCCTAGTGGCCTACTTACTGTCCTTTGTACATGACACTTAATCTTCATGATTTTCACTTGACATTCCCTATGCTTGAAATGCTCTGGCGCATAGAACCCCTAGCTTCTTTTGAGACTCAACTCAAATATCACCCCCTCCGGGAGGCCTTTTCTGGTCCCTCAAGCTGCTACTTCCGTTCCACCTAAACTGACCTTCAATCTACTCTATATTTACCATATTTATTCTGATTTATATATGTTATTTCTCCTTGCCTTCTTGACAGCAAGGAATATTTTTTTGCTTTTTCTTTGTATCTCTAGGGCTTAGCCAGTGCCCTGCACATAGTAATTATAATAACAAGAGTACTAGCTAATAATAATAATAATGAGGTGCTGAACACTTACAAATATTATTCATTTGATCTTCACAACAACCTAGGGAGATAGGTGCTATTATTGTCCCCATTTTTCAATTGAGGAAAGTGAGGCGCAGAGGTGAAATGATTTTCCCACGATCATGAATCTACTAAGTATTGAGGTTAGGTTTGAATTCAAGTCTTTCTGACTCTAGGCCTAGTTCTATCTGCTATACCACCTAGCTACCTCAAATAGTAAGTAATAAATACTCATTGATTGATTGATTGAACTATGGCAGTGTCCAGTTGAATGGAGAGAAGTAGACCAATAAAAGTGGTGTGAAAATAGATTCAAGGACACTTGATAAATTATTGAGTAAGATACTTTGGGTACAAATACCAAAGGGATCCCAAGAAAGAACCAAATATTGCAATATTTGCTAGGATGGATAGAATGAAGAGGTTTAAAAGATTCTGGATGGATAAATAACAATATAGAAATAAAAAGTTTGAAGACAATGGAAGCAACAAATACAAGAAAGGCTTCCCCTTAGTCCTTTATGACTGATAAATGACTAGTGGGAATCAAAGCATCATCAGACCACACTACATTAGTGTCAATTATTACTCCAGATTCTACTAACTCCTACACATAAAATGCCTACTATCCATGACATGGTAATTTTGCAGTTTTTTTAAGAATCACAACTAAAGTCATATGAAATCAAATAGAGATAAATCTACTGAGTCCCAGAAAGTTAAAAAAAAAAAAAGAAAGAACATTCACCTCAAGGATAATATAAATAAAGGCAAGATGAAAGAAATAAAGCTTTTCATTCACATCTTGTGATGGGTAGAAGAATATTTTTATTCTTCCTCTTATTGCCTATTTTTAGCAACTTTGGTTGTCATTTCCAGGGAGACAGAGAATGAACTATGCCCCAGGTATCCACAATGGTGTTCATCTAGTCACTAGTGACATATGTGACATAATGCTATTGGGCTGAGCCCATGTAGAAGGCAAGTGGATGAACGCAGAGAACCCAAGCCACTCTTGTACTATTAATAGTTATTAATAGAGAGCAAGGGATATACACTACAAAACAATAAAAGCAGTGAAGGGAGAAGAAATTTTAAAAGACCACACTGGGGCACAGTTACAGAAAATATAGAGTAACTGTTGATTAGCTGGAAAGCAACAACAAACAGACAAACCTAGAATACAACAAGCCAGAACAAAGTAGCTCTTTTCATAGGCCTTGGGCTATCTTTTATAATTGCAGATTGATGTTGTTTGATATTATATTTACCTCACGAGGTTGCTGTGCATAAACCTTAAAACATCACAAATTCTCTCTGTCATACACACAGATACACACATATGTAGATGTGTGTGTGTGTGTGTGTGTATATGTATATGTATATATATATATATATATATGCATATAAATGAAAATTCCATGTTCCTTTATACATAATATGGGCCAAGTAACAAGGATAACTCTTTGGCTCTTTGGGCATGGAGCAAAGAATGTAAAACATTTTGGGGAAGCAGATGCCATTTGCCATTTGTCAGAACAACAATTATTTGTAATAGTGCTTCTTGGACTTTGAGACCAAGCCCTATAATTGAAAAGAGCTACTTTGTTCTGGCTTGTTGTATTCCAGGCTTATTTGTTCATTGTTGTTTTCCAGCTGGTCAATAGTTATTCTGTATTTTCTATGACTGTGCCTCAGTGTGGTCTTTTAAAATTTCTTCTCACTTCCCTGCTTGTGGTTGCTCTGCTTTTGGTAACTATATGTAGTACAACAAAGGCTTGGGTTCCCTGTGTTCATCCATTCACCCTCTATATGGGCTTTAAAAGGAAATTGGAGATGGTGTGGGCAAGATCCCAGGTCAGCTATTTATTCATGTCACCCATGGACCTGCTGTTATATTATATGATCCAATGACCCTATAGTTTCTCTCTATTTTGCCAAATTTTATACATATATGTGTGTGTGTGTGTGTGTGTGTATGTATATGTATATATATACATATTGTGTATGTATGTATGTATGTATATCTATATAGTTTTTCTCTAAATAAACCAAATAACTAAGACTAAAATATTGTATTTAAAAATTCTTAGTCCATTTACCACAGGCCAATAACTATGACCACATCCTCCATCCATAACCTGTAACTTATGGATAGCCATCTCCGTTCAGTAACAACAGCATGGTACACCTACCACCACCATTGCCACCATTCTTAATTATGGGACCTCACTTTCAAAATTGTAAGACTTCAGGAAAATAAAAATTTTCTCTCCCCTATTTTGAACCCACCTGTTTTAGCTATCTGTAGTAATATAAGTATGGGCTGGTGCTTCATAACCTGCTAGCTATTTGGAATGGAGGTTTAATATATACCACTCCATCACTTTAGGCACCTACCAGAACAGGTCTTGGAAAAAGTATGTGGCAATGAGTTTTATTGACTGGACTGAGGAGGAATTAGCTTTTCCCTGAAGATCACTAGAGGAAACAGATCATTTGGGTCTTCTCTAGTGGGCAGTACAGTATGCTGATGTAGTTCTCCCTCTTTCTTTTAAGGGGCCCAGGAGTTTCACATCAAGTTATATCCCCAACAGGACCTATCACAGGCATTCATTAGTAATCTAAATTCAGACTTTTTGCAAGAAAATGTGTCAAACTTATGTTAAGGTAATTTTTTACATATATTCATATATAGAAAACAGTTTTTGATGTTTGTATTAAGCTACTAATTTCCTTGAAAGTTCTCCCCAGAATGTGAGTGTGTAATATTATATATAATCTAAGACTTGGCTGATGTTTAGGTTAGTTTTCTTGAACTACTTTCCCCAACATAGACCATTTTTATTCTTCCTTACAAGGGATTGATCTCTGAGGAAGGGTGAAGAATAAATGTGGAAATGAAAGTAATATATAAATAAAAGATATCAACAAAAAGTTTAAGTCCATGTGTTTGCAAGATTTCATTAAAAGCCTCTCAACTCTCAAGCCAAGTCATCTCTGTCCACTGAATAAGATTTGGCCTATGACGTCAAACCATTGGGCCATTTATTTCAGATCCCAAGAGTTGTTGGCTTGAAAAGCTAGTCAGTCATATCCAAAAATCCCTTCCTCAAGTAATGTTCATAGTATCACCAAAAAGGTTTGAAGATATAATTTCAAAATATAAATTTTCCACACATTCGAAGTTTCAGCCTTGGTGACTTACTTTAGATCATGTGAAGAAGCAATGAGTATTGAGCAGCCAGGAAATCCCTAGTATTTTACATAAGAATTAAACCTTACAATTCTATCAATCTGGAAAAATTATCTTGTCAACCACCCCACTGCACCCAGAATTGATTTCTGGTACCCTGAAGATAGTGGACCAGGCTATTTTTCTAATGAGACAATGGAAATAACTGTTGTAACAGGACAATTTTTGGGTTAGGGTTAAGTAATAGCGGAATTTTAGAAATTTTAGCAATTCAAACTTTTTCCCATTACAAAAAAAAAACCCACTCTTTTTTTTTTTTAAAGATATGCTGCCACCTAGCTATGGAATCATTCAGATATCATTCAAAATGTTAATATCTGAAAGGTACTAAGATATGAAGTAAAAAAATTGAGTCAGAAAAATTGTACAAAGTTACCATTTCAAGTTATGTGATTGTGCACACAATGCAAGGTTAAAGTTTATGCATTTGACTTTTGACAGCTTTTTAAAGAAAAAACATCTCATCTAGTTTCTTTTGCTCTTAAATCTTCCCCAATATTTAAATCACATTTTACTTTACTTTCCCTGCTCTTTAATTTATGTAAATCAATTTCTCTGGAGACCTTTTCAATCTCTTCTTTTTATATTGTTTCTCTTTTTCATTCTAAGTACCAGTATACATTCTTGCTCTTAATTTCCTCTCTGAGGAGCCATTCCACCCACTTCAGTACCCTAAATAAAAAGCTGAGATATCCTCAAAGTTCAGAGTTGCATCATGGGTATAATTTCCCTTGCAGTACAACTATGTAATCACATCTTTTTTTTTTTTCCTTTATAAAGACTGACCAGACTTCAGTCTGGCCTGAGAACAATCTGCAAACTATTTTTCTGCAATTCTCAAAATAGTCTTTGGGGTGTTTTTGTTTTATTTTTTGGTGGAAAGGAAGTGAAGTCTAAACCCATGGTGTCATCAGTATACGGAACTCTTGATAGAGAAACTTTGACCACTGATGCAGACTATCAATTTTCTTATAACTTACAGTCTAAGAGAATTGTCTGAAACACTGAAAGCTTAAGTGACTTGTCTATGATCATACATCCAGTATTTGTCAGAGACAGGATTTGTGCATATGTCTTCCTAATTCCAAGGCTGATCTTCTATCTATGATGTCAAGCTTTCTTTAATATGCTTAAATTCTCAATTTATATTCTACTGAGCATTTGGGTACATTATTTTATATGCCTCATTCTGAAAAGCCACATCACTGTTTTCCTAATCATACAGGCTCAAAACATTGACTCCATGAAACCATCCCTAACAACCTAAAGCTTCATTAATATTTTTATCCCCTGAATTACATTTTTGTCTTCAGTGCCTAGCACATAGGAATTACTTAATAAGTGTTTGTTAATTATTGGTTGATTGAATTACTATATTTGGAATTTAATATTTTATATTAAATTATAAATTGTCTTTTTTATTATTGCTTTATGTAGCTTGTCTGATGTCACCAGTCACATGGTAAACTCTTTAATGACTGATATTATAACTTATACTTCTATTTGATTCACAGCACAAAACACAATTCTGGGCATATAATAGGGCCTCAATAAATACATGTAGATTAATTTAAATTCTATTGACTAGATATAGCACATAGCATAGTATCCTGGAAAACAGACATTTAATATACATATATATATACGTATATATGTATATTAAACACATACACATCATTCCTCCTACTCTTTTTGACTTAATTCTTTATACGCTGAGCCTTTTCTTATCCATGTAGGCTCAACTTCAGATTCTCATCATTTAAGTATGTACAAATCAAATCCCATTGCAACAAAAATCTTCCTATGACCTAAAATTATCCAAGCTTGAGTTGACACAATGAAAGAATTTGGATATTCCTTTGTAATTCATTATAATAAGATGTAGCAGGATTTGATCTTAGAAACACGAAAGAGAGAGCAAATCAGAAAAAGAATCATTTAAGGCCAATCAATTCAGTTCTAGAAATATTTATTAAGTCCATAGAATTAAAGACAGTGGAATCTAGATGATAATGTAAATAGAACACTGAACCTGAATTTAGGAAGACTCTAGCATCAGACACTATCTAGTTGCATGAACCTGGGCAAATCACTTAACCTCTGTCTGCCTCAGTTTCTTCAACTGTAAAATGAGGATTATAAACTTATCTCCCAGGGTAGTTGTGAGGATAAAATGAGAAAATATTTGTAAAACACTTTATGAACCTTAAAGTGCTATATAAATATTAATTATTGTTACTAAAGACAAAGATGAAACAGTCAGTCCTCAAGGAGTATATATTCTACTCTAAAAACAAGAATCTTTATTTCTCTTCCTAGCAATAAGTATATATTAGAATTATAACTAGCATATTAGAATTTACTTTGAAACAGCTGAAAGTTGTGATAGTTCCCTTGTCAGGTATTGGTTCAGGAAGGAACTGATAAGAACTTTTCCAGAATTGTTGAAAGACTAATTATGTTTTGGAGGCAGACCTTTAAAACAATGGAATCCCTTTCACTTAAGTCAGAATGAAGTAAAAATTGGAAGCAAAGTTCCTTTACTTAATTCTCTATTAAGATGACCCCAAGAAAAAGATATCTAAATATTTAAAAACAAGTAAAAGAACATGATCCACCCAGTGATTATATATGAGTGTCCATTTACTATAACTTAGTGATAGTCACCTAATGTTTCTATCCATTATCCAGCGCTAAGATCACATCTCACATGAAGTGCTCTCAATGTCTCTTATAATATAATATAAGCATGAATAATAAAATTTAGTATATAAGCATCAAAGTAGAGTGCTAAATGTATATCAGAGTCCCCTCAATATATCAGTGAATCTGTGAAAGCTAAGTGAAAGTCCTTCTAGACTGCAACTCATCCATGCTTTCTCATTCTGCTCATTTTATGCCCATGTCTTCTTTATAAATCATACATCATGTGTAAAGAACACCTATGGCCTAGGCGACCTGTAACATTGGAATGACAGGGTTTTGATTTCCTTTCTTCTTTTGGGGAGGTCTTCATGAATTTCACTGTGAGGCATAGAAAAGTCATGGATAGTCACTGTCCTGAGGCGGTTCATCACAAAAACAGTATTTTCACTAGACAGGTGGCTAAGCTGGGCTCACTCTTCATAGGGCATAGCATCTCAGATGAACAGGTCAATTCAAGAGGTCACTTGGCTGATGTGATAGTTCCTCATAGCTAGGTGGTACAATGGAAAAAAAGCGCTAGGCCTATATTTAAGAAGACGAGTTCAAATCCAGTCTCAGAGACTTACTAGCTATGTCATCCTGGGCAAGTCATTTAACATCTCTGTGCCTCAGTTTCCTCAACTGCAAAATTGAGATAATAATAGCACCTACCTCCTAGGGTTGTTTTGAGGATTTGTAAAGTGCTTAATACAGTGTGCAGCACAGAGTAGGTGCTTAACAAATACTTTTTCCTTTCTCTTCCTCACTGAGTTTGTACTAGTCTGGCTTGGGAAAGTTACTCTGACACTGCTACTTCTAACATGGTTTGGGAAAGTCATCCAGTTGCAAGCCTCTTCACAGGAGATGGTATGTCTCCTAGACAAGTCAATATACTAGACTGTCGGGGCTTGTGCTTCAATGAGCAGCTGCATTCTTTTGTCACTTTCAGTGATTGATTCAGCTAGGTGATACTTTGTCTCTTTAGTTGGACTGCTAACTGGTAGCAGTCTCTCCTCTTTGACTCCTTGAGAGCAATGACCTTGAGTTTTGTCAATTCCAGGAAGGAAATGAAAGAGAAGCTTTCCAGTTCTATAGTCCTTCCAGCTCCTGAGCAAGTCCCCTTAGTAAAGGACTCCACCTTTGCTTAGAATGATGAGTCCCATTCATCTAGTTACTCTTCATAGACTTCTATTAGGTTTTTATGCAGATGAGAAGCTATATAAAAAGACAGGAATTCAATCTGTGACAGAAAGGCAAATTCATTGTCCTATGGGCTACTTCATATACAATTCAGCTATTGTTCAACAGGACCATTTCTAAATTATAGAATATATCTTTTACATCTAAATGTATTTTCCCTTTACATTTCAATACAGAAGAGTCAAAATTACTCTAAAGTTCAATTCATAGGAAATGAACGAAAGGATGGTGCTTTTGATGATGAAAAATAAGGCAAGAAGAGTGGACTAATGCCAAAGTGTAAAATACAAGGTGTGATATCAAGAAAACATCTGATGAAAAGGCACTAGGCTCAGGAAAAAAATGAGATTATAGAACCTGGCATGCATCTTTTCATAAACACAAAGCCATGGGCGCAATACAACATTTAAAAAAAATAATGAAGCAGGAAAAAAAAATAATTGTAACAGGTTGGAAAGCCAGACTGTAGCTATGATAAAATAAAATAGTAAAAAAAAAAAAAACAAAAAAAAACTTCTGAAGGGATCCCATAGATTCAAAAATCAGAATGAGGATGGGGAAAGTATCACAGAACTGACAACCAAGTGGTCACAGGCTATGAAGTTCATTATTATTATAGTAACTAACAACAAAAACAACCAAATGAACATAAAAACAAGAGGTAAAACCTTACCCCAAATCCTTAATCAAAACATAACCAAATGAATTAATAAACAAGCAAAATACTTTTCTTCTGTATCTCCTGCTAGGCCTGCTTGAAGTTCCAACACTTCTGAACCTGTTTTCCTTCTTTCTTTTTCTTTTTCTAATAGAACTCATTATTTTTCTTCCAAAATCCTAATTCCTGCCTTCCAATTTAGTATAAAGGGCAACACCATCCTCTCAGTTACTTAGACTCACAAACTACAAGTCATTCTCAACTGCTTACCTTCTCACTTTCCATATCAAGTTGTTGCCAACAACTGTTAATTTCATGTTTTCAACATCTCTTGAATATATTCCCTTTCTCTCCTCTTACACTGCCACCACTTTGGTGCAGGTTCTCATCACCTCACACCTGGATTATCGTAATGGTCTGCTGGTGAGTTTGACTGCCTCAAGTCTTTCCTGACTCCAATCCATTCTCTTCTATTTAGCCTCCAAAGTGACTTTCCTAAAGTACAGGCTTGATGACATTCCCTCTCTTACTTAATAAACTACAGTGATTCCCTGTTGCCTACTGGATCAAATACAAAATCTTCTATTTGGTTTTCAAAGTCCTTCATAACCTTGCGCCACCTACCTTTCCATTCTTCTCACAACTTACTCCCTGCCAAGTACTCTTTGATCCAGTGATATAGACCTCTTTGTTGCTCCACAAACAAGACAATCCATCTCTTGGCTGTGGCATCTTCTTTGACTGTCCCTCATGCCTGGAATGCTCTTCCTTTCCATCTCTGTCTACTGTCTTCTCTGGCTTTTTTTAAGTCCCAACTAAAATCCCTTCTCCAGGAAGCTTTTCACAATCCCTCTTAATTCTCATGCATTCCCTCTGTTAATTATTTCCTATATATCTTGTATATTGCTTGTTTATACATATTTGTTTGCTTGTTGTTTTTCCCATTAGATTTGAACTCCTCGAGGGCAAGGACTGGATTTTGCCTCTTGTTGTATCCCTCGGTGCTTAGCACAGTGCTTATTTACAATTGACTTATTGCTGGGCCCACAAGGAGTAAGGCAATATCCACTCCCTTCCCCATTAAAGGGCACCTTTGCTCTGGATTTAGACCTGTTGTCTGTTAGACCTGATTCAGTCCTGGGGAACCCTAGTCTCTATTGAGAAGGGACTAGGTTCCCTTTTTTCATAGTCATTGGATTATTAAACCCTCACCTTGAAGTCCTGGGGAGAGAATATTTAAAGCTTAAATTTAGACTCATGTATTAAGCTTACCTGAAAGGGAGAAATAAAAATGTATTTAATATGAATTATTGATCAGGTGTGAGGCAGTTTTTATTTATGTAATACACAGGGCATACAAAAAGGAATAATAAACACAAAACAGGTACAGATTTGACAAAAACACATTTTAAAAGGATTGAGTAATTTAACTCATATCTGTTGTTAGTTTGCTCAGAGATTGCTCAGACTTCATAAGAATATAAAAAAGTTTGCAGGACTACTAATGAGACATTTTATGTTTCTCCTTGGCTCTGTACTTTCCAAACAACTCCTGGTACTTGTCTCCTAATAAAATAGTCAGTTAAAACTCTGGTCAATCCCCTTGTCAATGAATGCCCTCTCAAAAAGCAGTGGAATTGTTGTAGGAGTTCCTTCCTCCCCTGCCACTATTCAACTCAAATTCTATGGGGCCCCAAACCTGCAGACCTCTCAAACCCACAAGTTCATGTCTAAGCCTGGCAAGTCTACCTCGTGATAGGTGCTTAGTCTCCTAAGATCAGGGGGAAAAAACAAAAGAACAAGTTCAAACCCTGGCTCAAGCTTGTGTAGGTAGGATATACGCTCATGGCTGCATGAAGGCCTGGGTGAGAGTTAAAGTAAGCAACCCCTTCACCAATACCTCTGTTAGGATGAAGCTTGCAACAGTCCTGACACAATTATTAGCTGAAAAGGAGAAAGAACATAGGATGATTTTGCTTCCTTTTAAACTCCCAGTGAGTCATCAGCTCTTCCAGCTCTAAAATCAATAAAATGACTCTTCAAAATGCCAAATGCAAGCCTTTCAGCCTTGAGTCACACATACCAGAAACAGGATTCAAAGCTCACAACATGATCAAATGGTGAGCATGCTCAATGGATATCCCACATTGGCTTTTTTTTTTTCTTTTACACAATTGAAGCCAGTCTATACATAGTTTTAATTCTGTTGCTTTCACTCTGCATTACCTCATTCCTTATGTGTTTCATATTTATCATGTTTATGGCACCATAACAATATCACATAGTGGATAGAGAGCCAACTTCAGAAATGTAAAGACATGGGTTCAAATCCCACTTCTGACACATAATGGTTATTTGACTATGAATAAGTCACATCATCTGTCAGTGCTACAGGAGATTAAGACTATAAATTACAGAACAGGTGATTAGTAGAAGCAATGAAAGTGGGAAGTTCCCTATACCAATGAAATCACAGGTTCAGTTTAAAAAATATTCCATTAAATTGGTATGCTACAAAGTATTTAAACATTCTCCAGTTGTTGAACATTTAAGCTAGATCTCCTCTTTCTCCCTCTCCCCTCCACCTTGCCTCGCAAAGGTTTTCAATTTAACAATAGCTTGTACACATGACAAGCTGAATCAGTGAACAAGGCAAAGAATTTCAAGAACTCATCAGTAGAATGGATAAGTCCATCAACATGTGTATAATACCTTGTCTCACAAACCAAGAAAAGAAACATCAAAACTGTTGACCTTTGTTTAGTTGCTTCCAAACAAAATTTTACAAGCATAGATTGAAAATAAATCCATGGTCAGTTTACTTTATATCCATTTAATACATTAACTGTGATCATACTTGGTCCAAGTAAATTTGGATACGAGCTGTATTTGCATAGCAGATGTCACAAAGCAAGAAAAAGATTACAGTCAACATAGGATGTGGTTTTATTAATGATTAAATAGATAACACCCAGCTATCAAGTCAAGTTAGTGTTATAAACCATTGTTGCATAAAAATACAACATCCCCACCTATAAGGAACCACATATTTATGAAAGAGAAGCAGTTTTGAAATTAAATAAAATAAATTAAAACAAAATCCAAAAAATCAAAATTTCAATATATACTTATGATTTTGGCATTAATTTATGCAACATCAAAAGTGAAGACAT
This sequence comes from Vombatus ursinus, assembly GCF_900497805.2. Classification (NCBI taxonomy): domain Eukaryota; kingdom Metazoa; phylum Chordata; class Mammalia; order Diprotodontia; family Vombatidae; genus Vombatus; species Vombatus ursinus. The sequence continues at coordinate 11,971,855 of NW_020949351.1, forward strand.
GGTCCTATATATATATGTATATTGCACATATATACACATAGATGTAATTATAATCTCCCAAAAAACTTTGCTGACAATTTCTTTCTATGAAATAGGTTAAAATGACATACTGACTCTTAATATATCATTCTTGTTGGAAGTTGAAGTTCTTATCAGAAGTTAGTTTACTTTTAGAAGACTAGGGTAATGTTCTTTTTTTTTTTAAAGTGTGTAATGGGGGATAGTTTGGTATGAAAACCCTAGTGGATTTTTGGGATGTTATTTTTTAGCCAGGATGGACAAAGAGTGAGGTTAAGAGACAGGAAGATACTATTGTTAGAGGGAAAATGATGCTGAAAAAGTAGCATCTGCCAGAGTTCTAGTAATCTCTAAAGAATTTGTAGAATGTATACAGAATGTATATAAATCAAAGTGAGAGGAGCCTATAGGTTGAAAAAAGCTCAAAGAAGTGCTAGGACCTGGCACTGGATTTAATAAAGGGCAAAAGGAAAAAGTAGCTAAAGTCAATTCCACAGTGACATGACAAGAGAATTGAGACTAGTGTTTATGAAGAGAAATGCCAAGTCTCACAGTATTTAACAATGTTTCAAGATGTGAAGGAGTCTCAGAGACTATCTAGTTCAACTCATACCTAAAAAATAATTTCTCTATCATTTCTGACAGTATGTCATCCAACTTTTGCCTGAAGGTCTTAATGAAAAGGAAACCACTACCTCAACTGTGATATGCCTCATTGCAACTCCTCCGTGGCCCTAGACTGCATTGCCTCAGTGAGATGAATTTATGTTTTCTCACTTTTGTGCTACAGATTTATAGATACATATACATAGTGATAATATACAAGGCATCTCAACCTAGTGTAGTTTTAAACTTTAATAACTCTAAACTGCAATAAGACTTTTGGGACATATTGAATATATGGATAGAGGGTACTAATGAGGTATAAATAGCAAAGTTAATATGTATGTGTATATGTGAACATGCACATAAATCCATTTGTACATGTATACAATATCTTACATATGTGTATACAACAGATATGACACAAATATAAGTTAGCACATCTAGCTTTTCTGGCATTTACTTAGCACACATCATATATAATACAATATATAGCACAAATAATGGAAGCATAATAAATGACATTGCCCTGCCTAATAAGTAACAACACGCATGTGTAATAGGTCATTTATTACTTGTGGATAACATATTATGTGTGACTCATTATAATATGTTTATACATATGTATATACATTTATATACACATGAAGGGAAGGGAAGGGAAGGGATGGCCTTGGAGCCCTATTAAAATGGAGGTTTGGTGAGAAATTCCTTACTCTGCACTCTAGCATTTCAGCCTTCCAATTGAGAGACAGAGGTTAATGAGGATACTGATGAGGTATAAGCAGCAAATCTAAAATACACACATCATATATACACATGAATATATATGTAGATGTCATATATGCATTATATATTATAAATACATAATATATATGACATATGCAACATTTAGCTAATATGTTACACTTCTGACATATAAACATATGGTTTTATATATTTATGACATATTATTTATATAACAGAATATACATATAACTCATATTTATCATATATAATCCATAACAGACTAAATTGTGCAAGTATAATACATAAAATATTACCTACATGTAAAAAGTGACATCAAATTCTAGAGTGACATTATTACACTTATATATCATGTAATTCATATGTGATATATGAAATGAATATATGTAAAAAGATAGATGGCTGCCATGGAGCTCTCTTTAAATGGATGCATAGTAGGAACTTAAAAAATGTTAGTTGATTTAACTTGACTTCTAGGCTGATTCTTGCTGATAAGTTTCTGATTTCCTAATCTCTTGTTCACCTGGTTCCTTTAAAAAACAACAGCAACACCATAGCAAGGTCAAACCCTTCCAGTAAACTTCAAAACACTCCAAAATCTGGCCCTACTCTACCTATCCAAATTTATTGCTTGCTACCTTCTCACATGAACTCATTACTATAGTAAGGCTATTCTCACTAAACATAAATAATTTTGTTCATTTTCCTTCCCTACTGCAGTTTACCCAGGTTGCCCTACTTTCTCTTGTCTCCTCAACAACAGCCAAATGCTGGAAAAAAATTAGCTACAAACAAAAACTTGATGACAGGTAGCAATCATTGGTATAGGGTATAAATGCTGTCATTCAGCTCTATCAATGAGCAAATCAACAGTGGGCATGGGTCAGAAATATATAGTTGTTGAGTATTGCGAGATAAATATATATTATTGAGTAATACAAATATGTATCCAATAAAGGCTCAAGTAATGTGCTAGAGTTCTGATGTAGAAAAGGTCACTACTAGTTGTGGGGATGAGGAGTGACTCTGTGTACAAAGTCAGTCAGTTAAAAAATTATGAAATGCATACTATGTGTGAGACACAGTGCAGAGTACTGGGGATACAAAGAAAGTCAAACAAAAACAAAACCCAGTCCTTGCCCTCAAGGAGCTCACAGTCAAAAACATGCCAACACCTATGTACATACAAGACAGAATGTAAATGGGAGGTAATCTTAGAAAGAAGATGCTAGCAGTGTGTGTTAGAGGAGAGAGGCCAGGAAAGAGTACTGCAGAAGATGGGACTTAAGCCGAGTCTTGAAGGAAGACAGAGAAGCTAGAGAGTAGAGGCTAGGAAAGAGAGCATTTCAGGAATGACATGCTGACAGCCTTTGTAAAGAAACCACATTCGAGCTGTGATTTGCATAAATTGTTGTGCCAAACAAGTCAGAAGACCTTAGTTTCAATCCAAACTTTGATACTTCCAACAAGCATGCCCTATGCAAGTCATTTCATTTCTTCAGGCTCCAGTCTCCTCATTTGAAAGATGAAGGGGGTTGGCCAAAGGATCCCTAAGTTCCTTCTAGCTCTAAATGTTATGGTCAGTATAAAGAGAAGAGCAACTGTCGTTGAGAGTAGTTCATCCAGTACACAACTCGCATTTTGTTGTTCTCTTGGTTCCATTTATTTTGCTCTGCATCAGTACAGACAAATCTTCCTATGTTTCTCTGAATTCCTCATCTTTAGCATTTATTATTGAATAATAATATTCCATTACATTCATATAACACAAATGTTCAACCATTTCCCAGTCAACAGGCATCCACTTTGTTTCTACCTCTTTGCTACTACAAAGAGTATTGTTATATATATTTTGGTATATAATTTATATTCTTTCTGTCTTTGAAGAGGACAACATATAATGACTACAATACTATACATGAAATGATCACTAAAGGGAAGTTAAACTCTGAATAATTGAAAAACACCTCTGAAGGCTCTGGGAAATTTACGAGATGTACTCCTTCCCTAGGGGAACAGAGGTTGGGAATTCCTAGGACAGTCTATTGTATATATTGTCAGACAGGGTTTCTACCTTTGCTACTACCAAGAGTGTTGTTATATATATTTTGGTATATAATGTATATTCTTTCTGTCCAGTACCGGGTATATGCCCAGGACTGGGATTGCTGAGTCCATGGATAGTTCAGTGACTTTTCTTACATAATTCCAAATTGAAATCTAGAATGGTAGGATCATTTCACAACTCTACCAATGCTGCATTAGCATGTCTCTCTTCTCATAGTACCTCCAATATTGACTGTTCCTCTATTTTTTCAATATCTGCAATTTTTCATGCATTGACATAAAAGTTTACCTATTTTAATTTATATGTCTCTTACAATTTGTAATTTGTTGCAAGTTTGTACACAGTTATTTGTGTTTTACAATTTTTGAACAAAAACCATTCATATCCTTTGACCACTTATTTATTGAGGAATGATTCTTAGTATTATATATTTGTGCCAATTCCCTGTATATTTTGGATACCAGATTTTTATTGGTAATATTTGATGCAAATCTTTTTATTTTAATGTTTCTCTTCTAATTCTGTCTTCATTGATTTTTATCAATATAAAAACTTTTAAATTTCATTTAAAATGACCTAATTTGTCTTTATTTGTCTATTCTTTCTTTGATTACAAATTCTTCCCCTTTTTAGCCTTCCTTTTGAAAGGTGCCTAATTCTGTTCTCTTCTAATTTTACCTGTTTTAATTGGGTATTATATTATCTTTTTTTTTATCTTACTATGGTATATAGTGTAAGATGTTGGTCTAATCCTAATTGCCAAATTGCTCTCCAGTTCTCCCAATAGTTCTTGTCAAAAAGGAACTGTTTCCCTGAAAATTTATTTTTCCCTGAAAATTTGCTTTTGTTTTGTGCTCATTTAGTTTATGCTACTATTCTGCTTTTCTATTTTTTATCCAAATAGTTTTGATGTCTATTGCTTTATAACAATTGCAGTCTGACAACTGCTCCTGCAAAATGCTACAGCCACACATATTGAAGACCCAGAAAAGAAAGTTCATGTCACCAAAGTCCTTGAAACTCTCACATGGTTCAACATAAGAAACTGATGTGATTTTATCAGTGGAAAGGATATTAAAGAAGAGATATTACTATTTCCTCTGCTGTTACATACTCAGGATCATGGGACCTTTCCATCTGAAACCTTCCATTTGTATTGTCTCCACTAAAATGTGAGATCCTAGAGAATTTACTTTTTTGTTAACATTCCTCCGCACTTAGTCCAGTACTTTGCACATAGTAAATGCCTAATAAATGCTCCATTCATTCATTCATATAGTTTGAAGACTGATAATTGTTTCTCTTTATGTCTTTAGAAGTTTATACTTAAGAATTTCCCAACCTTCCATTGAGTAGACTTCTTTAGTAGTATTTTAGTCCTTGGTTTTTTAACTAGCCTTTCTCTAAACTCTATGAAAACTGAGCTTCCTCCTATTTCCCAAACTCAATACTCCATCTCCTGATTTAAGGATGCTCTCCATGCCTGGAATATTTCCTTTAAGGCTGAGCTTCGCTCCCTAATTTCCTTCCATAATCAGCTTATATGTCATCATCGATGGGAAATTTTTCTGAGTCCCTTAGTTTCTAGTGCTCTTTCCCTTCTTAAATTATCATGTATCCTCCCAATGAAATATAAATTCTTTGAGGACAAGGATAGATTTATCTTTTTGTCCCTGTGTCCCTAAAATCTAGCATGTACTAGGTATTTAACAAATGTTTATCTAATGAAGTTGGTTTTGAAACTCATTTACTTCTAAAATTTAAGATACTAGAAATATTTGTTAAATGCCTGCTATGTAAATGACACTGCTAGGTGCTGGGGACACAAAGAAAGATAAGAAACAGAATTCTACTTTTAAGAAGCAAAAAATTTATTTTGAGGAGGTGAATATAAGGCATATACAGAAACAACTACAATAGAAAGGATATTATAATAAGGGCAAAAAGAGATGAAGGTCATCTCAAAAATCTGTTATCTGAAAATAGTTGGAAACAAAAAATGTTTCAATAGATTGGGAATAACTAGATTGTTATATTTAAATATAATGGAATATTTTTCCATAAGGGACGACAAATATGAAGAATTTAGAGAAATGTGGGAAAGTGCACATGAGCTTATACATAGAAAACAAAACCATGAGAGCAATATACACTACTATGAAAATTTAAATGAAGACAATACTTAAAGATAGGAGAATTCAGGGCAAATACCATGGATGACTAATGTTGGTTCTTGGTAGATGATAATGGAATATATTGTATTTCCTCCCTTTTTGTTGAGAGATGGTAGACTGCAGTTGCAGAATCTGATATACTCAATTGTGTTTGCTGTACTGATTGGTTTTGCTTAATTTGATTTAATTTGTTGTGGAGGAAGATACCACATGGTATAGGTTATTGGGATATGATGGTTTTTTAAAAAAAACAAATATATCATAATCATCAAACAACTTTTTTTCAGATAAAGAAAATCAGTTCATTGAGCACCACATGGTGATTAATTATAACTCTTCAATCTTTATTTTTTTTAAATATCGAAAAATGTCAAAAGGATGGGGGAATTAGGATTTGTCAACTGAAGTGGAATTTTTTCTGATTAACTTAAGAAGTGTTCCTCATATAAAAGTTTCCTTTTAAAATGAAGCAATAAGAAGTCATCAGGCACTCTGTGGGGGTGATGCTAAGCCTTGAGGCCTAGAATGTACACATGGCTATGCCAAGAGTCTGAGAATTCTGAGATTTGGCAGTCAAGCTCTTTAGCAATACTCAGTATGATTCTGTTTCAGATTTTTCTCAACAATAGTCAACATTTTTAAATGTTAGTTGCTCTGACCTTTAAGAAACCCACCTTAGGAGAGTATGTTGCTCACAGTGTTTTAAAGATTTTTCTCAAAAGAGCCATATAGTCCCAATTATGGTAATAAATTTCCCAGGAGATGATTTTTATATGAAAGACCTGAGAAAAAGGGGTTAAGATTCAGAAGAGAAAAACAGTTTGTTTCCTTCTTTTAGGGAAATATGTGTTTGTGTGTGATTTTGGGCCCTCAAGAATTTGTATTTTTAGAAATATATGTATTTGGTTATGCTTTGTATGCATCAGTAATATTGTCAAATTTGATCCTATTTTAATAATAATACTAGTACCCTACCTTTGTTTACCAATAAACAGTTGGTAAAGTGCTTTCACCCCCATCTCATTTGAGCCTCACAACAACCCTATAAAGTACGTAAGGAAAAGTATTGTCAAATCTATTTTTACCCACTTTTTCTTAGTAATGGGGTATACATTGGGAAAGTACAGCTTCTTCAGATATTAGGATAATCTTGTTTTGAATCATAAACTGAATAGATTTAATATAGGAAGGGGGCAGACTATAAAATGCCAAGTTGTTACTTTTAATTGCTTTCAAAGCCTACCCATGAAGAGTAAATTGCAAGGAAACATTTTTATATGAGGGATTCCAGGTTTTAAGTTAGCTAAAAGACTTATGATTTTCTTAAACAGAAAAATGGACGACCCAAATGAAAAATGTGATGGATTTTATATACTCCAGACATTTCTCCTTGCCATTTGTACTTCGGCCATATTAATACATTAGTAGTAATAGAAACAAGATAGTAAAGTAAGCTTTAAATGCATGTTTAATTCCATCGCTTTGAAGTCTCAGAATTTAAAGGACCTATGAGTCTCGGTACACAGGACCTTCCTCACCCTGGAACAAGCTACCATCACGTGGTCCCTTCACTACAGAACACTCACTATGGAATATTCTTCTTCAAGGCCTGTACTTCCTCTCCCATTGGTGAGTTCCTCCTCTATTTTGTGGTGGTCCCAGGCCCACCTGCCTCCATTCTCTTCCTGCCCCTGTTCCTGACTCCCTTTGAATTTCAAAACCATGTGTCTACACAGGTTACCTACATATGTTACTTACCACTTTTCAGCTCCTTTTTGTGTATTACTTTCCCTCATTTGAATGTAAGCTCCTTGAGAGTAGGAATTGTCTTTCTTTTTGCTTGTATTTGTATCTGCATCACTAAACACAGTTCTTGGCATATAATGAATGCCTAATCATTTCCTTCCTTATTTCCTTCCTTCCTCTCTCTTTCCTTCTTTTCTTCCTTCTTCTCTTTGATACTCTTCTCCCAAGGTTTTCAAAACACTACTTTCTTGATTCTCCTCCTACCTTTCTGATTGCTCCTTCTCAGCCACCATTGCTGGATCTTTATCTAGGCCATACCCACTATAACAATAGGTATAAGACAGGACTATATCATGGGTCCTCTTTCCTTCTTCTTCTATATTATTTCACTTGATGATCTCATCATCTCCTATGGATTCAGTTATCATCTCTATGCTGATGACTCTCAAAACCCTGTTATTCAATTCTAACCTCTCTTCTGACCTTGAGTCTCACATTTCCAACTATTAAATATCTTGAATTAGATGTTCAGTAGACATCTTAAACTCAACATGTCCAAAATAGAATTAATCCCCTTTCTTCTCCAAACTATCTCCTCTAACAAATTTCCCTGTTACTGTTGAGGGCACCACCATACTTCTCCTCCAAGCTTACAACCTAGGTATTATCCTCAGCTGTTCACTATCTCTCACCCCCATATCCAAACTGTTGCCAAAACCTGTTGATTTCACCTTTGCAACATCTCTTGAATATGCCCCCTTCTCTCCTCTGACACTGCTACCACCCTGGTGTAGGTCCTCAGCTCCTCGTGACTGAATTATTGCAACAGCAATAGCCTGCTGGTTGGTCTACTGCCACAAGTCTCTCTCCAGTTCAGTTTGCTCTCCACTCAGATGCCAAAGTCATTTTCCTAAAATGTAGGCCTGACCATGTTAATTTTCCTATTTGATAAATTTCAATGGCTTCTTATCATCCCCAAGATCAAATAGAAAGTCCTCTGGTTACATTCAAAACTTTAATAACCTGCCCTCACACATCTTTCTAGTTTTCTTGTACCTTATAATTCCCTATATACTCTTTGATCCACTGGTCACTTTACTGTTCCTTAAACAAGACACTTCAGCTCAGGTATTTTCACTGGATGTCCCATATGCCTGGAATGTCCCCTCCTCATTTCATCTCCTGGCTTCCCTGGCTTCCTTCAAGTTCCAGCTTAAACCCTACCTTCCATAGGAAGCCTTCCTCAAACTATCTTAATTCTAATGCCTTCCATCCTTGAGTTATTTCCTATTTATCCTGAACATAGTTTTTTTGCATAGTTATTTGCAGATTGTCTCCCCTATTAGATTGTGAATTTCTTACAGGCAAGAACTGTCTTACAGTGTTTGGCACTTAGGTGGTGCTTAATAAATGCATACTGCTTAATTGATTTTCTTTCTTTCTTCCTTATTCCTTCCTTCCTTCCTTCCCAATGAGCAACAATTGTCCTATCTAGCACTGTCTTCTTTATTTTAATTCTTTTATTCTTCATTCAATCATTTAGTCAATATTTATCAGCCACACTTTGTAGGTATTGTTTGGGTTAAAGTACAAGTATGAGTGACGTACCTTAATTTTAAAGAGCTTACCGTCTTTTTGGGAAGATAAGAAATAAACATGGGAAAAGTTGCACAGAATTAACATGAAAGGTAGGTTGGAATAGTAGTTAGAGTGTTGACCTTGGAATTAGAAAGACATTTGAATTCCACCTCAGATACTTACCAGCTTGGTGAACCTGAGAAAGTCTCAACTTCTTTCAGCTTAAGTTTCCTCATTTTTAAAATGGGATTAATATCACCCATGTTTTATGGATTTTGTGAGGATTACTTGAGATAATATATGTAGAGCATTTTGCAAATTTTAAAGTGCTATATATGTTAGCTATTATTATTCTTATTTTAGACAAAGGACCACAGATTGTAATCCCAGCTCTGCTATTTATTTGAAGTTTGACTTTAGTGCCTTTTGAGAGAGGCCTCAGGTTTAATATTCAGCTTGAATGCATCTTGGGCTACCATTATTCTAATTATGCAGCTTCTGGGTCACATGACTAGCAAGATGGAGGACTACATATTTTCTTTGATCCTCACAACTCAAACCTCTCTAAAATAGAAATTGTACACAAGAGATAAAGCAATGTCAGTTGTCTTGTTGGTCTGAGAAAACAAGAAACCTAATGAGGCAATAACCCAGTGAAATAACAATAAAGAAGGCTAATCTCTAATCACTAATATGTACATTTATCACTCCCTCCTCTACCAGCCACCACACATTCTGGCAGAGCTGCACAAGCAGAACTTTAGGCTTATAACAAAACTCGTTTTCTTTTCCTTAAGCAAGTCAAAAGCCAGAAACTTGCTCTGGTTTAGACGACAATGTTGCAGCACTCTATGCTGCAGGAGGTCAGCATGTGTGTAGTGCTTCACTGGGCCTGAAGGAAAGCAGACTGGCATCTAGCTGCGACCAGTTCTGTCCTCACAGAAGTCACTTAGGGAGTAGACCAAGGCTGGTGAAATGCAAATTGCACAGCATGGGAGGAATCTGAGAAAACTTTGAGGCTGGGGAAACTGCCATAGAAGGGGAAGTAGTCAGAAAGTGAATGAAAGGGGAACATAAGGGGAAAAGATTGAAATCACCAAAGATCTCAGGAGTAAGCAAATTTAGTACAGGCCTTGAGTATGATCAGATAAACCAGCAAGGAAATTATTAAAAACAGAAGAGAATGTGGCCTCCAGATTATCTGAAAAAGTCCAGACATCTATAAATAACTGTTGCAAGAAAATGGAAAATATATCAATATCTGATGAGACAGAGGGACTATGGATTCCCAAGATTGCATAAAAAAAAACTAGCAGGATGTTCCCAAATGGTTTAAGAGAAAAGAATTGTGTAAGCAGAATTTATAATCTGCATGGCAGATATAATTGCAGATTAGGAAAGTATTACATTGTGTCAAATCTCACTAAAGAAACAAAAGAGAGAATAACTGACTAGACCTGCAAATCCATAGAAATGAAGGACAAACAGGAAGCAAAAAGTAATAGTGTTAAAAGGAAATATTATCTTAATTCAAGTAGAATATTGATCTTGAAGACAAGATGCCTAGAAACTACGCATCTCAAAAGAACAAGATAAGTAAAAAATCTTAACTCCATAATGTAAGAAGTAATATAAGAAAATTGTTTAGAACTTGTGAACACAGAAAATAAAGTGACAATAGAAAGAATCTCAACTGCCTCAAAGAAAAAAACACCACCGCCACCAACTGATGCTACTTATTAAGACACATAAAAGTTAAATGTAACAATTATAAAAAGGAATAAGATGTCTTCTGCAAGTAGAGAATGACTTTAAAATATAAACAAAAGTGGAGCAGCTAGGTGGTGCAGTGGATAAGCTCTGGCCTTGGAGTCAGGAGGATGAGAGTTCAAATCCAACCTCAGACACATAACATTTACTAGCTGTGTGACCCTGGGCAAATCACTTAACCCCGATTGCCTCACCAAAAAAAGGCAAAAAGAAAAAACATATATATAAACAAAGGAAATTGAAGAAGACATGACTATTTTGAACCAACCAGAAATGAAGGAGAAAATGAACTGATGTGCTGTAAAAAGCAAAGGAAATTAAGATGAAATTTGAGGTGACAAATCTAGCAAACTTCTCCTAACCATTAATTTAAAAAGATAATTTTTCCTTAAAAAAGGCATTTGAAGCATTCTTACAAAGAAAACCAGACTTAAACAGTTAATTTACTTTACAAATACCCTGGATAAAAGAAATATAAGAAAGGTAAACCACTGAGCAACCACGGAAGGAACAGGTAATGTAATAAAGTACTCCAGGAAAAAAAGGGGGGAAATATAGAAAGAAGATACTTTTAGAGTTAACACTGTTTCCACGACAACCCCAATAACAATAAAATAAAAGAAACTATTAAGAGATTTCTTTCTAAAAGGAGACAAAAGTGGAAGACGAATAGTATTCCCCTACATTTAGGATTTCTATTCAGCTTCCACTTTTACTAAACCTCACAAAAACCCACATACAAGTTCAGTGGAGGAATGTACCTAAAACATCATGGACTAAATAAATCTCACAACACTCTACTTGCAGGTAAATCAAAGCTTTTTGTAGAACTAAATTACAGAATGAGAGAGAACATAAAAGGGGAGAGGGAGGAAGAAGATAGAGGGGAATATATGATGTGCCCTAATCAAATCAAAGGTTAACTATGAAAAGCAAATAATTCCTGTAGTCTCTCAAGAATAAAGGCCTATAGGAGAATGGGCAAAGCAGCAAAAGAAGGAATTAAAATAAGGGGAAAGAAAGGAGGAGATTCTTCTTTTAGTGGAGAAAGGGCATCCCTCTGAAAAATAGTCTCATGAGAGAGAAGATACATTCTATAATGAGTGTTACAACGGCCATAATCTCTAAAGGCTTAATACTTAGACTACTCATTCTGTCTCAGGAAAAGGGAATCCATACCTTCTGGGGGCAACTGATACCTGGAAAAGTGGCAGGGCATGGATAGAGGAAGGGCAGAGATAATATTTCATTGCAAATGGGAAAAAATAACTATGGGGAGGGTTTAATAATGAGCTACACAATCAAGGACATAGGAAAGTTTCTAACATGCAACACTTCTAACTTCTCTATCACCTCTAGAAATTACTGTATCTATGAGTGGGATATAAGATCTGCAAGGCAATAATATAAAAATGTTCAGAAGAGGGATCTCACAGTAGGTACCTTAGAAGCTTTAATTCCATTAGGAATAAAAAGAATGAAGAAGGAATAATAAGTGTAAAGGATATGAATCAAAGAATTAAAGTCTAGAATAGATGTAAAGGGAAGAGAAATAATAAAGAGAACAAGGGAAAGAAAACCTTTCTAGAAAAGGTACAAAAAATGAAATTATAACCTATCAAACAAAAAATTGACAGACAGGAAGAGGGATTTTATTTGACCACTTAACTGAGAGAAGAAAGGAAAAAAAGAAAAAAGATTTGTTAGGTAAAACTCCAAAACCAGGAATAGGGATATCAAATGAAAGAATTTCTTGAGGGTGAATGGAACATTGCTAGTGGGAATGTTTGCCTTAAAGTTGATTAAACTAAAATAGCTAAAGAGAAAAAGTATCATTTTTATTGAGGAAAGGGGGAGAAAATCCATATTTGAAAGAAAATCAGCATTAGAGGTAAGTGGAGTAAAATATAAACTTAACTCTCACAATTTCAAATGTGAATGGATTAAACAACCATTTTAATTTTACTTTTATTAAGAGATCATAAAAGGATATGGGAACATGAGCAATCAAGGATATATGATTAAAGTTGGACATGACTCCCCATGCCTATCTATTCCCCTCAAGCATGTCTTTGATCCTGATGACCATAGCCTATGCGATAATGAAGGTCTTGCAAGGCAGAAAGGTTCTGACCCCCCTCTTTGCAATTTATTTTATATCTCCTAAATGTCTGTGCACTACATTAACCATGTGATCAATCACTTAGAAAATTGTTCAAACAGAGGGGAGCCATGTGGACAGTTCAAATTTGGTCATAAAAACAAACATCAGGCTATGTGTTACAAGCACCTTTCCCGTCTTGGAATGCTCTAAGATGTTATGTTCCCTTCTTATCATTTTTATAACCTTCTTTTCTATAATAGTGTGAGGATTGGCCCATTGCTACACCCTAGCTGATAGGAATGATTCCATGTTTGACCACTGATTGACTCATCTTTGTACTGGGAAATTTCTATGTATCCAATATTAGTTTAATCAACTTCATCTAGGAAAGCAATACAAAGCTCTGTTGATTATAATCGTTTTAGCAAACTTGATCTAATCCAGGTGTACAAGGTTAGCAAACTTTTCCTATCACTATGCTTTTGCTATTGATAAGGAGATGCAGACTGTGCCATGTGCTACTTGCCTGATTCTAAAGTCCTCCTGCCACTTAGTCCTGGCGATTCTGCCAGGAACAACAATCAGATATAAAGGCTGAAACCAAAAGATCAGGGCTCTTGATTGGCATATGAATCCTACTGCATGCCAGAGCCATGTGTGGGAATGTCTGTGAGGAATAAACTGCTTGACTCAAGATACTTGAGCACTTCTATTCCTTCTAGGTACCTCTGCACTCACAATCTCCACACACATATTTACATTTCTATTCTAGTGCCTTGATAAGGTTTTCCATCTGTGCAGCCAGTATTCAGGAAGCTTTTCATGCCCTGTGTGTTCTTTCTTCCATTCTAGCTTCCCATTACATGCCTTCTTTGCTCTTTAACATATCTTTATATGGCAGACACTGCCTCACTTGCTTGTATTTGTAGTCCCCTGCATATAATAAGCATTTAATAAATGGGTTTTTTTGGTCATTTACTCATTCATTCTTTGTTCTGATCAATCAATTCTTCATGCAATTCTCATTTCTGTCTTTATTCCTTTATTTCCTCTTGCCTCTGGAAAGAACTTAAGTCTCATCCTCCAAACCAAATACTACTCGGGTTCCCACTTTTTCATGAATTCTCTTAACTACATACCTCACTAATCTTTGCCTTTCATGAATTTCTCTAGTACTAAGGTATTACTATCCCATCATCTCCCTTGCTTATAATTGTTTTCTTTTTGTTTCCAGACTTGACTAGTCTTCCCAACTCAATTTGCAAATGCCAGAGGGAAGAAACCAAGTCTCCTACTTTATTGGTTATTTTCCACAAAGCAAAGTGATATTGGGAAAACAATAGTCATTTAATAAATACTTATTGACTGAATGCATAAATCTCATGGCCGACAAGATCCTAGCCAGTCATTCTAGACTAGGTGCTACAAAACATTGAAAAATTGTGTTCTTTATCATGACTGGAGGCTACAAACAAAATAGAATAAAGAGAGCTGGTAGATATAGGATAATTGCTAGGAATGTAATCAAAATCTCTCCTCTGTATTTTTTCCAATCAGTATCTCTACACTGCATTTATCAAACACAACTACATTTGTTGTAATTATTGACTCAAATAATTCCTAAGCAAGTTTGGCTGATCCATAAAGTTCACCAGGTTCCTGAGGCTACTCTACCCTATAATAACATGGCTGAGATGAAGATATTTTGTTTGATACAGCCTCCATTGTTAGTGGTGGAGAGCAGAGCTCTCACTGCTAAGTGTTTCATGCACTTCTGCTCAGGAATACAATAAATCAGCAGTACTTGCGACTGGAAAGACAACTGGATTTTGAATTGGAGGACCTGAGTTTGAATCTGGTCCTGCTTTTATTATTTGTTTGATATTGGAGGAGTTACTTATAGCTCTCTAGGCTTCAGTTTCCTCAGATGAGGAGGTTTGGAGCTAACTGATATTTAAAATCCCTAATGGGTCTGAGTCTGAATCGGTGATCCAATGAACCTAGGACTGAGACCTAGGTAAACCAGAGGACCAAAATTATACAGAACAGTACTATACACAATATTTACATTCAATTTGGCAAGTATTTATTAAGTAACTGCTATTTATATAGCATTATGCTAAATGCTGGAGATACAAAGACATTTATAGTGGGAACACTGCACATGGAGCTGAGCACGCATCTGGGCCCCTTTTGATGAGACAAGTTCTCTTGCTAAGGAATGTTGTGACTAGAAGCTTCTGGCTGGTTACTTGGTTCCTGTGATGGGGTAGAGGAGAAGATTGGAGAAGTGCAGTGACCAATCAAGATTCACTAGTCACACATGTTCTTTAATAAAGGACTAGGAGCATATATCTCACTGGAAAGGGCCTGAGGGTATGACCATTTTCATGGAAAGGCTAACATCAAACTCCACCTCCACCTCCATCTCCCCCACTCCCCAAGCATCCTCAGTTTAGTATTTAGAGTATTCAAGAATCTGGTGGCTATCATGCTGAAATGGGACAAATGTGAACAGAGTAGGCAAGAACAAGAAAAATACTGTGAAGGAATCTTGAAGCACAATTTAAAATGACATTGTCAGTCTGAATTGCTGAGAAACAGAAATGCACAAAGTAGCCTGTTAGGTAGCAACAAAAAGTGAGGTGCATCTTTCTCAGCTGAGACACTGAAAAGAGCTTGAATTTAAAAGACTGTCACAAATAATGACCAGCTCTTCATGACTGTTCTCCTTATGTGTGTACAACATAGAGTACACTACTAGTTGTATGTTAATTTTGACAGCCACTTTTGCAAACCTGGACAGTAATCACCATCAGTACTGTTGTCCTTAGTACAAAGGAGAGCAAAGAGTTCTAAATCTGCCTCAAAAGACTATTAATTTGATCATGTCAAAATACCCTGGACCATCAAGTGTTATTTTTCTAGAATAATTTCCTTAACTCCTGCAAATGATAAATTACAGTCCTTTAATTACAGTCCCTAAAGTCCTGCTCTACCCCACAAAAAGCTTCAGATCCCAAGGTTTTACTGTTTTAATTTATCTTAAGTTATGGGAAGGTGAGGAAAAAGCCTCACCCTCTTACCTCTATTGAAATGTAATTAGCATTGACAATAATCAGGAGAGTGAATCTAGGCTCTTAGGATCCAGTATTGGGTTCTCGCCTGGGATGTTCCTTTCTGGGGACTATCAGCTTTTTAAAAATAGAAAAGCATATTCTGCAAATTGCACAGGCTGCACTTCCCTTCCAGCAATGTGGAAATAACAGAAGCCTGTTTGTAGCACCCATACTGTGTGAAAGTTTAGACTCAACAGATAACCTGTCAGCTTCCTTCCTCTTAGTTCTTAGTTTGGAGCTCTTTGGCAGAGGGAGGCGTGCCACCCTAAGAATATATCAGGCTTCTGCAGAAATAAATGAGAGTGCTTCTCTCCCAGGACAAGTGAAATGGAGAGGGAGAGGAACCACAGGTAAGACTTGAAAGGTAACTTTTTAATAGACTGGCTTAATGAGAGATAGTGGAAATGCTGATTCTACTGAAACATTGCAGGCTATTGGGAACAAATAGTAGGCTATGGGGAATTGCGTTTTAATTGTATCACTTTAAATATTTCATGTCCATTTCTCGTTAGTAGCTGACAACAAATAGCTCCATCTGTAAGAAGCAGGGCATGTTTGCTTGTGGCCCAGTGAGTAAAAGTTTTAATCCAGACAGAAAACCACCACGCAAGGGGTCTTACAGAAGGCCAATGGAGTCAACGTTTATGTTGCCCAGCTCTCTTTTGTTATGTGTTAGAGATTTGAATGTGGTTAGGAAGGGAGGATGTAATAGGTTGATGATGATCCTAGCAACTTCCTCTGTGTTGCAAGATCTTGTTATTGGGGACCCAATGTGTAGTATTTATGGAGTTTCCAGAAAGGTAGTGATACCTCCTATCGATTAATTAATCAATTAATCAATTATTATGTGCCTGGTACTACGCTAGGCACTGGGTATACAAAGCTTATATTCTCTTGGGGAAGGCAAGATCTATACGTGTGCCACTTATATATAAATAAATAAAAAGTAATTTTGAGGGGAGGTTCTGGCACTGGTAAGACCAGAAAAAGCCCCACGTAAGATATGGCATGTGAGCTGAGCTTTGAAGGAAACTAGGAATCCTGAAAGATAGAGATGATGAGAGAGGACATTCTAAGAATGGGGTGGGAGGGAAGGTGCCCTATGCAAAGGCCCTCAGACAGGATATCAATTATTATTGTGAAGACTTCAAGCAGGCCAGGTTGGCTGGACCCTTAGACTGGGAGCACTTTGAGGGCAAGTACTATTATCAGTATTTAGGACAGTGCCTGGAACAGTGTAGGCACTTAATAAATGCTAGTTGACTGATAGAAGGGTGTGCAAAAGGGATTATCAATGCATATCAGCATCTCACTTGTATCTCATCTCTTAGCTGGTTGCACTACTTTGAGACTTCCCTAACTGATTTCTCCACCATGCTCCAGGAAGTTCATCATTGGGATAACCTCTTTATCCTGGAAGTTCTCATTAGCCTTGATACTCTACCTCATCACTCACTACTCTCTGTCTCTCCAGGACCATGAACTCCAAACCTCCATTTAAGGAGAGACCCCAGTTCAGACATCTTGTTTCTCACTTTGCTGTCCTACCTTGGGACTTTTCTAATTGACTTCTCTACCACGTCCTCTCATCAGGTAGCTTCTCGGCCTTCCACTCCCCACCTGCTTTTCAGCTTCCTTTTGTGTTTGGTCTTTCCCTATTAGATTGTAAACTCATTGAGGGAAGGGACTGTCTTTTTTCATATTTGTATCCCCATTTCCTAGCACACTGTAAGTGCTTAATAAATGTTTATTGACTATTTTTCATATCAGCTATTGTTTTCCTACCAGATGAATGGAGGCACTGCAAGGTTAAGGGACTTTCACAGTCATATACCTTATATGTGTCAGAGATAAGACTTGAATTCAATTCATTCTGAAACCCAAGTTCTGCCTTCTATTCACTAAAATATCATTAATTTTCCATACATTTGGCATATGTTCTAATAATAACAATAGCTCTATGAAAGACCTCTTCCAATACTTCATTATGACATGAAGATGATCTTGAGTTACCTATGACTTTGCCAGCAAGACACAAACTCTGGAAGGCCCCACTAATCAGGAAAGGTTGCAAGCTTGACTCCAATGTGGGACTAGCTGTCAGTCTTGTTCCTAACCTTCTTGTGTGTCATAGGCTATTTTGGCAGTCTGATGAATCCTATGATTTCTGAATTTCTGAAATAATGGTTTTCTGAATAATGGTTTTATGTACACAAAGTAAATTACACAAGTTTACAAAGGAAGCCAATTATATTGAAGGATGTTTACCAAAAAAAAAAAATTTTTCTTCTTAAACATTCACATACCCCAGCTTAAGAACCCCTGGCTGGAGGTTCATTATTAGAGGGTTATCTACTAGGGTAAGAATTTTCTTTTTCAGCAATGGCAACTCACAAGGACCATTTACTAAGGGTAAACAGTGGTTTGCATGTTGTATAAAGTTATAGATCCTTGAAATACTGCAAAAATAATAAAAATAATTAACTCACATTTACGTAGCCTACACCTATACTTAAAGAAAGAGTTTGAAAAACATTCACTTTGGTCATGAATATAATGAAGTTACAGAGAGGGCAAAGATGTATTGATAGCTGAACGTGGGTTACAAAGAATAATGTACCAACCAGTACCTAGGAGCAAAGTGAACCAAAACTGGCACAGGAAGCAACATGCACTAAAAGAGCAATAGAGAAGGTGTCTATTTGTACACACCAAATAATAAGAGGCTTGCAGGAACATGGTGCCCACCAGTAGAGTGACCCCAACCAGACAGCTATCCAACTGGCACCCAGGCATGAGCTGAGGAGAATGGTCAAGGAACAAGACAGGTTTATCTTAAATAAAAATTTTGCAATAGTTTTGCTATGAAGATTGATATGCAATTTCAGCAACTGAAGATTGAATATTCCTTTCAATAATTCTCTACAGGTGTCCATAATAATTCACATATATGTATATTTGAATATGTGTGTGTGTCTGAAGGAAAATATTGGAGAGAAGAGATATTAGACTACCAAACTGAAGGTCCACAGAGCCATTGTGCTAACCTCATTATTGTATGCCTGTGCAACGTGGACAGTATACCAGCGCCATGCCAGGAAATTGAATCGCTTCCATTTGAATTGTCTTAGGAAGATTTTAAAGACAGCAGACACTGAGGTCCTTTCTTGAACTTATCTGCCAAGAATTCAAACACAGCTGTGGAAAGTGCAACTCTGATGGCCTGGCCACACTGTTCAATTTGTGGGTCAGCTAGGTGGAGCAGTAGATAGAGCTCTGGCCTTGGAGTCTGGAGGACCTGAGTTCAAATCAGGCCTCAGACACTTGATACTTACTATCTGTGTGACCCTGGATAAGTCACTCAACTCCGACTGCCTCACCAAAAAGGAAAAAAAAAAACATACATTTGCCTTGGAGAACTCACACAAGGCAAGCACTCACATGAAGGTCAGAAGAAGCGATACAAGGACATTCTAAAGGTCTGTCTTAAGAACTTTGGAATCAGTTGCAAGACATAGTAGACACTGGCACAAGACCTCCCTGCATCAAAGATTAGGTGAAGCAGACAAATTTTAGGGCACCTTTCCTGGACCCTTTCTTACACCAAGAGGTGAGTAGTGTGGTCCTTTAAAAAGGCTGCTCAGGGGGGCAGAGCCAAGACAGCGGAGTAAAAGCAGTGACTTGCTTGATCTCTCCCCCAAACCCCTCCAAATACCTGTAAAGAATGGCTCTAAACAAATTCTAAAGCAGCAGAACCCACAAAAAAGACAGAGTGAAACAAATTTCCAGCCCAAGAAAACCTGTATGATTGATGGGAAAGGTTTATCACGCTGGGCTAGGAGAGGAACACAGTTCGGCGTGGGCACACAGACCTCAGCGAACCTCAAGCAGGCCTCAGAGGACTGACAAGACTCAAGAGAAACATGAAGAGGTAATCAGGAAAGAGAAATCATAAGAGACTTATTAAGGTTGGACTGCTTACACTCCTGCATGGAAAGATGATATTTGTAACTCATGAGTCCTTTGTCAGCATTAGAGTAGCTGGAGGGAAAAAAATTACGTGTATGTATAGATAGATAGATAGATAGATAGATAGATAGATAGATAGATAGACAGATAGATAAATGAAAGGTACAAGGTGAGTTGAAGATGAAGGGGTGATAAATAGAATAAAATTAAGGGGTGAGAGAGGATTATACAGAAAGAAGGAGCAAGGGAGAGGTAGAATGGTGTAAATTACCTCACATAAAACAGACAAGAAAAGGCTTTTATAGTGAAATGGAAATGGGGGAAAGTGAGAGAGAATGAGTGAATCTTATTCTCATTGGATTTGGCTTAAGAAGAGAATAACATACACACTCAATTGGGTATGGAAATCTATCTCACCCTACAGGAAAATAAGGGGGGAAGGGGACAAGAGAGCAGGAGGATGATAGAGGGGAGGGCAGATCGGGGGAAGGAGTAATCAGAAGCAAACACTTCTAAGGAGGGACAGGGTCAAAAGAGAGAATAGAATACATGGGAGACAGGATAGAATGAAGGGAAATATACTTAGATTTTCACAAAAAAAAAAAAAAGACTGCTCAGACTTCCAGGGGACTGCTGAATCCCATTGCTGCTTCACTACAGCGAGAAGACAACCCTATGCCCTGGGCCACCTGTGTGCAAGGTTGTGACTTCAGCTTCCAGTGTATCCACATCTGCTCCTTTGTCACTTGTCGTCTCTTGCCACAGGATGTTGAGGTATGTAAAAATGGTAAATGGTATGGATGATGTCTTTTGGCTTGTGAATAAATTGGATTTAAGTGAGGCAGAGTTGCCTGATGTCACTGGCCTCACTCTCCTCTTCCACAGTAATTGGAGTCCAGTGGCAAAACAAAAGTTGAGAAGACTGGCAATGGGTCAGGATACAGTGGATGACCTTGGTGTCTTCAATATCTTACCAAGCTCTAAGTACTCCATAGTGCCTGCTTCTACTGCCTTCATGGCCTGTTGGAACAAATTGTTCACATCTGCCTATTCCATGTGAAGGGAATAGGATGGTCTCACCCATAAAATGGAAGAAGACAGCATAACGGATTAGAAACCAGAATCCAAAAATATGTTGTTCACAAAAAACACACTTGAATAGCATCCAAATTCTTGAAGGAAAAGTTAAATGAGTTATAAAAGGATACTCATCGAACTATAATAGTGGGGAACCTCATTTTACCTATCTCAGACCTAGACATAGTTCATAAAGTAAACAAGAAAGAAGTTAAGGAGATCAATAGAATTTTATAAAAGTTAAATATGATAAACCTCTGGAGAATATTGAATACTTAGAAAAATAGAAACTGTCAGATTAACGTAAGAGGAAATAGAATACTTAAATAACCCTATCTTAGAAAAGTAATTGAACAAGACATAAATGTGCTCTTTAAGAAACAATTCTTAGGAGCAGATGGATTTACAAGCAAATTCCACCAAACATTTAAAGAATAATTAATTTCAATGATACATAAACTGTTTGAAAAAATAGTTAAGGAAAAACGGAAAAAATTTTCTTCCATGTCACAAATATGGTTTTGATGAACCAGGGAGAGCAAAAACAAAAACAAAAACAAAAACAAAAAACAAAACAAAAGACCAATTTTCCTAATGAATATCGATGCAAAAATTCTAAATAAAATACTAGCAAGGAGATTATAACAATATGTCACAAAGATCATGTGCTATGACTAGAGGAAATTTATATCAGGAATGAAGGGCAGTTCAGTATCAGGAGAACAATGAGCATAACTGACCATATCAATAACAAAAACAATAAAAATCATATATTTTTAAATAGATGCTGAAAAAGCTTTTGAAAAAAACACAATATCCATTCCTATTAAAAATACTAGAAAGCATAGGAACTCATGGAGCTTTTCTTAAAATGATGAACAGTATCTATCTAAAACTAAGAACAGCATTATTGATACTAGGGGTAAACTAGAAGCCTTTCCAGTAAGATTAAGAGTGATGAAAGGATGTCATTATCACCATTATTATTCAATATTGTACCAGAAATGCTAGCTATAGCACTAAGACAAGCAAAAGGAATCAAAGGAATAAACATAGGAAACAAGGAAACAAAATTATCACTTTTTGCAGATGATATAGTAGTTCACTTACAGGACCCTAGAGGGTCAACTAAAAAACAAGTCAAAAGAATTAGCAACTTTAGGAAAGTTAGAGAATATAAAATAAATTCACACAATCAAAATTTCTCTATAATACCACCAAAACCCAGTAGGAAGAGATAGAGAAATTCCATTTAAAATAATTAGTATAAAATACTTGTGAGTCTACCTGCCAATCCCACATAGGAACTATATAAACATAATTAGGAAACGTTCCTCATAAAAATAAAAACAGATGTAAGTAACTAGAGAAATATTAATCACTCATGGGTGGGCAGAGCCATATTAAAAATTATAAAACCTAAATTAACTTACTTATTAAGTGCCATACAATCAAACTACCAAAGAATACAATAACAGGACAAGAGTAGGCCTTTTCTAGCTTCTAAAGAGCTAGAAAAAAAATGACAAAATTCATTTGGAAGAACAAAAGGTCAAGAATATCAAGGGAATCAATTTTAAAAAAAGGGTAGGAACTGGGCCCAGTAGTACCATATCTCAAACTACACTACAAAATTGTAATCAAAAAAATTGTTACTGGATAAGATATAGAGTGATTAATGGAACAGACTAGGAACATAAAATTGAGAAACAAATGAGCACAGTAACCTACTGTTTGATGAACCCAAAGACGCTATATCTTGGGGCATAAACTCAGTGTTTTAAAATTGCTGGGAAAATTGGAAAGTAGTGTGGCAGAAACTGAGTACAGACCAATATCTCACACTATATTCCAACATAAGCTCAAAATGGGTACGTGATTAAGACATAAAAGGTAATATAAGTAAATTATGGGAGCATGGAAGAAATTGTCTGTCAGATCTATTGATAAGAGAAGAGTTTGTGACCAAACAATAGATAGAGAGGTTCCTAGGAGGCAAAAATGGATAATTTTGATTATATGAAATTTAAAAGGTTTTGCACAAACAAAAACAAAGCAGCTAAAATTAGAGGAAAAACAGGAAACTGAGGAAAAAAATCTTTGCAGCAAGTTTCTCTGGTAAAGGTCTCACTTTCAAATATGTAGAGAACTTTGCCAAATTTATAAAAATAAGAGCCATTTCCCAATTGTTAAATACGGTATGAAAGCAATATGAACAAGCCATTTTCAGACAAAGAAATCCAACCTATAAATAGTCATATAAAAAACTGCTATAGATCACTAACAGAAATGCAAATTAAAACAACTTTGAGCTATCACTTTACAACTACCAGATTGGCTAGGTTGATAGAAAAGGAAAATGACAAATGCTGAAGGGTATGTGGGCAAAAGGGTATACTAATGCATGGTAGGGGAGCTATGAATTAGTCCAACCATTGTAGAAAGCGATTTGGAACTAAGCTCAAAAAGCTAGGAAATTGTGCATAACCTTTGACACAGCAATACTGCCACTAAGTCTATACCCCAAACAGATAAAAGGAAAAGGGAAAGGATCCATATGTGAAAAATATTTATAGCAGCTCTTTTATTTTTCTGGTGATAGCAAAGAATTGGAAACTGAGGGGATGCCCATCAATTGAGGAATGGTTGAACAAGTTATAGTATATGAATGTGATGGAGTACTACTTTGCTATAAGAAATGATGAGCAGCATGGTTAGAGAAAAACCTGGGAAGACATGTAAGAGCTGATGCAAAGTGAAGTGAACAGAAAAAGGAGAACAATATACAGTAACAGCAGTATTGTAAAAATAATCAACTATAGTTGCTCTGATCAACTTAATAGCTCTAATCAACCTAATTACCCCATACAGTTCCAAAGGACTCATGATGAAAACTGCTATCTGCCTCTAGGTAGAGATCAGATGAACAGAGTGCAGATTGAAGCATTTTTCTTTCTTTTTCTTGGAACATGGCTGACGTGGAAATGTGTTTTGCATGACTTCATATTTGTAATGGAGTTCATATTTCTTGCCTTCTCAATGCATGAAGAGGAAGTGGAGTGGGAGGGCGGGTGGGAAAGAATCTGGAAGCGAAAAGAAATTAAAATTGAAAAGGGTCGGGGGAAAGGAATCTTTTTTTTTTTCCAAACACAATTCCCCATGTTAAATCTTTGTGAGCTTGAATTTGTCTTTATCAGTAACTATGCTTTTTTTTTCTATAGTGCTTTTGCTATAATTATGCTTCTTAACATAACTCCTTTCATTTGTATACTAGGTAGCTCTGAGGTAGGCCTAGTCCTATTATTGTTTACATTTAGGCTTTGTTGCTTATTCTCTCTATGTAACTGTATTGCTCAACTGACCAATTTCAGTTTTAAATTTCTAATTTCTGAAACTTTTTTTTTCTTTTTTCTTTCCTCGTAAAGACCAGCATTAACCCCACATCACTCTAGCTCTCATTGATTGGCCAATAATAGGTCCCAGGCCAATCCGGACTTGGTCATTGTTTGGGCCCTGATTGGCTCAGAGTGAACGTAAATAGCAATTGTTTCTGTTTTGGCCAGAAACCCTGAGGTCTTCCCTTCCCAAATCTATTTCTTTTTAAGAGTCCTTTCTTTGCTCCATTTCTTACTAAGCCTTAATCAGTGAATAGGTGTTGTCTCAGTCAAACTGAGACCCGTTAAAACCTTAGCTTGAAAAAGCCACGGTTCCCCACTAAATACTGGGCCATCTCCAGTTGTCCTGGTCTTTATCTGGCCACTGGACTTAGATGGCTCTGGAGGAGAAAGGGAGGCTGGTGACTTTGCACAGCCCTCCCTCACTCAAATCCAATTCACTTGCATGTCATGGCGTCACCTCCCTGACTTCATGGTCCTCTTCAAAAACAAAGGACAAACAGCAAGCAACCTCTAAGTCACCTGGGATGAACAAGATTTGTGGTCTTCAAAGGATGGATGTGATCAGTTGGGTCACTGTCATAGGGAGCCACACCTATTATCTAATTTTTTCCCAGTACACATCTTCTGGGATTCTTCAGCTTCACAGGAACCAACTTTTTTCTTGTTCTAGTTGCTCCTTGGAGCCTAGCCCACTGGAGGTGAGGGAAGGGTCCTGTCAAGACATACCATGTGGGAATACTTTGAAGCTTGACTTCTTCCCTCAAGTTCTAGTCACCTCCACAACAATCTTTAATCCCTTTTGAGCCTTGGGAACTGGTATCATTCACACTCATCCGCCTCAGGATGAGACTCTTCCAGGAAAGCTGCACTCCAAAAGCTGATGCCTAAAACTACAACTGTCATGAGGCATAGCAATCACTCTGAGCCAATACCTTTGAGGGGTACAATTACGTAGTGATGTGGTCAGACAGAGATGTTTTTCGAGAATTACCTTGTAGTGACTTTTTATTTCTTCTGCCTGGCATTTTTTTTTCAATTGCATTGTTGGGCACCTTTATTATTGATCTGAGGGGCAAAGCATGGAAAAGCTGAGCCTGAAGTTGCCCTTAGCCCATCACCTTCCCAGGATACACTCTTTAAAATTTTTCAGAGGCCGTTATCACTGGCTCAGCAGTCAATTTTTGTTGTACCTTATACAGGACTCATTTTATCTCCCATCATCATGCCTTTACATAGGCCTTCCCCAGTGCCTGGAATGCACTCCCACCACAGCTTAAAATTCCTACTTTCCTTCAAAGCTCATCTCAAACGTCACTTCCTAAATCAAACCTTTCCTAATTTTCTAGTTGCTAGTACCCCTAACTGCTACTAAGAGATCTTGCTCTCCCCCTCCTAAATGTATATCCCCCCAAACTACCTTGTATTTATTTTATATATGAGTATATATTATTATATATGTAGATGTGTGTTTGTGTGTATTACGTCTTTCCTGACAGAAACTACCTCTTTTAGGATAAAGACGATTGTATTTTTATGTTTATATTTCCTGTACTTAGCAGAGTTCCTGGAACATATGAGGCACTTAATAAATGAGACTGATTGATTCAATCTCTTAGTACCCTGGAATTCAGTTTCATGCCCTGGAATGTGATTCTGGTGATTTGAATTTGAGAGCAGCTAGGGGTATGAGGGGTCTCAACTTCTTTTTAATTATTTTCATTATTTCCTCTCCAATCTGAAGTTTATTCTCCTTTGGCAAATAAATCTAGCATTCAAAAAGATCGTTCCTGCTTCCATGCTTAGTCCAGTTTCTATGTAACCTTCTAGAATGAGCAGCTTAGATATATGGCCTCTACTTCATTATAAGCCACGTGCTCTTCAACTGTTTGCAAACTAGATTGTCTCCCCTACTGTACTAAAACTTCATATAAGAGCACCACTAATAAACTCATGTTTTTTATTTTAAACTATTGTTTAGTGCCAGTGCTTAGCATAGTGCCTGGCACACAGAAGGCACTGAATCAATTCTCAATGACTTGACTTCTTTGGCAATACTTTTCTTCATTTCTTATCAGCTCCCTACTTCACTTTCCAAGGTGACTATTCCAAGCCTTCAATATTTTCAAGTCCCCACTCCTACCACTCTTAGCAAATAACCTTACTTCTGACTTTACTTAGAAGGCAGAGGCCAACCAACATAAGTTCCTTTAACTCTTATCCTCAACAACCGACCACCTTCCTGTATTTTTACATCTTTACTTTCTTCTCTCTGGTATTAGAGAAACAAGTCATATCCTTCTTACCTCATTCCTCTATCTGTGCCATTGGTCCTATTCCTTGCATGTCCTCAGTGATCATGCTCTCCTTCCTCCTCTTGCATCTTCAACATCCTCCTCTCCACCTTTTTCTTCCCTGTCACATATAAACAGGAACAGGTATCTCCTATCCTAAGTAAACTTCCCCTACTCTTGCCACTCCCTTGAGATAATTTCTTCTTTCCTTCATTTCACTACCAAAATTCTAGAAAGAATGAATAGCTTTTATACACACACACACACACACACACACACACACACACTCACACACATACACACTCACAGCCTCTACTTCCTCACAAGCCCTGCACTCTTCAACTACTTGAACACTAAATTCTGTGCCTACCATTATACTAAAACTGCTTGGACTATTTGTAGAATATCAACTTAAACAACTCCAGATAAACAAATCACCTTCCCCCCACAAACTAGTTATCTACTTCCTGCCAGAGGCATTTTCTTCTTGAAGTCATTCACTCTTGTATGCAACCTTGGTCAACCACTCCTTTCAATTACTGCTGTTACAATTCTAATCCAGACCCTCATCAACACTCTTATGGACTATTGATTAGCTAGATTAAACTATCTGAAACACTTTCTATGATTTTCTATTTCCAAGCCTTTGCCCACAGGATTTGCTTTACCTTTAACACCCTGCTTCCCACCACAATCTTTTCCTTTTGAAATTCTATCCATCCTTCAAGGTTCAACTCAAATGCTAACTTCTCCATAAAGTTTTCCCTAAACTACATAATCAGAAGGTCTATTCCTTCACTAAATTCTTATACATTTTGTTTTTTATCTCTCATATATTAAATATGTGTATGCATAATATTACTCTACCTTGTATTGTCATACAGATTCCTGCAGGTATATATGTATACATGCATGCACATATATCTAATTTCCACCACTAGATTATAAATTCCTAATGGGTAGGAGCAACTACTTCCTCAGTACCTAGTTCAGTAACTTGTACAAAGTAAGTGCTCCATAAATGTTTGTTGAACAAAAAAATAATTATTTCCTTAAGTCCAGGCATAGGATCTAAGATGTCATGGATAAAATACATATAAAATGTTTACCTTAGACTGACAGATAAGTTATAAGTTTTATGACTAATGCTAAATCAAGGAAATTAGACCACAAAATTATTTCATTTCTTACCATTTACAAGTGAGAAATCTAACAAAAGTCTGAGACAAGTACATTATTACTTCAATCAGTTTCGTTTCCCAAATATTTTATTTTGATAAATAGGTAATAAATATGATTTTTCAAACAGCAATTGTATATAAAAAGTAAAAAATATTACAGTTTTTTCCCATGTTTTTATTTTCTATCATCTTGTCAGATGCTATTTGTGGTTCCATTATACTGTAGTGGAATTTGACTATCATCAATTCTACTTCCTTTTTGGCATCAAGGCATAAGTACCTTCCAAAAGGCTTTGAATGTTTTGTATAAAATGTTTACATGAACTTGAAAGTGCACAGTATCTCTTTGAATCAAGCTTTTCTAATCATGTAAGTATCGGAATCAAAATGGAGGAGTACAAGACATTCACGTGAAGAGAAGGAAGTGCACCAGATTCTCCAGACATTTTAAATAATAGACATTTAATGAGTTTGCATCAGGGTCGGAGATAGCTATAAGAGACAAATGAGAGAAAACAAATCTGTTGAAATTGATACTATATGTGAAACTTTAAAAGCATCCTTAACATCTACTTGGAATTCAAAGTAAGACAGCAATAAATGATATAAATGTTTTATCTATAAATATTATAATATGTATTTATACACATATTCCTTAATTTTATTTCTCTGAAAAGAAGACTTGGTGAAGGTTTCTGTACACCTTGCCTACTTATGAAAATGAAACAAAACAACTAACTACCCCCCTTGAACAATTTACAAAATATAATCTCAAATGCATAGTATTGCTCCAAAAAAACAACATTATGACATTGGATAGTTTTAACCAGCTCTAGAATTTATGCTCATAGCTTGCAAGAATGATGCTTTTGAGTTCAACTATGAAGAAACAAATAAATGGTCAGCAGACTCCTTTGGACTCTGGAAAAACTAAATTCAAGGTCCATGACTTAGCATAGAAAGTTGAGCTAATGATGCTCAGAAAGAATTTACAATTCCAGAAAAAATTTTTAAAAAGACAAAGTCATGGTAAGCCCATATCTCATAGCACGATCAAACTGACAAGATGACATATTAGATACAGGAGTAAAGGTCTTTTTTTGTCATACAATAATTTAACAAACTGATGTCAGATCAGAGTTTGCTGTTCAAGGTCAATCTTAATTGGGCAGTAGTTTTTATCACACAAAAACATCTCCTTAGCACACTGGCAAAAGAAATAGAGTAAGGAAAAATTGACAGAGAAGAATCATAGCCAAATTTTAAGAAATGATGACATTGTAAACATTTGCCAGCAGATTTTATTGCTAAAGGCTTAATTTTTAAAAGGATAGACAACCAATAAATATCTGCACATTTGCAAAACATCATTTTAGCAAATTGACATTTTGCTGTGCCCTGCACAAAGGCTTATTTACTCAGAAGTCAGCACTGTTGGTTACCATCTTTTAAACTACAGCTAGAAATTTTCTAAGAGAGAAACTTACTTTTTTTTGCTGAAGCATAAGCTTTATCTACTTTTCTTATTATTGATGGAGTTTTCAAAGTTGCTTTTGCCTGTAGAAAATACAGAGTATTCCAATACATTTATTCCCACATTATAAGGCTCAAGATGTCATGGGATACATTCTGTCAATAGTGAGCTATGTTATCAAATAAGAAACAGATTATAATAATGCAACTAGAGATTTATATGCCATTAGATACTATGGTGTCATATTCTCTTGCCCACTCTTCACTTCTCCTCTCTACATTGTCTCATTTCTACATTTCAAACTTGGCACATAACAGTCACTTAAATACTTATTCCCTTCCCTCTTCCTCCTCCCCCACTCTGCATTGGTTTCAGATTTTCCCAACCTATCATCATCATCATCATCATCATAATCATCATTTCATCAGAAGATCTTAAGTAACTTTTCAACCAGCTGTCTAGGAACATTGCTATGTAACTTATGTGCTAGTAGTACTAGATGCAGAAAACATATGTGAAATTAGGATGGAGCCAATGAAATGCAAAGCTTCAGTACTGATTTCAGAATAGTTGTAGCAAAAATCATCAGGAAGGTATATGATAATCATTATGCTTCATAATCAATCCCTTTAAAAACTGCATTGTTAAGAGATCTATGTTTGTCACACACGCACACACACACACACCCATGTGCATGCAAGCACACACAGAGAGCAAAGTTATCCCAAGTATCTTAGAGCAGACTAAAGAGAATATATGAAAATCTGCAAATAGAATCAAGCAAGATGAAAATCTAAAACAAAACAAAACAAAACCAAAAAAAAAGATGAAAATCTAGACCTCAGGGCCAAAAGTGGTTGGAGCTGTGGCTTAAAGAATATTGGTCAAGGCAAGGTTATAGAGATACAAGGCTGTTAGTCAAAACAATATATAATCCACCTCATGCCACAGTGAAATTTACAAAGATAAAATTAATGCAGAGTGAGACTCTAGACCCTTGGCTGAATCTATCATATAAAGATGGACCACGACCACACTCATTTGTGAGGGAAGAAGAGAGTTTAAGTGCCTCACAGACTTGGAAAGTCTGTGATCACATAATTTTAGAATTTGTGATACATAAGGAGAGGAGAGCGGGTCTGGAAATAGTCTGATGTATACCCTAGATTTTTAGAGTAGAATTCAAAGAATTGAAAGTCCTATAGGTTAAAATTTAAGGGGCAAATTGACTCAAGAAGGATAAGATGCTATCAGTTGCAAAATTCTTACAAAAAAATTATTCTGATAAGGAAGAATTCCTCAAAAGAATGATGTGCCTCTAAAAGTAACTCAATAACCAACAAAACACGTAGAAGATGAACATGAAGGAAGATAACTGAGGAAGAATACAAAGAGGGATATATTACTGTAAGAATTATGTCAGAAAAGCTAAAAAACCAGAATGAATTAATGTCTGCTATAAAGATAAAAAGACAAAAAGGGCTGGCTATTTTGTTTACTTTATTTAAAGCTATGCTTGGGGGAAGAGGAAGATCAAAAAGAAAAAAGGATTTTAGTCTAGGCAAAACTAGTGGATTGATAAGATGTTAAGGCACTGGGGGAGATATTTGAAATGTGAGAGGAGCTATAGCACTGGAGGCAAGCAAGTGTGAACCCAGTTTATGAAAAAAAGAGATCATTTCTTCAAATTCTTAACTAGTGAGCTCCACTTTGATTTCTGGCAAAATACCAGAGTATATCATTAAAGAATAGTTTAAAAACATTTAAAAAGAGAAACAATGATTGTGAAAAACCAAGAAACATTCATTAAGAACAAGTCACGTAAACTAATTTTATTTTTGTTTCTGACTACATAGATTAACATAGACCAGTAAATCAGGGGAATGACAAGACATAGCAAGCATGAATTTCACTGACGCATTTGGCAAAGCCTTTCTGAATACTTTTGTAAGGATGTTGAAAAAATGTGAGCATGGAATAGCCTCAAAGAGTGGTCATTGATTATAACAGGGATGGAGGACTCATGTTTGGGAAGTAACTGAGTTCCAAACTATGCTTGAAGCTTTCCAGAGGTGGGGATGACTATTTTTTAGGGATACTACAGAGAAGAGTCCTTCTAAGATATCCCATCGCTGAACTCCAGGCATTTTAACTGGTTGTCCCCAATTGATGAAATGCTCTGCCTCCTCATATCCGCCTCCTGGCTTCATTCATGTACCACCTAAAATCTCACCTTCTATAGGAAGCCTTTCCCAATTCCCCTTAAATCTAGGGTCTTGCCTCTGTTGCTTATTTCCTACTTATCCTACAGAAAGCTTGTTTGTACATAGCTGAACTCCTTGAGGGCAGGGATTGTCTTTTTTCTTTGTATCCCCAGCACACAGCACAGTGTCTGGCACATAGTAGACATTTAAAATGCCTGGAGTTGGGAGATGGAATGTATTTATGCAAGCCAGGGGAGATAATAACAGAATCATATGGATGGTAATAATAACAAACTTAACAAATGTTTATTGATTAATTGATCTTTTAGGTCTCTTCCAAATATAATTCAATAATTCTACAAAAATACAGAATGATTGTCTATTTTATCTGCCTAGTTTCTTTAAATAGAATCTTTAACTTCTTTTAATAAATCCCAAATCATTACCATCCATATAATTCTGTTATTATCTAACCTGGCCTGCATAAATACATTCCATCTCCGAACTCCAGGGATTTTAACTGGCTATCCCCCAATGGCATGGAATACTTTCCTTATATCCACCTTCCAGCTTCCCTGGCTTCATTCATGGAACAGCTAAAAATCTCACCTTTTCTAGGAAGTCTTTCCCAATCTTTCTTACTTCTAGTGCTTTCCCTCTGTTAACTACTTTGTAGTTATCCTGTATATGGCTTGCTTTGTATATATATGTCTTTCTCATTAGATTATAAGCTTCTTGAGGGCACAGGTTATCTTTTTGCCTCTTTTTGTATCCCCACAGCTTAAGATAGTGCCTGGCACGTAGCAAGTGATTAATATATGTTTATTGATTCACTATAATGAAAAACTAAAAGTAAAGCAAGGAATGAGAAGTATCCACTCACTTTAGGCACCCAATGCCTTAAAAACGTAGAACTAGATTCATTATTAAATTCAGATATGAAACAATATTTCCCAAAACTGGGTCAACTTCTACTATTATGGTATATTTTATACTCTCAAACAGCTTTCAGAAAAATGTGTCCTTTGCAAAAAGTTGTCACTTAAATGTTTGTTGAATTGAATCGTATTGTAACAATATTGCCTATAATTTAGACTAACTAGGTAAACTAAAAAAAAAAAGTATTATTCTAGAATATTTAAATGATCAAATTTTATTGATTTCATTTGATTTATCTGTAGTTTATTAATTGTATGAATGCACACAAATGATATGACTAACTTATTTCCAGATCTTTAGTAATTCTGGATACATTTTAGAAGCCTTGACTTTCTTTTCCCCATACCCTGATTAAATAATGTCATCAAATACTGACCTTGTGATTATTGTAAATGAGAGCCCAAAGTGCAGCTGCTCCAATTCTCTGTACATTTCGATTGTCACTTTCCAGACAAGTAGATAGCAATGAAATAACTTTATCTAATGAAGAAATAAGATTTTGTTACTAAAAGTACTTCATATACATCCCTTTCTGTCTTTTCTGTGATTTTGGGTTATGTTATAAGTAATAGAAAAATGATAGTATTATTTTATATATTTGGTATAGTATATATTTTAACATATAACAATCTTTAATACAACATGGTCTATTGGAAGAAACTTCAAGAAATATTTAGTTCCTTTTCCATGCAAAAGATCAGTAAAAGATCACATTCAACTGACTTTTTTTACACTTCATCTCCATCTAACTTTCTTCCTTTTATTCATACTTCTACTAACAACAATAATAATAGCTTTAAGATTTACAAAGTGCTTTAAGTATATTATCCCATTTGATAATAATTTGCTCAATATAGGTACACTCGATTTAAAGGAAACCTGTTTTGCAGAAATGGCAAATTATGATAATGATCCTTTTTCACTATACTTCAAGCCTGTTATGCAGAAAAAATAAACTAATCCTCAACATTACTGAAGACTACTAAACAAACACAAATAAATTACTAGCCAGGGCTATTAAATGAGAACACAATTAGGAGATATCACACATGATAAACATTTTTATAAAGTCAGGGGTTTGAAAAAGCAATATTTAGCTTAAAAACTAAGTTTAAAGAACCAAGCAACATAAAGGGCATAAAGGTACTTTACTATATTCCAAATTCTATTTCCAGAAAAAACATCAACTAGAATACTATTTTAAATTTATTATAATTTGCACTTCGTGACTGTCTTTCCCAGACCCCATTTGTGGTCTTCTTGGCCAAGATACTGGAATGGTTTGCCATTTCCTTCTCCCGCTCATTTCACAAATAAGGAAACTGAGGGAAATAGGGTTAACTGACTTTCCCAGGGTCACACAGCTAGTAAGTGTTTGAGGCCAGTTTTGAACTCAGAAGAAGAGACTTCCTGACTCCAGGCCTGATACTCTACCCACTGCACTACATTAGCCACCTTATTTCATACATGTGATTTTTAAAAGGTGTGCAACATCCTTTGATAAATCTGTGATTTTATCAGCGGAAGTGGGTACTCTCACCACTGACATATTTTACATTTTACTTTATGCCAATACTCAGGGAAGTATTGATGAATTCTAAAGTGTAATTTTTTTTTATTAACTATTAGGGAAAACATTTTTCCACTGTAAATCACTTCTAAGTTTATTTTCTTTTAAAATCAATGAGTAAATAAGATCCTACTTAGAGAAACTGGATTTACAGTCACTTTATTTTAGAAACACATCTATTCTATAAAGTGAAATATACTTGTACTATAACGAATTCATATTGAAAATTGAATTCTATTTTCCATTCATGTAAAATACCAAACACTTCCTCTGTATTTTCTTAATCTTTCAAGTGGCTATCTCTTTACAATTGTACGTGTGTGTGTGTGTGTGTGTGTGTGTGTGTGTGTGTGTAAAAAGTCTTTTTGGACTACTCTGTATATACATACATACTAAAAAAAATACAAACTCAAAAATTCAGGTTTTATACATAACAGATTGAGAAAAAAAAGTATAGTATATGTGACCCTCAAAAGGTAATTTCATTAAAGCACTCCTACAATGTTGCTGGGGAGGATACTGTTAGAAACTATTCATGTGTTATAAAATAAATCTCTAAATATTTAAAAACAAGATGACTAAAACCAAAACAAAAAAATTTAATTATTAGCTCACTCAATTCTCTTCCCAGAAACTATTCTTGAGTTTTTAAAACTGTTGTAGTTTGAAAAAGTCTCCCTAGGATATGTTTCCAATATAGTCCACTTATGATATGACAGTTATAACTGCCCTGATTTTTTTTCTGGTTCTATTTTCAATACCGAAGTAAAATTTTATCATAATCAATCTTAGATTATCTAATCCAGGGCTCTCTAGTCAATAGATGAAGATTTGCTGTACTGGAAGATACAGATTAATTGACAGATCGTCAAAGAGATTGTTTCAGCCACGTTCCATAGCTCCCACTGAAAAAGGGGTATATTTTTCAAATCCTAGCTTTTTCTCTTCCCCCAACCCTTGTGAGCTCCAGCAGTCTCTCTTCAGGAAAACAGATAAAGGAGAAGTAGCCTCAGAATAATACATAATGAGGTAATTTTCCTGTTGTTTTTCTAGCTGCTATAGCAGTACCTAAATCCTATAGATAAAGAGATTAAAAAGTAGAACATCTGAGCCCTTTTCATTTCTCAAAACAATGACATTTATGGAAAGGTAAAGAGATTTTAACAGAGGCAATAAACAGCTTCAATACAAAAAGTCCCCACAAAAAAACTATATAATGAATGTGAGCCCTGGGGGAAGGTAGCTTCTGGAGACATGTAGACACACAAAAGGGGAGGCATATGAAAAGAAAATAACAAAATAGTAGGATAGCCCAACCAGTATGATAAACAGAGGAGATGACCAAGGGACCAGTTAGCTTGTTTTGGGAAGGCACAATGGGATTTATAAAAATTTATAATAGGATAATCAATATTAATTAATCTGAGATAACTAAAGTTAAATTCTCTCCTTAAATTTCCCAGTTTGGATAATAATCCTCCACTAAGTGCTACTCTAATGTCTCATAATGAAATGGTGATGACTGAATTCCTAGAGGCTATACCAAGGAGCTCAATTCTGGCATGTCCCATCATCAAGCTAGAAAAGTCTGGAGCATGGGTCTGGAATCAGACTATCACATGAGCACCAGCCTAAGTTTGAATAAACTCATCACCATAAAGCTGACCATCATGTCATGATGGGGTTTTGGTTTTTGTTTTAATTTTTTGACACAACTCACAAAACTGTTTATTAAAGTGTGATTAGAAACTACATTGGTAGGAGTACACACACTGGTGAAATCATATTAAAGTATGAGTAAAAACATCTCATACAGATATGTACATGACAAAACATGAAATAGAATCTTAATGATCTTCTCTCCTACATGCATGTTACATTTTAACTTGTATTTTAGTTATTTGTCTTATTTTCTTTGACTAGATTACAAGACTCTGAGGAGAGGAGTTGTATTTTATTTCATTTTTGCATCCCCAGTCCTTAGTATGGAGCATTGCAGACAGTAACCTTTTATAAGGTTTGTTGAGTTGAATAAATGAAGTTAAAAAAAAAAGTGGAAAAAATATTGTGAAACATACCTCTCCCATGCCCTCATACTTCACATCTGCCAAGGATGGCACATTTCTGCACTTGCTTTAGGTGATAAATTATAAAATTCTTTATAAACATGTGGCCAATATGCAGATTATTTTAACTGATATCCAAATATTTAACATTACCCATGTGATATATACACATACTTACTTGAATACTTACCATGAGCTAGTATCTTGGGTTTGTTTGTAGGACTAAAGCAGATATTATGAAGAATAAGAAGAGGTAAATGGGGGGTGTTTTTGTGTTTATATTTGCTCATCTCGACAAGTAAATCTGAACAGCCAGTGAGTTTCAGAATCATTTGTTGCCCATCTTCGTCAGAGGAAATGTTCAAAAGGAACTTCAACCAAAGAATGGCAAGATCAGGAAGGCATTTATTTTCTCCTTTTGGCAACGTCAGAGATAAAAAGTTCTGTAAGAAATTACTCTGGGGGGAGATAGAGACAACGTTATTTTCTTCCTGAGACTTAACATTTTCCTGATTATCTCACTAGTCCCTTGATGGCTAATTAGCTAGTCTTCTTATATTCTATTCCCAATATTATTTTCCCCTTTCCACTAATATCTTCTCAGAAACAAATCTGCAATATTTCTAGGTAGAAACTACAAAGGAAAGTACAGAAAACTTTTAAAATCTTATTTTTTACTAATTTTTTTCTTAACGAGGGATGGGGTGAACTTATTTAAAATCTCAATTATTCAAGACTGATTTTTCCATTTGTGACTGGTGGTTTTAGCCCCTTGATTGTTATTCATTTATCTATTTTCTGTCTATTTGGCTACTCACTAAAAATTATACTACAGAAAGGAGAGGAAAAGGAAATAAAATTCTAATCAAGTATCTTGGTTATTTGTTAGTTGTTCTGGCTTGGTCTGGGAGCTGTCTGATCCATTTACTTACAAATGTATTGCAAAGGTAATTTGCAAATATAATGTATCCATTCTATCGCTATTTCCTATCTGAAATCAATCAATCAATAAACATTTGTTAAATATCTACTATGTGCAAGGCCTTAAGGATAATAATACAAAAGTGAAATAGTCATTCCCCTCAAGTAGTCTGCAATTTTGTGGGCTTGAGGAATATAACACATTCATGGATTGTGAAGGGTTTTAAATGCCAAACAGAGGAATTTTTATTTTATCTTAAACAGAATTAGAAGTCACTGAAACCACTTGAGCAGAGGAACAACATAGTCATATATGCACTTTGGGAATATCAATTTGGCATGATGTGGAAGATGGAGTGGACAGGGGAATTGGTCACACATAATTTACAATTGAATATAGTTTTTTCTATCACTCAGACTGCTAAAAGTATTTCTGCTTAGTCTTCATTATATAAGAAGGCAAAGTAGATGGCAATCCTCTTCTCTTCCTTTTCCTTTATGGTTAATAATTCTGTGTTTGGTCTTAGTATACAAATGACAGAAAAATAACAAAAATAGTTTTATAATGACTTATGACACCAATTTACCCATAGAAATAGACATTATAGAAAATCTAACAATCAATTTTTAAAATCAGGAATCTAACACAGCCTGAAAATGTATTATTCTAAATATTCAATTAAATGGTCAAAGCCTTGAATACAAAGCAGAACCTATGATGATACTGTACCAATTTACAGCCTGAAAAGTGGTCCATTTGTGCTTTAGTGCATTGTGCAACATTACATTTGTTCAACGTTATCAATTCACAAACTAAATGAAGCCAAAATCAACAATGAAGGGTCAGAATATTGGCAATACAGCCTCAGAGAGCAGACTGCTACATTAAAAAGAGGGAGTGATAAATGGCTTTAAAAGGGTGTGGTGATGAATCCTCTGATTTCAGAAAGCAGTTTGTCAATCTAAACTTAACTTACTATTATCACTTGGTGTAGCTAACAGTTCTAATATAGAGTTTATCACTTTTATGATCCCAAAATAATATAAAAACTTGTCTTGGAACTTCACTTTTGAAAGTGCAAAATAATCACTTACGGCAAAAAAATTGTGAAATAAAAAAGTCTCATGATTTCTATATACTAGTTCCCAATAATTTCTATATACTAGTTCCCAATAATTTCTATATGCCAACTACATTTAAGGAAAGTACATCTCTTAATTTTATGAATTTCTAAAAACAGTATCTTAAAAACATAATTTAATTTTCACACGTTCTGGAATTTGAGATTTGTGTGATTAGGTACTCAAAGTATTATTTTTTGCCATAGATTCAATCATTGGATATTTTTGTTTAGGATACAAAGTACAGTTTAAATGCTTACCTTTTGAATAACTCCTTTACAGTCATGAGATAAGGCAACATTTGCAAGGAGTGTAAAAGCCAATTGCTGAATTGTGGGATTCTCAGAAGTCATATGGGAAACCCATTTTAAGATACAAAGCATCAAAGAGTTACTTGGTGTTCCTCTAAATGCAGGCTGACCAGGATATTGTACACAACTTGCCCCACAAAGAGAACTGCAACCTTAAAGAATGACAGTTTTTTACAATTTATTCATAGTTTTACAATCTAGTTATAAACTATTGCCCATCAACCAAAAACAATAAGCACAAAATTAACAGCATGTTTGTGTGCATACTTCTGTTTTGGGCCTAATGATTTATTAAACTGTCTTCATTAGTGGTTTTACCATATTTTATTCTAAATATATGAAGAAATCCCCTTCCTTTGCTTCCTTTCTCTCACCTCTGTCCAGCTTAGCTCTATTCTTCTCCAAGTTTACTTTGCCTCTACTATCCCTCTATCAAACACCATCCATTGAGACCAGCAGAACCCAGTCTATACTGAGCAAACGCCACCAGGAGCTCTGCCTCTTCCATAAGTTCTCCTTATATTTTCTTGTTTTAACTAACATTTGACTTAATCCAAAATATGCCTTCATGAAATTTTCATTGGAGACTATTTCATTTATACTTGCCTTGATGAACTAAGAGAAGGAGCAGCTTTCTCTTTGTAGGTCCATACCATATGGTTAAGGGCAGCTAGGTGGCACAGTGGATACAGTGCTGGGCCTGCAGTCAGGAAGACCTGAGTTCAAATCCAGCCTCAGAGGCATACTAGCTGTGTGACCCTGGACAAAGCACTTAACCCTATTTGTCTCAGTTTTCTCACCTGTAAAATGAGCTAGAGAATGAAATGCAAACCACTCCAGTATCTCTGCCAAGAAAACCTCAATGGGGTCATGAAGAGTCAGACTTGACTGAAGTGACTGAACAACACAACTATATCCTTATACAACTGCCCTTTCAGGACCTTTTTGATATACTAATTAGGTCATTTGATGTGTTAATACTCTCTTTTAGCTTTGAGTAGTCAACAATTTTGTTATCATCTATGGCTTTATCTAAGTCATTAGTAAAAATGTTATACTGATGATTGTAATGGAATATTATCATGCTATAAGAAATGACAAGCAGGATGATTTCAGAAAAACCTGGAAAGACATACATGAACTGATACATAGTGAAGTGAACAGAACCAGGAAAATGTTGTACATAGTAACAGCTATATTGTTCAATGAAGAACTGTGAATGACTTAGCTATTCTCAGCAATACAATGATCCAAGACAATCCCAAAAGACTAATGATACTATCTGCCTCCAGAGAAAGAACTGATTTGACTGAAAACAGACTGATGCATGCTATTTTTCACTTTCTTTCACTTTTTTCTTTTATTAGAGTATTCTTATACAAAATGACTTACATGGAAATGTTTTACATAATTGCACATGTATAACCCAAATCTAATTGCTTACTGTCCCAAGAAGGGGGAAGGGGAGAGAGAGAGAAGACCGGGACAGAATCTGGAACTCAAAACTTTAAATAAAAATGTTAAAAAATTGGGAAGAAAATAAAAAAGAAAATATATTAAAAAAAAATGTTATACCGAGTTAGGCACATACCATTTAGTGCACTTCCCTGGAAAATTCTCCTAAACTTATGTCAGTCAACAAACATATATTATTGATTGCTATATTCTAGGCACTGTGAAATCCTAAGGATGCAAAAAAAAGTCAAAGAAAGTTCTAGCTTTCAAAGAGCTCTCATTCTGATGGAGGAAAAAATATAGTAACTAGTTACATAAAAGATAGGTACAGAATACATGGAAAGTAACCTCAGAGGGAGGAGGCACCAGTAATTGGTGGGACCAAGGAAAGCCTCTTTCAAAAGATAAGCTTTTAACTGATTCTTGAAAGAAGTCAGAAAAATTAAGATGCAGATTTGAGGAAGAACATTCCAGGAGTGAAAGGGAGTGTCATGTGCAAAGAAGAGGATGGAAGTCAATATAGCAATATCAGAGTGTGCAAACAGGAGCAAAGTATAAGGAGCCTGCAACCAGGAGGAGAGGATACAAGATTATAGATTACTTTAAATGCCCAAAAGAGGATTTATAGCTAATCCTGGAGATAACAGAGAGCCACTGGAGTTTGTGGAGTAGAGGAGGACAAAGATGCATGGTCAGACCTATTCTTTAGGAAAATATCTTTTGATAGATTTGTGGAGGATGACTTAAACAGTAGAGACTTGAGGCAGGAAAACCAATAAGAAGATTGCTGAATTAGTCCTGGTGAGAGATAATGAAGCTTGAACTAGGTGGTAGCTATATTAGTGGAGAAAAGATGTTGTGCAGAAAGAAACACACTATTTGGCAACAGATTGGATGTGTGGGGTGAGTGGAAGTAACAACAGCAATGCTGCAAATACAGGTGAGTACAAGACCTGCAACAGTAAAGGGACCTTCATTTGAAAAGTGGAGGAGGGGATGGATGATGGAAAGATAATGGATTCTGTTTTGGACATGTTCAGTTTGAGATGCCTCTAAGACATCCAATTCCAAAAGGCAGTTGGCCATGTGGAATTGGATCTCAGTAAACTGACTAGGGGTATATGGAGATTTGGAAACCATCTGCATAGAAATGAAAATTAAATCCATAGGAGCTGATGATATCAACAAGTGAGGGAGTCACTAGTGGTGAAGTAGGTACATAGGTCACTAGATGTGGATATTCTCTCAGTCACTTTTCATTCAGGATTAATAAGTACCAAAATTTTCCCATGCTTTTATTATCTTCTTTGGATATCTTATGAAATGATCCCTCACTACCTTGATAACTTTGTTCTTCTCTAGCACAGAGCTCCCTTCTTACAAATTTGGTTTATTTCAGTTGCTTTGCCTATCTTTATTCTCTTTACTGCCATTTCCATCTTCTCTGTAAGCAAATCTGGGACTATGATGTTAGAGTCAAAGTATGGTCTTCAATGTTCTCAATAGTTAAGGAAAAAAGCTATAAAATTTTTTTGTGCTCTTTTCCATTTTTTATATTTTTTAAGCCTAGATGGTGCAATGGATAGAGTGCAAGGCCTGGAGTCAAGAAGACCTGAGGTTCAGTTTGGCCTCAGACATTTACTAGTTATGTGAACTTGGGCAATTTATGTGTGTGTGTTTGTGTGTGTGTTTGTGTGTGTGTGTGTGTGTGTGTGTGCGTGTGTGTGTGTAAACACACATACATATAATGTATGTAATATATACATATACAAACAATACATATAAATAATTTTCCCCAATTATGTTAAAACAATTTTTTAACATTTTTTTTTTAAGTTTTGAGTTCCAAATTTTATCTCTCCTTCGCTCCTTCTTTCCCCTCCCCCTGCCCTCTCCCTATCCCTATATACGTTATACACGTGCAATCATGTAAAACATTTCCACTGGACAATTTATTTAATCTCTGTTTGCCCCAGTTTCCTCAACTAGAAAATGGGGATCATAATAGCACTTTCCTCATAGGGTTGCTGTGAGGATGAAATTAAATAATATTTTTAAAGCATTTAGCACAGTATTGGCACATAGTAAGAGTTATATAAATGCTTATTCCCTTCCCCTTCCTCTTCTAATTTTATCCCTAAAAGCCGTTAGAGTAACTTTTTTTTATATAAGTCTCTTACCAAGTTTTCTTGAAACTGACTTTATTTTTTACTGCTTCTCTCTTTAATAAGAAAATATTGCCCAGAATCTATCATCTTTCTCCATAAGATATTTTTCAAATGAGTTCATATTCCAAATCCTTGTTGCTCTTAGCTGTCATATCTCTCCATTTGACAAGTAAATAAAATATTGGCTGACTAAAGTACTTTTGGGCTCTTTTTTGCCTCCTTGTTATGTCAATTGATTTACATCAGCTAAATTGCTTTAGGGAATCATCTGTCTGTGTCTATTTCCTTTTTTTTTGTCCATATACCATTTATTGTTATTAAAATTTGTTTAAAGACGTCAGGAGGGAGTCATTTTAATTACACACCACACCATTTTCTTATTTATATGCTTTCTCTTAGCTTTGCACTAATATCGATTTTTCCTCCAATAAGTCAGTGGTGTACTAGTACCTCCCAGGGTTATACTGAGGATAATGTGAGATAATATTTGTAAGGTGTTTTGCCAGTCTTAAAATGCTATATAAATGTGAATTATTATTATTGTTAAAATATAATCTATATCATTTTTGTGGTGTCATTTGGTAGTACATCCAGTGTCTTCTGATTAATATGTCGAAGAAAATATATAAGGTGGGAGCCTTTTATGTAGTTTTTTACCTTTTGTTTCTTATTTTTGATCCCTATTTTCAAATACATTCCTTGTAACCCTCACCTAC
This sequence comes from Vombatus ursinus, assembly GCF_900497805.2. NCBI lineage: Eukaryota > Metazoa > Chordata > Mammalia > Diprotodontia > Vombatidae > Vombatus > Vombatus ursinus. The sequence continues at coordinate 12,014,644 of NW_020949351.1, forward strand.
TTCCACCTGTGCACTGAAGTCATCAAGTATTAAGGTAAATACTAATTTTACTTTGAGGGTCTTATTAAGTTCTTTGTAGAATTTCTCTATTCTTCAATTTCTGCAACAGATGTTGGTATATTAATACAATTATTTTTACAGTAATCTTTTCCTTTACAGTAATCTTTTTGCAAATACTTATCATGAACACTGCAATATAAGAAGCCAAGATGACCAAGGAAATGCCATAGATACAATCTATATAGATTGAGCAAAATGCCTGACAGTCAGTCATAATTTTTATCAGGAAAAAAATGGAAAGACATGGGCTAGACAACAAAAAAATTAAGTATATTCAGAATCAGTTGATTGGCCAGACTAATAGCTCAGCATTACTGGTTTCATGACAACTTTATTACTATTTAATTTTTTATTACTGACTTGGAAGAAAGTATAGATGGCATATAACTAACAGGTAACAGTCAGGATTCAAAATGGTCTTGACAGGTTAGAACATTGTTTTTTTAAAGAAGATATTTAACAGAGATAAACATTTTACATTTGTTGAAGAGGGTATGATTTTTCAGAAATGTGTTAAATTAGGTAGCCTCTAAGGTTTTTTCAACTCTGTTCTTTTGTGAAAAATAGATATGATATAAACCCTTCTCTCAAGAAGCATATACTGCAATGGGGAGAAAAAGTATTAAAACAAATAACTGACACAAAACATAGTTTGAAAAATGGGAGAAATCACAACAAAGCTGAATTTTGCTACCAAAAACTATAGGAAGGAACTCAGCCGGGCAAAGATTAAGAAAGGCAAGTCCTGATTCCTCCAAGAAAGCTTCTTTTACTAATCTAGTACATTGTGATCTGTCCTAATGAGATGGCATGATAACTGATGGGAAGGAACCATGCTTCCTATTTCCTTTGTATCCCTCAGTACTCAGCTGAATCCTGGACCCATATAAAATACACAGTAAATATCTCCTGTTTTAATAGGTGGAGGAAAACATGATTGCCAGCTTACAACTTTTGCCACTGTACCTCAAAAAACATGTCTGTAGGCACCAACATAAGAAGCAGGGTGAAAGTATTTAAGAACAAATTCATGATACAATAGGAAAGCACTCAACCTCTTCTTTCTTAAATGCAGAGTTGGCCATTCTCAAACCTCCATTTAAGGAGAGAGCTAAACTTACACTCTCTTCACTTCTCACCTGGGTTCATTAATTTGGGACTTCTCTAACTTTTCCACCATGCCCCTAGCCCACCCCGAGTCAGGTACTTTCCTCTCTCCCCACTCTGCCTTTCAGCCTTTTGTGTGTTGTCTTCCCCCATTCAAATATAAGCTTCTTGAAGGCAGGGACTATTTGTATGTCTAGCACTTAGCTGAGTGACTGGCATACATACATGAACAAGTAGTTTTCAAAAAAAAGAAATCAAAGATATCAACACTCACATGAAGAAATGTTATAAATCACTACTGATTAGAGAAATGCAAATTAGAACAACTTTGAAGTATCATTTCACACCTATCAGATTACTAACATGACAGAAAAGGAAAATGACAAATGCTAGAGGAGATACGGAAAAACTGGCACACTAATACTCTGTTGGTGGAGTTGAAACTAGTTTAACCATTCTAGAGAACAATTTGGAACTATGCCTAAAGGGCTATAAAACTGTAAGACCTCTACTAGGTCTGTATTCCAGAGAGATCAAAGAAAAGATAAAAAGATCTCTTTGTACAAAAATATTTATAGCAGCTCTTTTTGTGGTAGCTAAGAATTGGAAATTGAGGAGATGCCTATAAGTTGGGGAATGGCTAAACAAGTTGTGGAATGTGATTGTGATGAAATATTATTGTGCTATAAGAAATGACAAGCAGGATGGTTTCAGAAAAATCCGGTAGGACTTACATGAATTGATGCAAAGTACATTCAGCAGAACCAGGAGAACATCATACACAGTAACACTAATATGGTAAGGGTGATCAACTATAAAAGACTTAGTTACTCTGATTAGGGAAATGATCCAAGATAATTCCAAAGAACTTATGATGAAAAATGCTATCCATATCCAGAGAAAGAACTGATAAACTATGCAGATTGATGCATATCTTTTTTTAATTTTTTTTATTCTTCTAGTTCTTATGTGTATGTATTTTTTTTTTGGTAACCTGGCTAAAATGGAAATGTTTTACATGACTTTACATGTATAACTGATATCATATTTCTTGTCTTCTCAAGGACGGGGGAGGAGGGAGAGAAAGAGTTTGGAACTAAAATTTCTAAAAAATTAATGTTAAAAAATTTACATGTAATTGGAAAGTAACATTTTTTTTAAAGTGAAAGAATTGAATAAAAAAACGGAAAAAGTTGGGAAGGCACTGGGAAAAGATAAATTATTCTCACTCAAAAGCAGGTGGGTACCAGTGAGACAGATAAATTGAATCTTGTATGATGTGATATTTATATCACTAAATACTCAATAAGATAGATAACTAAGGAAATATATTTTTTATCTTATTATGACATTTGATAAATTAATATACCAGTGAACTATATATAGCAGGAATATTATGTTATAATAACATATGCTGATATATATGCATACATACATGAACACATGCACATATATGTATTGTGTTTCTATATTATTTGCATATGTATGTGTATGTGTATGTGCATATATATTTATGTATGTATATATATACTATCCTCTCTCCCTCTGACTAGAAGGTAGAATCATGAACTCCAAAACCTCCATTTAAGGAGAGAGCTAAACTTACACATCTCTTCATTTCTCACCTGACTTCATTAATTCGGGACCTCTCTAACTTTTCCACCATGCCCCCTGCCCACCCCGAGTCAGGTGCTTTCCTCTCTCCCCACTTTGCCTTTCAGCCTTTTGTGTGTTGTCTTCCCCCATTCAAATATAAGCTTCTTGAAGGCAGGGACTATTTGTATGTCTAGCACTTAGCTGAGTGACTGGCATATAATAGGAGTTTAATAAATACTTAACAAATATATTTACCAGCTGGATAATTTGCAGTATAGACACAAAGCAGCTGCAGAGCCACCTTCATCAATGAATCATCCAGTAGAAACCAAGGCCAAAAAGAATGTATGAGAGGAACAAGATGTGCTTGAAGTGCTGTTGCCTTTTGAAGAAAATACAGAATGATTTATGAGATAAATTAACATTATGCTATTTTGTTAATAACTTATTATTAATTTGTGATCCATCCTTTTCCTTCGATTTTTCTTAAAACCCCACTTCTGAAAAGGTCAGTCAGTCTCTGACGGGTATAACTGAGTAAGGTAATCTCCCTGCCCCAAGGCATCTACCTGGGCAGAGACAAGGCAAAGACCCTTACTTTTGTTTATTCTGTAAACAAAAGCCAGCCTCACCCTCAAACATATTTCCTTGTCCTTGATCCCCTCCATCAGAGTTCAGGGCAACCCAGGTGATGAAGGAGAAAAGTAGCAGAGAGATCCAGATAGAAATGGCTTCCCCTGTCCAGATTTCTGGAGGCTGCCGAGACTCACAATCAAACCACATTCTCACCAGGAGGAGCCAAAGACTTTTAGCCTACCTCCTCATTAATTGTCCACCAATCAGGTCAAGTTTCACTTGTCAGAGGAGTTTCCTATCAGAAGGAACTCCCTTGGTATCTTTGGTTACTGAGAGAAACTGCTAACCATCAATTCACTGATTACTGGCTAGCGTAATTAATAAATTGATTATTAATTACCTGGAAATGCTGTCTCTTGGAATTTTCATTTGCCACACTTGGAATAGAAATGTATAGAAGTATAAAACGATTCAGAAAGAAAGTAATTATAGAATGAAATAGAATACATGAAAACTAGACATTGAAATAAAATGGAGGAGAAACAATATTGTCAACTTTTTTTAAAAAAAAATCCCTTCCCTGGTGAGAATTAGCAGTAAGATTTAAGAATAAGTACACATATTTCAAAAGGATTCAATATTTCCCTTCAACAGTGGGTACCACACTTAGCTGTCATAACATAGAACAGGCCTTTGTCAAGAACTCATTTTTAAAAGTGACTGTGATTGTATTCTCTTTGGATAAGAACAGCTATAGTCTACAATGCTAGAATAATGATATGTATTCAAGTGTTACTTATCACAAAATGGTCAACGAGTATTCTACATAATTACAAATTCCAATTAACATCAAATTGCCTTATAAACCAAAAATGGATTTTATTATATTCTAATTATTCAAAAATCCATTAAACATAAATTATACTTCATATAATCTTTCCTTAATGATTCAGAAGCCATTTCAGGATATTTCAGTGTTTATTATCATGAAAATTATTGTTCACTTCATAATACTTTTTCCTCAATGGGGGAATCTGTGTATTGTAGTCTAAAATTTTGTTGATTATACTAAAATAAACTATTGCCTAATATTAAACAACATATCCAGTTTTTAAAAAGGACAACACAAGGAAAGTTTCTTTTTATTGGTTCAAAACTAAATTACAAGATTAACTCATAGGACTGAATTTATATAAAACTTAAATTCTAATTATTTAAAAAAGTTACTCAATTTCAGGTATCAGACTCTTCTAGAAAAATAGATAACCCCAAAAGCCAAAAAACAACTTGAGAAAGTTTATAAAGAACATTCATTTATAAAAAATCCCACTGATAAAAGAACTGGAATAAGGATACTTTTGTCATGAGAAACAGACTAACCTAATGAATATAACTGCTTGTGATAGTGCTGACGGAGAAAAAGGAATGATCATAATGAAGATAACAGTGACAAAAAAGGACTGCCATAACAAATGAAACATGCTGTAATAGGAACTGGAAACCATACAACTAAAATCCAAAATAAAAAAAGAAACCCTAAGTACAAATATTGGAAAATTTTGATTGATTCCCTCATTATTCAGTTCTACCTTAGTATATGTTTATCTCTCCTAATCTCATGAAATTTTGAAAAAAAAAATTATAAATTAGTTTTATTTAATGTATTAACCCATTTCTGACTTGTTCTTAGCTCCAGTAACTCAGAAAATATTTTGATAATTTGATTGATAATGATTCCATATACATTTGGATTATATTACAGCTGGAATAATCCAAAAGTGGTAGCTACATTAATGATAACTAATCTAGTTATTAGATAGTTCTTTGCAGCCAGAGCTTATCTAGTGAGCAAACTTCAGTACTCCACAAAGAATACATAGGAACATATTAAAAAAAATTAAGGATATTATATTTTATTTATTGATGTTCTTGTGATTTAACACATTTCACTGCTGTGCAAACATACTTAAGTAATCAATATGATAAAACTAATGACGTTATTGTCTTTCACACAGCAGGTGCCCAGTAAACATTGGCTGAATGAATAGTTATAGACAGTGACTTAAGTAAATAGTGAAAATATTCATCATCGGCTCCCAAGTGGTTTTGAAAAGGGTTAGGCTACAGACTAACACACAAGCACATATTTCTGATAAAACAATAGTACAAACTAACGAGATGCCTTGCCACCCCAAGTGTTAAGATTTTTCTAAAGTAAGACTGCTGTTTAAGGTACTATGTAAGTAAAAGTCTAAAGATAACATGATCAAGAAAACAGAAGAACATTTCTTAGTTCTTGGAAGTTTCAAGTGTTAGATATTTGATAATAACTTTCAATCTACTTCTAACCTGTCACATATACTTGAAATAGTTTTCAAGTATATTTTCTGAAAGCCAGCATAATTCAAACAATCTTGAATGTCTGCTCTTATACCCAAATTGAACATAATACAACTATATCATGTACTACAATTCCAGATACTGGTATTATCACATTTCCACAACAAAGTTAGAAAGCTGATAAAAGAAAGAAATATTTATGATATTATCATTCATATTAATATTTTAGCATTCATTCTTACTAAAGTTTTAGCATTCAAATTGGGGATTTTTTTTTAATGTTCCATATAAAAGTGCTAACCAAATAGAGATCAATGGTCCAAAACTCTAAATCAATTTCATAATTATCTTCTGGTCAAAATAAAACCCTCAAAATATTATTACCCTATATTACTGCTATTTTACAGATATCGAAAACAGAAACTGAATAAAGTAGCTACAGCCTCAGAACTAAAATTAAAAAACTCCTGACTTTTAGTAGTTAGACTTAAAAACATGATACTTCTCAACAAGCTTTATATATGCTCTTGTATGGAATCTGAGGGACTGCTAGGTGGTGCAATGGATAGAGTGCTGGGCCTGGAGTCAGGAAGATCTGAGTTCAAATATGGCCTCAGATACTTACTAGCTGTGTGACCCTGGCCAAGTCACTTATCCCGCTTGCCTCAGTTTCCTCATCTGTAAAATGAGCTGGAGAAGGAAATACCATTCCACTAACTTTGCCAAGAAAACCCCAAATGGGGTCACAAAGAATCAGACATAACTGAAACGAGTGACAAGAAATGGTATTTGAAACACACTCACTTTTTCTACTGACAAGTAAAAATGCAATTAAAAGATGTTCTGATTAACATCTTTCAAAATCTCATATCATGTTATTATTTAACCTTTTGTTCCATCTTACTAACTGTAAAATTAGAATTCCCAGAAATAAATCAGGTATACACTAACAAGAAATAGAAATCTGCTTCAATTGTATGATGCCAATGTTTAAATGACAAACTTAAAGAAATGATATAAGCAAGAAAAGTATATAAAGCTTTAATGAATGAGAATATTTCTGATGAGGTAGATTCATTTATTAGTACTAGGTTTATGAAATATTCAATTGCACCACTTAAAAACAATAAAATTTGAGGAAGTTTTTCACTTAAATCTTATATTATCCCTTACACTAATCAAACTGCTTAGGCTTATTACTGCTATCAGAAGTCTGTTGGCAACTTTACTTACTTTATATTCACTGTTTTGGTAAAGGCAGTTTCTTAGCATTTGCATGACAATGTTTAGTTCCTTCCTAAAACCATTTTCCTGTTTGAATAAAAAACAAATGAAAAATATCATAAGAACAGAATACATATATTTTTATATACAGTACCCCACTTTTGGTTCATGTTATAAAATAGCAGAACTTCAGTCATGCCTGACCACTGTAACTTTGAAGATGCTGACAAGCTAACCACTTCTGAAAGATGACCATATCTCAGCAAACTCATTCACCACAAAAAGCTATTTCTGTTCTATCAAGCACAGAGGAATTGAGACATATAATAGGCTTCATGTTTCATTTCAATAAAGTGATGCAGGTACTGTAAGGTTTTCAATCACATCAGGTGTTGCCTGACATTCTCAATGATGAAGTAAGGGGTCTCTACTTCAAAGAGGCACAGGGAAAAAGAGCAAGGAAGATTATGACAAATATGCGTACCATTGATACAAATTACTTTTAAAGCCAGTTTTTATCTCAATTTATAAAAAATTTATCTCAATTTATAAAAAAAATGCCAGCTTTGTAGAGCAAAAGTTTGATGAAACAGAATTAGTTTAATTTCCCAGAATTATGAAATAAATTTTACTCTAGGATGTATAAAAATATTTCACATGTCAAGGTGATTAATGAACTTATCATTTGTAAGGTTTACTCCATCTGGAATATGACTAGCATACTAGAAACGTGGTAGAGAAGGAACAATATGGGAAAGTTCTGTTATTTCAGTGATATTGTTTGGCTGTAAATCATGGAATGCTACGTCTCCAAAGAATTCAGTTTTATAAGGCATCCAAAGAGTAAAAGAGAGGTGCTTGTTGGATGTGAGCAGGCTGAAACACATGACCAATGAAAAACTGCACGGGAGTGATATCATCAGACATATGACTGGGAAAGGAGATGGTTCAGTTAGATAGGAAAAGCAAGAAATTATTTGTACTGACTGACTCTTCTACTATTGACTACATAATTTTAAATAATCTAGAGAATGGCTTCCAGAACAATGAGAGTCTCCTCTCACTTGTAGCCATAGAGGATTTGCAGTATGATATAGACAGGAGCTGATATGCCCCAGGTCATATGGTATGGATGGGTTGCAATCACTATAAGAAGTACTGAAATTACAGAAATGCAGGATCCATCAAAGCATTGAAAAACAAAAGGAAACTAGACATATTTTATAAGTAAATTCTTAAGACTTTGGTAATATCATTTACAAATAAGTAATGCACATCGATCAGTATGTTCTTCTCTCATCTGATCACTCATTACATATAACCAGATTAATATTCAATTAAGAATAAACTGTATTGTGTCATTTCCTACCAAAAGAATCTAATGAATATATTGAAAAATGGACTCTAACTAAATCCATTCTTTTTTATAACAAACTTGTAGATTTTATAGTTACCTTTCTTTTGGGCCCCCTTTTCCTAGGCTTCAAGGAATCTAAGTTCAGTTGTGCATGGATGTGTTTCATCTGTTCTATGCAGCTGTCTATGAGGCCAGCTGAAAGACAAAATCTCTAAGATTTAGAACTAAATTTCCTTGATGATAGTTAAAACTTTCATTTGAAACGAAGACCACAGAAAAGATAGTGTTTAGTTTTCTCACCATAGGGCTTATGATTCTGATGAAGAGAAATGGGAGAGAACTTATATGAAAAATCCATTTATTTCCAAGATACTTAGTTGGCTACCTCCAATATCTAAGGTATAAGCATTCTGTGTTTCCAAAAGGTCAGAGACTAAAAACTAATAGGGACTTTAAAGGTCATCTAGTCTAAACCCATGATTTTATAAATGAGAAAATAATAATAATAACAGGACTTATATAATGTTTCAAGGTTTGCAAAGTGCTTTACAAATATTATCTCACTATATAGATACAATAACCCTGAGTGGCACGACCACAGAGGTTGTGATGTACCAAAAGTCACAGTTAAAAAGTAACAGAGCTAGGATTTAAACTCAGGTCTAGTTATTTCAAATGTAGCACTGTATCTATTACACCATAATGCCTCTATTATTAATAATAATATGTTTGTGTATCTGATTATACCTGAAGTTAATCCAGGTGTAGAGTGGAATGCTAATCCAATACTTTCATTACTGATGATAACATGAGAACTAAAAGTTCAGTCAAACATGTGAAATATTTATGAAAATAGATGAATTAATTTAGAAGGAAAGGTCATAAATGGCTGATATTTATCATTAATTAAAAAGCTACATTACCTGAATTATTTCATTTAAGCCTCACAACAATCCTGAGTATATACTACAGGTATTATCATCCTCATTTTTGAGAAAAGGAAATAGGTTCAAAGGGATTAAGGGACTTGTCTATAGTCAGTCACACATCTGGTAAATCTCAGAGGTGGGATCTGAACTCAGTAGTTCTTCACTTTCGAGGTCAGCCCTCTATCCACTTCTCATAGTTTATGAGAAGTGCCTCTCTCATAGTTTACTTATGAGAGTAAGTATGCCTCTTCTCATAGTTTACTTAGAGGAGTTTAAGGAGGAGAACAATTGTGTCATTATGCAAACATCAGAAATGAATGAAATTTAGGCAGAAAAAATATTGTTTAACATAAAAGGGGGCGCAAGATTACTTCAGGAAAAACTTCTCAAGATGACAAATCCTATCTGGTATGTGAAGCAAAGCATGAGAGGCAAACTGTTGGGACATTTAAAATGAACCTGCAGAGGCCAATCAAAAGCAAAAAACAGTCTGATTGAACTAATGGATATTATGCTCATCATTTCTCCTTAAATGGTCTCTCTATGTTATAATACATAGTTTTCGCCATTTGCTTGTGGGAGTCAAATTTGAATCTTGTATTTACTCACATATTTTTTTTCTTGCAAATTTTTCACCTCAAAATTGGGACCCAAACTAATTTTCAGGAGGAAAAATGTGCTGCTTTTCTTCACAATATTCCCTCTCCAGCAGTAAGTTGGCTTTGGTTTTTAGCAGCAATACAATGCTCTGAAGACTAGTTGAAGAGGCATGCATGAGGCCTGCTTACTAAAAATCATGTTTACTTACTAAGTACTTAAAGAGTATTTTTACTCTTTTTAATATATTTATTTTTAGATTTGGTATACATAGATATTATCTGTTAAGATCTTTCTTTTTTTAAAAAAGGAATTTAAAGATAATGATAAAATGTTTAATTATTCATTTTTCTCCATTTTCATATATATATATATCTCCCTCAGAATGTACTGTGTTAAAAGAATGATGAAAGTGATCTGCAGACATAAGCTGAAAGCCTATTAGCAGCAGGAATAAATGCATGAAAACACACCAAGAGGAAACACTTTTGCGAGTAGAGAGATGAACCTAATAACTGTAAAGTTTTTGCTCCTCATAATACATGATACTGGGTTCACATATAGCATATATTAAATAGAACATTAACTACTGATTTAGGTCATATCAAAGTACTTAAATAAAGTTTGTCAGAGAATCTTTAATCAATAATTTACTGAGAAGAATTATCCTAGTAAATAGTTTCTATTTATCTCCACATATATTGTTAAAGAGCAGAATTTTGAGAATATGTTTATTGTACATGATAGGCATTTGGTAAATGTTTGTTGAATTGAATTCAGAGACAGCCATAGGCTTTTGGTGGAAATGCAAATGATTTGGGTTAATTTATCTTAGAGAAGAAAGGACAAAGGGTTGATAACTCTCTTCAAGTATATGAAAAGTTACTATTATAAACATAGTACTGATTTGCTATCCTCCAATCCTTTAAAGAAAAGGACTAGAGAAAATAGGTTTGATTAGTAGAAAGTTGGAATAATCCTTAAAGCTTATCTAGTCCAACCTCTTAATTTTACAGATGAGGCCCAGACACAGGTGAGTCATAAATTCATATCCAGTGACCTCAAACTGAATATTTTTTCCCACTGTAAAACAATGTTTGGTAGTGAGAATGAAAGACTACACATGGATAGCCTCAGCACATTGCTACCACTAAAATATTACAATATTAAAACAAAAATAGGAAGGTTTTGAGCACATTGAGTTGGTCCTCTATTCAGGATTTGCAGCAAGATACAGAAAAGAATCACACAGGATGAGGAGAAATGGAAGGCTTCCAAAACTGCATAGAGGAGGGAGCTGCAACAAACCCACTAAAATAATTAAATACTAGAATTTTGCTCTGCAAAGATCTTTATTTTTTTTTTGTTTTGTTTTAGGCAATTGCGGTTAAGTGACTTGCCCAGGGTCACACAGCTAGTAAGTGTCAAGTGTTTGGTCTGAGGCCAGATTTGAACTCAGGTCCTCCTGACTTCAGGGCCGGTGCTCTATCTACTGTGCCACCTAGATGCCCCTGTAAAGATCTTTAAAAGGAAGATAGAAAACAATCTTGGAAGCTTAACAAGCAATTCTACCCCAAGGTATAGGACAGACAACATGATATCAATACGTCACTTTCTGTAAAATTCTAGACACTGAATGATGCTTAAATGTGAAACAGTATAGAAGAATCCTCTAAGCACTAGTATAGCACAGCTTAATATTGCTAATTACTCAAAACAAAGCCTGTTTATTCCAGTCAGGTACTGTGTTCTGATAAATATTTAGGAAAGGATGGATACTGATAATAAACATTTTAGAATTTAGCTGACTTACAAACTTAAATGATTTTTATTACTTTTAGTCTTCCAATTACACTAAGATACATATTCTCTAAAGCAGAAATCAAAATATCTTCTATAACACTTTGATCTGCAGTGTTCATATATTTTAAAGCTTACCATTCCAGGCATATTTCTGAGCTCTTTTACTGACAGCTAGAAGTGACACCAAAGCACTTATGGCAAACTTTTTCAGTGTATCCTTGGAGGATTGTTTTTCATAGCTCTATAAAAAATAAAAATAAAAATAAATAAATACACATAAACACAATATACAATACAATACACATACAAAATTACCTATCTCAGAAGACTACAAATTCTCAAGAAAAATGATTTATTGTAATGGCATATAGCACTTGAAGTTTAACATGCAAGTTATAAAATAAAATTACTGGAACCATACAGAACATCATACTGAATGAATATTTGAGTGGTCTCTATGGATGGTACTACATAAAGAATTTAGAAAGTGTAAAGAAAATACAGTACCTATACTCAAGAAGTTCTTCATCTGAAGGAGACAAGATAAATATTTAGAAATAATAAATAATAAATATAGTACTTGGGCTACTCAAGCCTCCCCATTATAGCATTCTTTGGCTGTAATTCATGCCTTAGGCCTATCTCTTTCCTTCTTGGGATCAAAACTTACCTATTCTGTGTTTAATTCCCTCAGAACTTTGTTAAGTGACTGGCTAATTAATTCGATGAATTAATTCTTGCTTAGGTATTAATAGTAAATAACTGATTCAATATATTAACTCAGAGGAAATGGCAATGATGGCTTTCCAAGCCAGGTAGGGCCAATTAGCAAGATATTTTCATACTGTGGGGACCTTTTAGACCTGTCAAATCATATCACATAGACTGCTACTTTCCCCACATGGATGATAAAATGTTTGTGAAAATGCTTTGAAATCAGTAAAATTAATAAAACACTATGAAATATAAATCATGACTATGGAAGGATGACACTTCTCTAAATGTCTAGATGGAAGATTCAAAAAAGCTTAATGAAGGTAAACATGTAAAACAAAACTTCAAAGAAATGAGAAAAAAGTCTTGGAAATAGGAAAAGAAAAAGTTAAAGTAAAAATTAGTTAAGAACCCAACTAGAACCAAGACTGCATAGAGGGAAACAGTAGGGTAAGATGGATCAATTAGCAGTAGTCTTAAAACCCTGGAAGTATGACTTTGATAGAGTGGGGACTGAAGCCACTAATTTTAGGTCTTCAATTAGCTTCAATTCAAGGGCTTTTTCAAAAATAACCACTATATGCAAGGCAATGTACTTGGTGCTAGAGAGACAAAGAAAAAATTTAAAGTGTCTGCCATAGGAAGCTTTCTCAAAGGTAGGGACCATGTCTTAGAGTTCCTCCCCCTATTACCTAGGATAATGCCTTGAACATAGTACATGCTCAATGAGCATTTTGTTAGTTTGAGGATGGAAATGAAACAATCTAAGTAATAGTTAACAAAGATGGCTTTTGTGATCACAAAGAATACAGCCTAGATAAATGCTTCAACAGTGGGAATACTATGGAATGCCTTGGTGTTCTGTGGTGTTACAGAAAAAAAAGTGACTCAAATTAGCTAATGATCATAGGTAGAAAGCAAAGAATATGCAAGGTTAGGTATGCCATTTACTTAATCTTCATAAATATGGTACAATGGAAATAATTAAAGATGTGAGAATCTGTACTTGAATCCTGGATTTGCCACTCGGGGCAGTGGAGTATAGTGGAGTAAGGAAATGACATGGTTGGATGGTTGAATAGAGGATGGATTGGAGTGGGGAGAAACTTGAAGCAGGCAGACCTATCAACAATGTCTTTTAAATAGTCCAAGTGTTTGTTGTTAAAGGCCTAGATTAGGATGGTGGCAACATCAGATGAGAGAAGGAGATGCTGCAAAGAAGAAATCAATAGGCATTGGCAACAGATTGGATATGGGGAGTGAGAGATAGGGATAAGTGATCTGCCTAAGATCACACAGGTTCTAAATGTCAGATGAAGGATTTGGACACAGGTCTTCCTAATTTGAATTCCCCCAGAACTCTGTCCAATATACAATGCTGACTATATATATATGAAGCACTATATTTATTTTATCTTCAGATGCAGCAAATTGAATAGTGGACAGAGTGCTGGACTTGGATTTTAAAAGACTTGAGTATAAATTTTGCCTCAGATATAACTATGTGACCCTGACACTTAATCTCTCTCAGTCTCAGTCTCAAAAATTGCAATTACAATAGCACCTACCTCATTCAGTATTCCTCCAGCCCACCTTAGCTACACACAAAGACGGTCACACTCCTTGATCTTGCCATCACCCACAAATGTACCATGTTGAAAAATTCTGAAGTCTCTTCTTCTGACCATAAGCTATTGCTTTTCACCTCTCCTTCTGCCTTCCCTTATAAAAATCCACTCTTTATTTGTATTATGACCTCTAATCCCTTGACCCCTCTACTCTATCCCAGGCCATCTCCCCTGTACACTCTTTTTTTCCCCATCTTGATCCCTTGGTGAACCAATTCAACTTTACACTGTCCTCTCTTGAATCCCTGGCCTCTTTATTATTTTACCAATTACGCCTTAACTTTGGCTCACTCCCTACCATTTACTGCCTTTGCTCCTACACATGTATTACTGAACAAAGATGTAAAAAATCATACACGTTCTGACTGGGTCCACTACAAATTTATGTTGTATAACCTCAATGAGCCTTCACTGCTATGAGGCAGTCCTACTACACCTTCCTTATCAATTGATATTCCATTCTCCATAGCAGCTCTTCTAAGCTGTTTCATCCTTCCTCAGGCCTCCCATAGTTTCCTTCTCCCCCCACTCTCTCAACTGGGAACTTTGCCTCATATTTTGCAGAAAAAAAATAAGGCTATTTGCCATAAACTCTCTTTTCTCCCCTCTTTCTCATCTCCTATCACTCAGCTACCTTCTGCCACTGCCTTCACCTTCCCCTGTGTCTCACATGATGAAGTATCCTTCCTTTTTACCAAGGCTAACCCTTCTACCTGTTCAAGTTATCCCATTGCATCCTATTTCCTCCCATTGACTATCCCCTCTGTCATCCCTACTATATTTTTAACCTCCCTGTTTACTGGCTCATTCACTTTTGCCTATAAACATGTCCATGTCTCCCCAGCCTCAAAAAACCCTTCCTTGATCCTTTTATCCCTACTAACTATTGTCCTATAGCTTTTCTGTCCTTTGCAGTTAAATTCTTTGAAAAGTCCATCTCCAATAGGTGCCTCCATTTCCTCTCTTCTCTTCTTCCTCTCATTCTCTTCTTAAACCCTTATAATCTGGCTTCTGACCTTTTGCTAAAGCCTGATTATTGTTATCATCAGCTGGTGGATCTGCCTGCCTCAAGTTTCTCTCCACTCCAATGTATCTTCCATTTGCCTCCAAAGTATGCTTTTCTTGGCTTCCTTGTAAGTTTTCTTTTGTTCTCTGCTGTGCACTTTTTACTTTGTTCTTTTTTTTCCCCTTGCTCTCTCCTCCTCCCCCAAGAAGACTACAATTAATCATGAATGTATGTATGTATGCATGTATGTATGTATCCACGTATGTATGTGTATGTATATGCATGTGTAGATATGTATACAGATACATGTGTGTTGTTTATATACATATACACACATATATATACACACATAACCACAAAGATATATATACATACATATACTTAGATATCTAGAATCATACCCATATATAAACATATACATTAATATGCATCTATGTAAGACCATACTATACTTATTCGTCCTCTGTTTCTCTGAGGGTGGATAACCTCTTCTTTCATAAGTCTGAATCTTTCTGTATTTTTATAAGTCCACCAAATCATTTCCTACACTATAGAAATATTTTCACCCTATACTCTCTAATTATTTTAAATAGTCTACAACAACATTGATTAATATGGCTGACATATAGTGTAGTTTCCTTATTTTTCTCTTTTGATTAAATATATTTTAGCTAGGGGAAGACTTCTTGAGGAAGACATGACTTTAGCTGAGACCTAAAGAAAGCCAGTGGAACTGGGAGGGAGAGATGAGAAAGAGGAGCATTCCACATATAGGAAGAGGCCAAGTGTTATAATCAAAAAAGAGTAAGGAGGATACAGCAAAGGAGATAGAGGAGTAGTCAGATAGGGAGGAGGAAAACCAGAATAGAATAGTGTCACAAAAATCCTGAGAAGATAACTTCAATGGGAAGAGGTAATCAACAGAATCAAAGGTTGAAGAGAGATCAAGAAGGATAAAAATTGAGAAAAGACCATTAGATTTGGCAATTAAGAGATCATTAGTAATTTTGGAAAGTGCAGTTTTAGTTGAGTGATGAGGTCAAAAGCCAGAAAACAGGAAGTTAAAAACAGGGTGAGCAAAAAGGAAGTATAGGCATTGATTGCAAATAACCTTCCAAGAAGCTTAGCCACAAATTGGAAAAGAGATATGGACCTATAGCTAGCAGGAATGGATAGATCAAGTAAGAGTTTTTTGAGGATGGAGAAGACATGGGCATGTTCATAGATAGATAGCAGGAAAGCAATCAGTAGACAGGGAGATACTGAATATTAGTAAGATTAGAGATGATAAAGAAAACAACCTGCTGGGGAAGAAGGGATGGAATGGGATCACTTGTGCATGTAGAGGGTATTGCCTTGGTAAGGAATAATGACACTCTTTCATGTAAGAAAGGAGTAAATAGTGGCAGAAAACACTTGAATTATGGGAGGTAAGAAGTGGGCAAAAGGGAGTTCTCTGTGAATGGCTTTCAATTTCTTCAGAAATATGAGACATGGTTCTCCACTGAGAGGGTAAAGAAAAGAGTAGCTGTGGGAGATTTGAGGAAGGGTGAAAAGGTTTGGAAAAGCTGTTTTGGTGAGTAGGATAGTGAATTGATTAGGAAGATACAAAAGGACTGCCTTGCTACAGTTAGAGCCCAGTTTACATTATGTAATATAAACTTACGGTAGAGCCAACAAATACAGTTTCATCATTTTTTTCACTTTGTTTACAGTGAGATGGTAGAAATAATACAAGGTTGGTGTTTAAAAGGGCAGCATTTTCTATAGGATAAAGGACAAGGGACTGGAGAGAAGAGTACAGTGTAAAGTTGAACTGGTTCACCAAGAAGACAAGATGGAGAAAGGAAGAGAATGTAGCCAGTGCAGTGCTGATGGCCTGGGAAAGAAATGAAAGATGTAGGGTTACCGGGGAGGGGGAGGGGGGCGAGGTCCACAATGAGGATGAAGAATAAGTATGGAATCGCAAGACAGAGGGAGAGTTGGAAAGACAATTGATTATGATCAGATAAAAGAATTTCATAGTTTCAGAAAATGGATGTGGAACAATTGTGGATGATAGCAAGATTAAAGGCATGACCATCTCTGTGTATAACTACAGTAGAATGGAGGAATAGATCATGGAAAATGAATAAGTTAAGGAATTGGGAGGTTATGTTATTTGAATGAGTGTATCTATCTGTCTACCTATTTGTGTGTATATATGCATGTGTGTATGTGCATACACCGAAACCCCTAGTGTGAGGGTAAGAGTTGGGGAGAAGAGAAAGATTGTGAGTCAGGCACTGAACTCACTGAGGAAGTAAGGAGAACGTCCTAGAGGCCTATAGACAATAGTTACCAAAATATTAACTGGGTGATAACTATGGATTGAATGAACCCCAGAGAAGAAGAGGCTACTGAGCAATGGTAGTAGAGGGAGAGCCTAAAAGTGCCAATGAGGAGCAAGGAGTAATCCATTTCTCCCACCATGACCAGTAAATCTGGGTGAATGAATTAAAGTGCAACTAGTGGTGTAAAGGTCAATTAGGAAAACTGTGTCATCAGGAAGGAGTCAAGAATTAGTGAGTAAAAGAAAAAGAAAAATTTTAAGATGAAATGCAGTCTGTCTCTCTTGGAACAGGCATTCCAGTGACAAGAGTAGAAGTGTTGGGTAACTTTAGGAGATTGGTGGGATTTGGTTGAGGGGGATGGGAATAAGGAAGTGGTCAGTGGGAGAGTGGAGAACAGTGTTTGAACAATGGCAACTGGTATTTGAATTACTCAGTTGGGGTGGGTATAACAGGGCAGGGGTATGTTAATCACTGAGTAATGAAACTGAGATTATCGTCTAGAGGAGTTTACCCTTCAGTGGAAATGTCCCAAGGCTTGAAAAGAGATTGGGGGAGAGAGTGGTGTGGAAGGTGTCTGAGCAGGGCCAAGGTGTAAGTGGACACAGATAGGGCATGCCAGGAGCTAGACAAAGGGAAGGCTAATTTTTCTCCACAAAATTATCATTGCACAAATTATTCTCCTAGTTCTTTTCATTCACTATGTATCAGTTCTTAGAGGTCTTCCCAGTTCCCTCTGAAACTACACATTTCTTGTGCCACAATAATATTCCATTACATACATATGTATGTAAAATTTTTTGTTTAGTTATTCCCCAAAAGATCTGTAGCCCCTTTTGGGGGCTACCATTAAAAGAGTTGCTATAAATATTTTTGTATCCATAGTTGTTTTTCCTTATTGTTTGATCTCTTAGGGGTATGAGCCTACTTGTTGGTATAGCTGAGTAAACAGGTATGTATAGTTAAGTAACCTGAAGGGACATAGTTCCAAACTGCTTTCCAGAATAGATGGACCAACTCACAGCTCCGCCAACACTACACTAGTGTGTCTGTTTCCCCACAGTCTCTCCAACATTTGTCATATTACTCTTTTGTCATCTTTGTAAAATCTGATGGGTGTGGTTAAGAAATTTTGTAGTTTCTTTAATGTGTATTTCTCTAATTATTAGGATTTTTATAACTTGGATTTCTTTTAAAAACTGCCTTTCAAATTCTTTGACCATTTATCACTGGGGGAATTTGAATGAGTTTCTTATATATCTTGGAAATAAGACCTTTGTCAGAGATATTTTGGGCAAAGTTTTAGGCTTTTTTCCCTCAGTTATTCATTTCTCTTCTAATTTTAACTGTTAGATTAATTTTACAAAAACTTGAAAATTTTACATAATCAAAATTATCTATTTTTTTTAATTGTATCACTTGCTTAGTCATGAATTCTTTCCCTTCCATAGATCTGAAAAATAATTTCTTCCTTGGTCCTCTAATTTGCTTATTAGATCACTTTTTATCACTAAATCATAGCTCATTTTGACAAATGGTGTTAGATTGATCTATACCTAATTTGGTCTATACCTAATTTTTACCAAACTGATTTCCATTTTTCCCAGCAGTTTTTATCAAATAGTGAGTCCTGCCCCTATTAACTGGAGTTATTGGGCTTGTTAAACATTATTCGACAATATTTGTTTACTTCGGTATGTTGTGTACCTAGTCTGTTCCACTCATAGACCATTTTTTAACCAGGACCAAATTGTTTTAATAATTACTGCTTTGTAGTATAGTTTGAGATCTGTAAGCTCCTTTCCTTCCCATGTTTTTTGATTAATACTCTTGAGATTCTTGACCTTTTATTCTTCTATATGAATTTCATTATTATACTTTCAAGCTCTATAAAATGACACTTTGATAGTCTGATAGGTAAGGTACTAAGTAAATTTATTTAGCCAGTATTATAATTTTTATTACATTGGCTCAACTCTTCATTAAGCAATTAATATTTCTCCAATTATTTAGGTCTGCCTCTATTTCTGCAAAAAGCATTTTATACTTGGATTCATAAGGCTCCTGAATATGTCTCAGTGAATATGTTACTAGTGAGTTGGAGCATGTTTTCATATGGTCATTTATACTGGCTGATTCTCCTTTTGACAGAAATTGTCATATCCTTTGACAACCTCTCTATTGGAGAATGGTTTATATTTGCATCAATTCCTTACATATCTTGGTCTATCTATCATATGATGCAAAGATTATTTGCCATTCTACAATCCTCTTATACATCCATTGATTTTATTTATGCAAATTCATTTAAATTTTTTAGTCAAAATCATCTTTTTTTTTTTGTATTCTTCCTTATCACTTATTTGATTACGAATTTTCTCCCTCTAGCCATAGTTGAGAAAGATATCTGATCTCATACACTTCCATTTTTTTTTAAATGTATGACTTTTTAGATTCGGGTTGTATATCCACTTTAAGTTTATTGTAGTATGTGGAATAAGATGTTGGTCTAAATCTATTTTCTGCCAAACATTTTCCTGGCAGATTTTATAAAAAAGAGAGTGCTTTCCCCTCTAATTTATGTTCTTGTGTTATCAAATGTTGGACTACCCTTCTTATTGCTTTTGTTTCTTGTTTATCTAATATAATTAATAATTAATTAAACCCATGAGAGCTGATGAGATCACTAAAAATGATTGAGTAGAGAGAGAAAAGAGCCTAGAATAGACCAATGGGTCAAGAAGTGCACAATTATACTGCATAGGAAACTTAGAGGAATCAATCAGACCAGTAAGGAGAAGACCCAGGAAAAAGCCAAGTTACGAAAACCCAAGGAAGACAGTAAGCAGGGAAGAAGGGATGATCAGAGCTGTCAAAAGCTGCAGAAAGATGAAGATTGAAGGGGCAGCTAGATAGAGCTAGATGACTCAGTGGATAGAGCACCGGCCCTGAATTCAGGAGGACCTGAGTTCAAATCCGACCTTAGACACATAACACTTATTAGCTGTGTGACTCTGGGCAAGTCACTTAACCCCATCACTTAAAAAAAAAAAAAGATGAAGACTGAAAAAAAGTCATTAGATTTGGCAATTACATGATTACTTGTAACTTATTACCTTTGAGATTATATATTGAGTATAGTTTCAGTGGAATGTTGGAAGCCATATGGAAAAGAGTTGAAGGCATGAGTAGGCTGAGCTACTATAACCCAGTTCCCTTAGTCTTTTGCCTCATAACACCACCCTATAGAGACTATTAGCATTACATTTCACCTGCCACCCATTATTGCCTTATTATGAGCAAACTTGTACCACCTGTTATTTTCTCCAAACCTGTATGTATTATATAAACTCTGGTTACTTAGGAATAAACTATCTCCAACTTTCTTTCTCTCATTCCCATCTTCTTCAACCCAACCCTGCCTATGTGTCACTCCAATCCTGTTTACTTCTTCCACTATCCTCTGGAATTCCTATTCCATAATGGGCAAGCTTTCCTCTATTCAGAAGGCAGGCTGAGGAAGACCAGAGGAGATATATGCAAAGTTAGCCAAACAACTCAAACACCAACTCAACCACCTCCCCTTAGAATCCAGTGGAGACAGTTCAAAACTCTGTATACGAAAGCCCCTGGAACAGTAGTGCTCCTCAGGTCACCTGCCCTGTTTCCTGGACTCCACAGTCATCATCCAAGGGCAACAACTTTTGTAGAGGATGAGACAGCATCACCACTACCACCATGGATAGGCAGGTAAATTCAAAAGGTCCAGAAACAGCATCACCACCCCCCACCACCAATGGCCCTGCTTCTAGTCTGATCCCATAGCCATAGTCCAGGGAAGCAATCCTGAAGATCTGACCTGGCAACTGCCTCTGTGCTGCCTCCCCTACCTCTGCAGCAGCAACAGCAATAGCAACAGAACACAGAAAAGAAACTGCTTGTTACTAAAGTCCTTGGCACTGCAAAATGGTTCTACTTCAGAAAAAGATACAGTTTTATTAGTTTTATTAATAGAAATGACACAAAACAGATGCATTACCATCTGCCTTGCTGCTGTACCCTAAAGACCACTAGACCTTGCCATCTGACTCATAGCTGAAATCTCCTATATGTGTGTATTGCCTTTTAGCACTGTTTAATTCCAATCAAAACAATGACCACATCTGTCATACATTTCAGTGACCCTGAATGCACTTCAAAAATTATTTATGATGAACAAAATTTGAGGTTAATGTTGTAAGGGTGCAAAGTGCACAAGTAAGATCAAAGTAACACGTTGAGCTTAGATGGGCCAATTAACACACAGAAGTACCAAGTCCATATGTTTATGCATATATACACATACACTTGTGAATTACATGCAATTTCATAGATACTAAATAAAAGTTACATTTCTGTATTTTTCCTTATAGTAACAATATTTTTAAACAAAAATACAGTGAAGATAACTATTTCATTGAGTAATTAAGAACAAAGAAAAGAGATACCTCAAGAATAATTTTAAAAAGTCGTTCTACAGATTCCTTATTTCCATCATCTGCATCAAGAAGTGAAGCCATTGTTGGATTGTGGCTTGAATTTTGTTTCTCTGATAGACATCTCTTCCCTTCTTCAGTCAGGAGAATGGAAAGGAATTGCAAGCAGGCAGTATAGAGCTTAGGGTATGTGGTGGAAAAACCCACACATTTGCAAACTGTATCTAAAAGGTAAAGGGAGTTCAGATGTGAACTTTTAGATTCTCCCCAAATTAAAACAGTGAAATGAGCAAATTGATTAGGGAATTAAAATAGCACAATGTAATATTTTCAAGGAGAGAAAACATCTTACAGTGCATATGTTACATATTTAACTTTTAATGATAGTGAATAAGTGAAATGTTCATTATTAAGTCAATTTTATTAAAATAAATAGCAAAACCATTAAAACTTTATAACCTACAGAATACCCTTTAGGTGCCTACATGTGTATTTATATTATATAGTGCCTGGCAGATTAATATGCACATAGTACAGTAGGTATTCAATTTCCTAAAAAGAATTTACACAAATATATCAATAATAAATATCTTTCCTGCTATTTACAATAAAGAATTAAAATAAATAAAAACTAATCATAATAACAGTAATTATAATAGCTTACAAATAGTATTTAAAGGTTTACAAAGCAGTTTTCTCATAAAAATCCTGTTAGGTAGCAGTGAAGAATTACTATCACTATTAGTTATTTTTTACAATCCCTATTTATTTAAGAGGTTAAACAACTTGTCTAGGGTCACACAACTAAGTGTCAGAGTCAGAAATCAAAGGTTACTTGATTCCATGTATTATGCTTTCTCAACTATATCACATGGCCTCTAACATAAGTCTTTCAGAAAATAGTCTGGATAGGGGCAGCTAAGTGGCGCAGTAGATAGAGCATCTGCCCTGAAGTCAGGAGGACCTAAGTTCAAATTTGGCCTCAGACCAAACACTTGACACTTACTAGCTGTGTGACCCTGGACAAGTCACTTAACCCCAACTGCCTAAACAAAACAAAAAAAAAAGTCTGGATATTTGCAAATCATTAATCCACGGGGCTTGCCTGGCCTGCCCAATTCCATCACCCTCCAGACATTAACTTCAGCCACCTAGAATTCCACAAAGCCTGGCTAGCCTTCCCAAGTATGTCCTGTTCAAAGTACCTTCTCTGGCCACCTCCAGATCCACAGGGTGTGTTTTGCCCTGGCTGGTGGAACCTGACCCTCTACCTTCAACCTCTCCTACTTTCCAGACACAAACAGTTGCCTGACACCCTAGGACAACACCCAGAGATGAACCCCTGTGGGCAATTAAAATCTATGTGGACTCAGTCTTCAATGATTAACATACTCCCTTTCAGTTCACCCTATATATACTTTGTTTATATATAGTTGTTTATGTTTTGTCTCTCCCATTAAACTGTGAGCTCCTTAAGAGTAAAGAATGGTTTTTTGCCTTTCTTTACATTCCCAGTGCTTAATACAGTACCTGGCACCTAAAAGGTGCTTAATAAATGCTGGCTGACTTGACTTAAATATCTGCAAGTTATATTATACATATGTATACATATTATGATTTAGAGAGGCAGCAAGGTGCTGGAGTGGATTGTATGATGGGGTTGAAGTCAGGAAGATGTGAGTTCAAATCTTGCTTCAGACACTAACTGTGTAATTCTGGGCCAGTCATTTAACCTCTCTTAGTCTCAGTTTCTTCATCTGCAAAATGGGTATAATAATAATATTTCTCTCTTCTAGGGCTAGTTGAGGACCAAATAATATAACATATGTAAAGCATTTTGTTCACCTTAAAATGCTGAAGAAATGCTATTAATGTTGTTATTATTATTATTATTACTAAACACTAGCTAATAATATCTACATCCAGGAAGATGGAAGAGAGATGGAACAGGGAATAGAGCACTGAAATTGGAATCAAAAAGGCCTGAGTTCAAATCTGACTTCAGACATTTATTACCTATATGACCCTGGGCAAGTCATTTAATCACTGTGTGCCTTAGATTCTTCATCTATAAAATGGGATAATAGCACTTACCCTATAGGGCTGTTGTGAGGACCAAATGAAATAATATCTGTAAGTGCTTCGTAAACCTTACAGTACTATATAAAAGCTATCTATTACTATTATATTATTATTATTAAGGAATAATAACTAGTATATACATGATTCTGTTTTTATTTACAATCGTATTATCTAAACTACTTACTTATTTAAGAAGTTCTGCCACATTGTCACCAATAGCAAAAGAAGTTTTGGTTTCACAAATATATTTTAAAATTCATATATTGTGCAAATGACTACAGGCAACCAATCTCAGCCAATATTTCATGTAACTTAAAGTCATAAAGCCTTGCTCAAGCACAATCTATTAATTCTAAGAAAAGTATAGGTTATGATTTAGTCATTTACTTTTCATTTATAGATTACTAATTTTGAATATGTTTTATGTCCTGTCTAGTTCAAAAAAGGACTTTAGTATTTCTAATTAGCCTCATTTAAAAATAATTCACAAACTATTCAAACAATAAGCATTTGTGAATTATTATGTGTGCTAGGTAAACACAGAGGATACAGAGACATAAGTGAAATGGTGCCTGCTTATACTTTTATTTTCCATTCTAGTCATCTGTTTGTTGAAGTAACTTTTCATTTACTCACACATGAAGCTCCATCTCCCAACTCTGTGCCTTCATATCAGTTGCCCTCCATGCCTGGAAGGCTCTTTCTGCTTAAACTCTTGACTTCCTTTAAGAATCAGTTCCAATTCTGCCTTCTATAAGAAGCCTTTTCTCCATCACCCAGCTGCTATTACCTTCCCCCTCCAAGACTACCTTCCATCTATTCTGTATTTATCTTCTATGTACTAACTTACATATATGTTGTCTCCCCCATTAGAATGTAAGCTCCCTGAGAGCAGGGACTATTGTTGTTTTTCTTTGGATTTCTAGTTTCACAGTCCCTAGCAAATAGTATTTCATAAATGCTTGTTGATTGATTGAGCAATCTTTTTACATATTAGCACTTTTAATTATGGTACAGGGCTTTCTTTTAGGTCACATTCTGTAACAGAATCATTCTAAACAAAATCCTAATCAATGAATCTGTTTGTTGTTCTAAATACAGACTATTTAGACACATATCTAAATATCATCAAAAACAACTCAAAGCCTACATCAATCACAATAAGTAATAAAATGTATTAAAGAAATTATCATGATCTGGTCAGATTCCACATAGGAATTCAGGGCTCCACATCTTACCAGGAACTTTGACAAAGTGGACTATATCCATCATGTCATAGCCTTCATGGTAAGAGAACTTTGAAATTATGCCATATAACAATCAGCTGAAGGAATGTGAATATTGAGCCTGGAGAAAAGACTATCTGATATTTATCTATAATAACAACAAGAAGCACTGACATTTTTAGAGCGCTTTATGGTTCATGAAGCACTTTATAGACATTATCTCAATTGATTTTCAACAAAACCTCATGAGGTAGGTAGTATAGGAATTATTATCCCCACTTGAAAAAAAGGCAAAAAGGGGCAAACTGATTTGCCTAAGATCACTGAACCTTGTTGCTCTGGCTCCAAACCTGTGCTCTTTTCACTAAATCATTTGTTGCTGTTGTTCAGTTGTTAGTCGTGTTTGACTTTTTGTGACTCTGTGGACAACAGCATGCCAGGCCCTTCTGTCTTCCACTATCTCCCAAAGCCTGTCCAAGCTCATGTTCATTGCTTCCATGACACTATCTATTCATCTCATTCTCTACCATCCCCTTCTCCTTCTGCCTTTAATCTTTCCCAGCATCAGAGTCTTTTCCTGTCTGCTGTCTCTTGTCCTGTCTCCTCATTATACGGCCAAAGCTTTTAAGCTTCAGCTTCAGTATTTGTCCTTCCAATGAATAGTCAGAGTTAATTTTTTAAAGTATTGACTGATTTGAGAATCCAAGAAATTCTCAAGCACCACAATTTAAAAGCATAAGCTCTACCCACAAACATACATTACTACCAGAAAACCATAGCTTTGTCCATACAGACCTTTGTTGGCAAAGTGATGTCTCTGCTTTTTAGAATGCTGTCCAAATTTGCCATAGCTTTCCTTCCAAGGAGCAAGTATCTTTTAATTTCCTGGCTGCAGTTGCTGTCTGCAGTGATCTCTGAGCCCCAAAATATAAAATCTGACACTGCTTCCATTTCTTCTCCCTCTATTTGCCAGGAAGAAATGGGATCAGATGCCATCATCACTAAATCATAACTACCTTTAAATATTTTAAGGGTTATCATGTAAAGAAGAATTAAGCCTATTCTAGATGCCTGATCCCCTTTAATATTAGTGCCTTCCCTCTAAGATATCTCTGGTTAATCTTGTACAAATCTTGTTAGCACAGAGTTGTCTGCATATTAACTCCCCTTTCTGACTGTAAGCTCCTTGAAATCAGAGTCTGTTTTTGCCTTTCTTTGAATCCCCAGCACTTAGCCCAGTACCTCATGGTAAGTGCTTAATAAGTGCTTGTTGACTTGACTTGTCCCAGAGGACAGAACTAAAACTAATGGATAGGCATTATAGGAAGATAGATCTCAATTAAATATAACAAAACTTCTTAAGAATTAGAGCTGTCCAAAGCTAAATTGTGTTGTCTTAGAACAAGGGTTCTTAATCTGTTTTTTGTATCATGGATTCCTTTGGCATTCTGGTGAAGATTCTGAACTCCTTCTCAGATTAATGTTTTTAAATGTATAACATAAAATAAGATTATAAAGGAAGTCAACTTTACTGAAATAAAGTTATCAAATTTTTTTTTAAAAACCAAGGTCATAGATCCAGGTTAGGAACCCTTACCTTAGAAGGCAGTAAATCTTCCTTTCTCCTAGTACTAATAAAAGTGTTTAAGCAGAAACTAAATGACTACTTGTCTAGGAAGTTGTAGGTAAGGATCACATTTTGGGCAGGGTTTGGGCTAGATAATTTAAGAGCTCTTTCCAATTCTGTAATTCTCTGATTATGCTTTTGTGTAAGTAAATTATACTTAAAGTCTTCCTCAGTCAAGAGATAAATTAACATTTTGAAACTGGGGGAAAATATGCCAGTTATATAGATTAATTTTAACAATTAAAGTTATTCTGAACTAAAATACTTTATATAGTTTCCAAACATACAATTTTCTACCAGAAGCAACAGGTAAGACACCTTTTAGTAGGCCAATAGGCAATGTAACGTCTCCTAAAAAACCTGAAATGGTTGGAGAAAATGAGGTTTATTTGTCTTACATGAACAGATGGATTAACTGGTCTAAATTAGAGGCCCAACTTAATATCACTGTTGTTATAAGAAGCATACAAGATTTTTCCAATATATTGGAAATTACAGACTTTCTCAAGAGTAACTTTCAACAACAGGAAGCCCTTACAGAGACTCAAGTATAAACATACCAATGACAGGAATGTCAATTGTTTTATTTCTTGCTCTCTCCCTTAATATTTCAGCCCTAAATCACACTCTACTATCACTGGCAGATGTACAGAAGCTATGTCTTCAGAACAACAAAATAACTAATTGGAAGTTAAAAAAAAATTAGTCAAAACAATCACTAGTTATCATAGAAATATAAAAGCTCAGTTACTTTTAAAACGATTCAATATGATATTTTGTCTTCAAATATCATTCAATTTTAACAATTTATATTAACATTCTATTGAAATCTACTCAAAAGTTAAAAGTAAATAACATTACCAATTGAAAACTAAAGGGCCCAATACAGCATTCATTTTACTTTGTCATCTAAGTACTTTTATACTCAGTTATTATTACAAAAGAATTCTAATAAAATTCCAGCAATGAGGAACACGAATGCCTAAATTTGCTTTTGCTGTTGTCTTAATGTGTCTATGTTTGTGCTTTTAATTAGACTTCAAACTGTTCCAGAAATGCACTCCTCTCTTCTGTTCTTTTATACTGATAACAGACATTTAAAAACACATTGTAAATTCAATATATAAATATAAATTATATATAAATACATAAAACTGTTTGATTGTGGTTTACTTCCTCTAAAATACTTAATAAAAAGTATCCTTATCTATTGTTAGAAGGCAAGTCCAAAATCATTTAAAAGCTGGTGTTACCAATGATAGCAGGCCAATCCTTTGCCAGAGCTTCTGTTACAGATATAAGTGAGGACTGACTTGTTTTCCTCAGTAATGTAGCCAGGAGGTTAAAAATGTCAGTCCATGACTGGTAAAATGCACGTCTTAATTCAGAATCTGTAAAATCAAATTCAGAAATTTCAATCAAGTACTATTCTGAATATGCCACATGTTCACAAAAGCCTACGCACTTGTCAAATGCAGAAAAATATAAAGCAGCTCGGTTCCAAATGCATTTCAATTAGCTTTTCCTTTGTATTTCTACTTTGAAAAAGGAAAACAAAAGAATAATTTTTTTCAGGAATTTTCAAAGCACTTTTAAAATGAGTAACTATACTGTTGCTAAACATAGGTAAGTAAAAATAAAGACTAGCATGAAAATATAAATAATACAAATATGCCTCAGCTATAAGGGAAAAAAGAAATAACAAGCTAAAATTAATCAGCAATTCAGAACTACATCTGTACAATGTATTACAAAGATCTGCCTTAGTCATTTGGTGCACTTGTGCTAAAGTGCTGAAAAACATCTAAATTGTGAAAAATATGGAGACAAGTCAAGTAGGCTGAAGACAGTCCTGGCTCCTTCCTTATTCCTCAGGTCCTTCTGATGCTAAATCTGGGATGTGGTGGCAGTAATCTTTAGTTCTGATCAACAAATTGGGAAGGGCCTTAATTAAAGTATGCAGACTCTGGCTGAATAGTGCCTTGCTTCACAATTAGCAATGATTATATCTCTGGTAAGGAGAAGAGGAAATTATGTCCTCTCACTGTCTTTCTCCAAATGTTCTTATTTATTTTTAAATTTATTTTTGATCCCATCCAGACCTGGGATTTCACTGGTATAGGTAATTCCAGGTGAGAAAACTCCCTCTCCCAATGACGATCAGCTATTTTTCACTCTGGATCTCATGGATTGGACAACAATAGTTCCCTGCCCAAGCACCACTTAATGATTATTTTTTGGGCTCTCCTGGCTCAGAGTGAATGTAAATAGTTAACTGTTTCTCTTTTGGCCAGCAACCCTGAGGATCTTCCCTCCCAGTTTGATTTTTTTTTTTTTTTTAACTAAAGGGGCCATCCCTTAACTCACTTCTTAAAGAGGCTATTCACTGAATGGGCATTCCCTCACTCAAAGTGAGAATCTAAAAAGACCTTAGTAGCTTAAAAGGGCCAAGGTCTCCCACTGCATCCTATGCCATTTCCAGTTGTCCTGATCGATATCTGGACACTGAACCCAGATGGCTCTGGAGGAAAAAGTGAGGCTGGTGACTATGCACAGCCCTCCCTCACTCAAATCAAAGTCAATTGTAAGTCATGTCATCATCTCCCTGATGTCATGGTCCTCTTTGAGAATGAAGGACAAACAATACAACACAACCACAACACAGCTCTTCTACAATTTATGGTCCTCCAAAGTTTCCTGGGGGCACTAAGAGATTATGTATTAGCCCAGGACCACAGAGCCAGCATGTGTCCTAGGTCTTCCTGACTTAGGGGCTTCTTTGTATCTTCCAAGACAGTCACTCAGCCTCTCTCTTCCCCAAATGATTTTCTTTAAAATTGAGTACGCATATAAATTCCAAAGAAACAGAGAAAGAATCAGCACAAAGGCTTTACTTGTACACTATTACAACGAATTATCTTTACCAAATAAATATTTATTTTATCTGTTATTTTGCATAATGTTTCATTTTGTTTTTTTAAATCATGCCTTTTCTAAACTTGAACCTGGCTGGAGCTGAAAAAGGGCCATGAACAACTTCAATTAGATTATTTGTTTCCAGTGTATCCAAAGTTTCTTTAGCTGGTGATTGTCCCAGGCCCTAACTGAGAAAACACATTCCTAGAACTGTGGAAATCATGATATACTCTAGGAGTCAACAGTACTGAAAGCTGCTTGTTTCTACTGACACCATGTATACTTACTTCCCTTCTTCAGTTGTAAAATTACATTAACTTCCCTTGAACTCTTGCTTTCCTAGATCCACTTAAATTCATCTAGATGACTAAGCAAGTTAAAAAACTTTCTAAATATTAATTAGCAAGGAACCAAATAAATAAGCAACTCTATAAAGAGCTATCTAGTACAAAATAAGCCTGAATTAATTTTATTGGATCAATACTATCATCTCTCTCTCTAGGCTAAAAAACAAAAAATGACAGATTACCAAAGTCATCTTCAGTGCACATGGTAAGGAGTGTGAAGATCTTTTCCAGCAGAGGTTTTAGTAGCTCATTCTGGTTCACAAGGCTGTGGTCTATCAGTAAACACGACATAAGAAGTCTAGACAGAGAACAGAAATACTCCAGTAGGAATGAAACCTGTTGAATGAAATAAGCAAGAATTTATTTACAGTAACATTCACATCTTCCATTTATATTTCATAAGATTCATATTCTGAAGCCTCATTGTGCTATGTGGGCTGTTACTCTGATGCTGGTATTAGGTTCAAAGTTACATATGGAACACAAGCTATGATATGTCCTATCAAGCTAGAAAAGTTTTGGGTACAGGCCCAGCAGTGGATTTAGATGTACACTGTCCTAGGATGAGTCTGGCTAAATTTGGATAAGCTCATCACCAGAGAACTGCCCATCAGATGCTGAACTTTTAAAGCTGATGAAACTCATGAAGATCACTACTAAGCTGTAGAGGGAGGACCTTGTGATCTACACTGGTAAAGAAGCATCCATGCTAATGAAATAAAAGATCCCTGAAATGTTGAAATAAGTAATACTTATCCAAAGGTCAGATGCCTGACAACTTCAACCATCTACAACATGAACATAAACATGGAAGTGAAAAAAGTATCTCAGAAAAAATTATCACTAAATTCAGAACTTTTATTTCTTAGAAAGAACACTGAACAACACTCAAACACTCGACCAGACAACTGTGGTAAGGCAACACAAAAAGCCCTACAAACAAGAAACATAAAAATGTAGCAAGAATAGAAAGAGCACTGCACTGAGTGGACAATAGTGCCTTTCACAACTAAGATTTTAAAATTATCACAAATTACAAAAGGACAAGATTCTGAGTCATCTCCTAAAGGGGCAAACAACCTCATATATACATAAAAAAGGATCTCACTCTATATGTAGCATAGTGTCCTTCAGCAAAGTCCTGCTCTAATATATAGAGGTCACAAAATTAGGGCTGGAAAGGACTCAGCTTCCTCATTTTGTAGATAAGGAATCTGAGACCAGAAAGGGTTAAATGACTCACTAGAATCCACAGGGTAATAAGTAACAGATTTGAAGCCAGGTCCTTTGACTCCAAATACAACACTCTTTCCATTGCCCTGTACTTCCATTCCTACAAGCTCTATCAAAGGAGCACAAGGTTTAGTGGTTACACCTACCTAGAAATAAAGACTTGGCTTTGGGCCTAATTTGAGGACTGGTCTAGCTAAGATTAGGTGGAAAGAGCAGGTTGGCCACCAGGCTGGCCAGCAGTTCATGAAACTCTTTAAGATCTATGTGAAGTGGTTACGTTCTTGTTGATGAGTATAATGGTATAATAATTAAAGTTCATAATGATGACTTCTAATTATCAAGAAAAGGATACATTATGTTCAGAATGTTCTATGAATACTTCTATGACTTCTTAAAGATATTTTTACAAGACTGCCATAAAAAAAGTAATTTTTTAAAAAAAGCTTTGGGCTTCAGGGTAGAAGCTTCAGTTTAGAAAATGCGCTTCTATAGATCATGTAACTTCCTATTAATTATTTATAAATGAAGAATCACTATATTGTTATTTTTTGTTCAAAGCAACACAAAAGAAATAATTTTAATTACTTTTCTTTCCCAGTCAACATTTATTGATTCTAATAAGCACAAAGTAATATATCAGATATGCATATAATAGATACTTTAAACAAGAAAAAATGGCATTGTGAAGGAAGAGTTACAGGCATAAAAACATAACACATTTATCTTAAATTAGTAGCAATAGCTGAGTCATTAATTCAGATTGGTTTAATTTTAGCTATCCAGTTTGAAGAATATTTGTGCTTCCCTACCCCAACTTTAATCATACTTTTCTAACCCCAAATTGTAGCTGTTCACAAATGTTATGTCTTATGAATGCCTTTTAGATCAGGATATTGATTCCACAGTTTAACTACTTGGGAAATATAAAGATTTTCATTAAAATGATAATGACATTTGGCACCATAAATAGATCATTGTACTTGATGTTAACCCAAACAAAATAACAGTGTAGATAGTATTAACATTGCCATTAAAGTCATTCTAATAATATTTCAAAATATTATTTTTGTCCACTAAGTATTAAAGTTTGATAATCAGAGCTGTTTTGCTTAATTTTTATAATTCTTTATGAAGTAGCTTAGTGAAATTATAAAATGGACTTAGATATATACAATCTTTTCCTATATCATAATTATTGTTCTCCTGAAGCTCCACCTTTCTTTGTATATAATTAAAGCAGCTTTGGAACAAGTTTAAACAACTTATCAGCTACTAACATATTCATTAGTACTTCCAATATTTATACACCAATGGATTATGCTTTAAGGGTCTGTAATTTAGTGTTATAATGTTCATTTTGGATGATGTCAGAGAGTATTAGGAGCACAAATGATAACATTATCAACTGCGGTTAAAACTTTTAGAAACATTCTTGGGGTTTTTTGTCTATTTTTTTTTTTTAAATCTAGAGCCTAGTAGGTACGTAATAACTTCCAATAGCCTGGTAGGTTCATAATAACTTCCAATAGCCTAATACTCAGCAGGTCAGTGGGAAAAGAGACAAACGATACTAAATTTACATGCTGTAAGTTGTAATAAAGTAGAAAAATCCTCACTTTTATGGCTTTTCTTATTGGGTTATCTGGTGCCATTTATGAAATAAATACTTATTAAAGAGTAAATGAATGATTAAATAAAAAAACTATTATTAAGCACTGTTCAGTGTCAAGCTGAGGGCTATGGATACAAATACAAAAGACAGACCTTTCCTTGGATGGTGGGAAGTTGGAGGGATAGGAGGAACTAGGATATGTAAAGTTGCTATTGAGACATCCAGTGAGTAGGGAGTAAAATAAAGTATGATTGGGGCCTGACTGAAAGAGTAAATCAAGTAAGACACACAGTTATCAGGGTAGTGAGGCCCCAAGACCAAAATTCCAGTGTTGAAATGATTAAAACCTATACTTTAACTTACTTGTAGATATTAACTTTAGAGATTTAAAGAACACAGAGAAAATTAAATAAAGTACGACAATTTTCAAAAACATATTTAAAAGCTTGTACCTATTAACTTTTGAAAATGAACCCAATTCAATGAGCCAAAATTTTAATGTACTCCATTAACATGAAAATGTACATAAAACCTACAGAGATGACATAGTCTCAATGACTTATTTTGAGATGAGGAAATAGTGTTCTAAAGAAGTTAGGTGACTTTGCCTAAAATCATATATTGGTAGGTAGAACTGGACTAGAATCCAGGTCTCTATATTAGTTGTTCTTGGTCAGGTCTGACACAGAAGAGCCTGGTTGTTCAGTGTCAGTATTAGAACAAAATGAGACTCTTGTAGAAATATCACTTTTAACAAAATAAAGTTTGCTCAACAATGGCATAAAAAGGGTACTCAGAAAAGATCTAGCATTGGTTTAGTCCTGAATAGCTCCTCTCATTTGGAATGTTCCCACTTGGAACAATTGGACAGAAGATCATATTGACTCATGCCACAGTGGGAAGTCCATCAAGCCCAAGGAGCCTCGTCTACTGAAGTTTTAGCTTTTTATAATTTAGGACACTGGGAAGCTAGGTCAATGGTTTGAGCCTTAGTACCCTAGCCAATTAAATACTGAGGACTGTTTCATTGCCTTCTTAGAGAAAAACTAGTCCAGGTAGCAGGGACCTTCCAGTCTTCTTAGGTCATGTATATTTAATTTCTAGCTTTGCAAAGTAAACTACTGCCATGTGTCCCAACCAGATTAGTAGTAGACATTGTTCCTACTACAGTATTCCATTATTATTTTCACTATAATAACCATGTTGCCTCATATTTAAGCTAAATCTCTCTAAGTCTAAAATTCCATGAAGATTTTACATAAGGATAATGTTATGAGGTTCCAAATAAGAAACATTGTTACCCACCCCCAAACTACAAAGCTAACATCTTCTCAGTAGTAACCATTTGTGATACTTAAGTAAGCAAAAGACAACTAACCTGAGCTTTAGCATGTTCAACAGGAGTTGAGTAAGATAAGGGGATGCTGAGCTCTTGAATGCATTTCTCCAACAAAGGAACATTAAAAGCCCTAAACAAAATAGGAAAAAAGGAAAGCAAATTAGATAGTCGGTACAGTTTTTCAAAATAGGAATAACTCACAATTTATAAGTGTAAAGAAACTTAAGGGAACAAGAACAAAAATTAATATTAAACAGTTCAAGAAAGAACAGAAACTTACAAAATAGAGAAAATTAGCACCTGTACAATTTCAAAAGGGATTATACAAATACTAGAGAAAGAAACCATGAGATGAATATATAAGGCAAAGTAGTCCAGAAGAATTCTATGTCCCTTAAGAAAACATTAAAGGCAAGCAGAAATCTAACCCCCATACAGGAAGGAAAAGAAAGAAAAGAGACAATCTAGAAGCTACTAAAACAAGAATCACACGGATCAGATCAAACAATCAATCAGCATTTACTACTATCTGACAAGCACTGTAAGAGAAACTGAGAATACAAAAAGAAATGTGACACATAATGGGGAGTACAACATATCCACATATAAGCAAATAGAGGCTATATACAAAATAAATGTTCAGTAATAACAGGTTACTGGAAATCAGGATGTGATCATGATCTTCTTAAAGGATGTGGCATGAGCTGCGCCTCAAAGAGAACAAGAAGTTCTAAGAGGCAGAGATAAGGGGCACAAGGGAATAAGGGGAAGCCTGAGTAGCATGAGTGGTAGCTCTCCTCTTTTTTTAGCTCTCCATTCCCCCTTATGAGTACTATCTTCTTCCATCAGAATATAAGCTCCTTGAGGGTGGTAGCAGTCTTGTTTGCTTCTATTTTAATCCTCAGGGATTAGCACAATGCCTAGCATATAGTATGCACTTCAGATATGTTTTATCTATCTACAATTGACAAATTTTGGCAACCAATTAGCTATTAGGGTTGTAAAAATGAAGAGATGAGATGGCTCAGATTGCAAACCTGAATGATTAGAAGAATGATGCCGCCACTGGCAGAAATACGGTAATTAGAAGAATAGGTGGATTTAGGGGTAAAGATAATGAGTTCTGTTTTGGGACTAATCGAGTTTGAGATGCATATGAGACATCCAAGTGATAGCTAGCACAAGAATATATTTTTAAAAAAAGGTAAGCTCTAAAAAAGCAGGGGCTAAATCAAATCACCTAAGAAAGGTATTAAACTAGTTAGGGGATGTAGATGAGAAAGATAAAAGCAGGAAATGAAATACAACTTACAAAGTAAAAGTATATGGAAGAAAATATTCCTTAAACATTTGCAAGACTTCCAGAAAAAACAAAGAAACATGGAACTTTGCTCTGCTACTGACTCTACTGATCTTTTGACTTGACTACAAACTCTTAAATGTCCCTCATCTCCTCTTTCTCAATTTATCCTACATGTAGCAGTGAGAATGTTCTTCAAAAGTTGTTTTCAGGTATCTACAAGGATTTCCAACTGTATGGCAAATCAGCTGGTCAACCAGCCTGCCATCAACATTATCTGAGTACCATAATAGGCACCATGAAGAAATGAGAATGACCTGCTCTTTAGAAGTTTACAGATTAAAAAAACAAGACATACAGAAAAATTACTGAAGACTAAGCAACATATAAGTCCACAAAGACTAATAAAATATGGCAAATATTAATCCATTTAAGAGTAGTAGCCCCTTTCCCCATGCCTTGACAAGATTAGGGAAATGATTCTCCAAGGATATTTGCAAAGTTGTTACTATTTTTTGTTGGATGAAACAGCAACTGTTAACTCAACAACTGTTTCCCTTGTTTAATCTTGACCATGGAATTTTGTCTTTATTTGTGAATACTATAAATTGAATAGAAACCTTTTCTGAGGAGGGATAATACCAATTAGGAGGGACAACTTCTGTTTTAAGTGCCTACTTTAAGTAAGGTTGTTGACTTGACTAAAACTGACGAAAATTCTCTGAAAGCTAAATAACTACTTCAAATGAGTCCTGAATAGAAGCATGAGTAAGGCAAAAATTAATCTAGTTCCTTTATACCAGCAAACCTATTCATTAAGCTAATATCACTTTAGTCTCATACCCACAGAAAGCCTTTAAGATGTTGGTCTTATGGAATGCAGATATAGTATTCTTTGGAACAACTATCAGTAGGTTGTCCAAAAGGCTGCACATTGCTGAAAGTAGAGGAGGAGTTACAATACACTGTTTTGACAAAGGAGCAGAAAGGGGAGAATCTTGATGACTTGAAGGTGATGTTGTGGTGGTGTCACTCTGACCTATCACAAAAAGAAAAAAAAGAGAACACAAAAATGAGGTTAAATTTAGTTTCATTTATGATCATTTAAAACATTTCTCATTTTTAGAGATGATGCAGTGAATAGAATACTGGATTTGGAGTTGGAAACCCCCCAAGTTCAAATCATATTTCAAATAAGAACTAACTATGTAACCCTGGGCAAGTCACTTAACCTCTCTCTACTTCAGTTTCCTCATCTATAAAATGGAGATAATAAGAACACCAACCACACAGGGTTGTTGTAATGATACAATGAGATAACATTTGTAAAGTGCTTTGCAAACCTTAAAGAGCTATGTAATGCTATCTAATAGTAGTAGTAGTGACCATCTTTATAACATGTAACTAATTACAATGTTTTATATTATTTTTTAATCTGTATAATGTCCTTATGAGGTAGGAGAGTGACAAGTTATCTATTCACATTTCCAAAAATATGGAAGCTAATTTGATTTACTCAGGTTAGCAAAAAGAAGCCATGTTAGTGGTCAAAAAGGTAGTATATATAAAATCTGTTATTTGTATTCTAAAGAAAACTCTCACTTTAAGCTGATAAGGCTGGGAGAAAAATCTAATGTTCTGATTTATTTTTTAAAGAGAAAATACAATTCAAAAAATTTCAGTGAATCAGAAAAATTTATTCCCATGAAAAAATTAAAATATTTACTAATTGTACATCTTGATATATTGAAAAGAATTCTGGCTTTAAAGCTGAAGAGCACAGAATCAAATCCTGCCTTTAACTTATTACCTATGTGACAATGTGTAAGTAAATCTTAATCTCTTTGGGCCTTGGTTTCCTCATTGTAAAATGAAGGGGTTGGACTGGATGGCCTCTAAGGTCTCTTCTAACTCTAAATATACGCATGACATACATATACATATACATATATATATATATATACACATATATGTGCAGATAGATATAGTATTGAGTAGAGACAAGAAAGATAGGCACTACAATCAAGATTTGACAATTCTAAATAAATATAATAAATATATTTTCCTGCTACTTTAATAGACTGGAATTATCCTAATTATTTATGACGGTCCCAAATTTGATAGGAAATCAATAAAACTAATCTTGTGTGCTGACATATCATTGACTTAAAAAAATAGTCTTATATGGGAGCTAGCTGTAAGTTATTGTTATCTATATATACTTTGGTTTGATTTTCAGTTTCTAAATTTGCATAAAGAATACTAGCCATCATGAAAAATGGCACAATGATTTCTCAGTTAAAAAATAAGGACGTTAACTAACTAAACAAGAAAAAAAAACTACTGTTAATTAGAAAGGGAGTAATTTTTACCAAATCTCATATATAAAAAAAAATTACCTGATTATTATTTTGAAAATATGCTAGAAATAAATTTAAAATAATTATTTGTTACAAGTTTTTAAGATAACTGAAAAGAAACACAGGTCTGATATTTGCAACATTATGCAAGGTTGTTTGTTTGTTTTTTTTCCACCTCAATAAAAGGAGATCATGTTGTGGTTATTTGATTAAGTTTAAACTTGAGATAACTGATCAGCTAGTGCAAGGGCTCTTAACCTAATTTTTTAAATAGTCTGATAATTGGATTTCAATATAATTGGTTTCCTTTATAATCCTACATATTTTATTTTAAAATTTAAAAACATTATTCTAAGAAAGGGTTCAGAGACTTAACTAGCACTTAGCACACTGCCTGGCACATAAAAGCACTTAATAAATGCCTATTAACTTGGCCAGAGTGCCAAAGAGGTCCATGTGCAATTTTCTGTAAAACTCAAGTAATTATATTTCGACAATTTTGATGGGCATATTTATCACATCAATGTAACTCAAAATGGGAAACTGATTACTAAATTGAAAGTCAAGAATCCAATGAAAATTCATGAAGAATTAAAAGTAACGAAATTATAATTTTTTTAAAAAGTTATTTTTACATTCTGTTGTCCTTCCAGGCAGTTTTCTTTTTCTTTTCTTTATTTTTTTTTTGTTTCAAAATCTGTTTTACATTGGCGAAAATTTTTCGAATCATAGACTTATTGCTTTTGCCTAACACCCAATGTAAAACTTATAAAACAAAAAATAGGTATATTGGGATCATAAAAATATATTAGAAAATATATTTCGAAGAGAATAGAATTGAAGGATATTTCCAAAAATGAATGTCAAAACTTTAAAAAAAAAAAAACTGATTTCCTGAGTGAGTACCCTCTCCATCACTACAAATTACCAACCCTTTATACCTTAGTACCAAAGAATCTCAGAGTTAGAAAAGACATTAGAAGCTTCCTAGTTCAAATCCCTTCTACAACTTACCTGACAAGTGGTCATCAGCCTTTCCTTGGAGGCTTCCAAAAAAGGAAAACTCATTACCTCACAGGGAAGTCCATTCCCCTTTTGGGAAATTTTAATTGTTAGGAAGTTTTTCCTTATATTGACTCTAAATTTGCCTCTTTACTACTTGTACTGCCTGCAATTATGCCCTGTGGGGTCAAGTAGAGTAAAAACATTTCCATACAACTTCTCTTTCATATACCTACGGATAAGCTATCACATTCACTGACTCAGTCCCACTAGATCTTCTCCTAGCTAAAGATTCTCAGTACCTTCAACGGATATTCATAAAACATAATCTGGAGGATTTTAGACATCCTAGTTCTCCTCCTCTGGGTACTCTCCAAGTTATCATAGTAGTTGCAAAAATGTGGAACCTGAAAATGTTGGGAACTGAACATAATACTCAGATGTAGACCTATCATGCAGAGATCTATTATCTACTTAGTCTTGGAAATTATTACTCTTTTAATGTAACCAAAAACCATACTCCATTTCTGCTTGCCATATTATACTGTTGATTCTTCAGTCAGTCAATAAACATTTACTAAACACTTGTTATGTGCCGATCACTGAGTTAAACACTAGGAATACAAAGAAAGGCAAAAGACAGCTCTACCCTAGAACAGCTTATTATTACATAGAAGTGGATGTCCACTAAAACCCCAAGGTTTTTTCTGGATGAACTGTGATATAGCCCTACCTTTCTCATTTTGTACTAATGAAGTTAAAATTTTGAACCTGAGTAAAACTTTATCTGTATTAGAATGCATCTTACTAAATTTGGTCCAATGATATAGCACATAGGTGTCAAAGTTGTAGCCCTAGCAGTATGGCCTGAACCAAATTAAGATGTAATTGGGAAATGTTTAACAAAATAAATAAAAATACAATACAATACAGAAAATGTTAATTTATGGTTTTCTAAGTATGGCATACATGGATCTGTTTCTACTTCAGTTTGACATTACTGGTTTATCCTGTTAAGATTTTTTTTAGCTGCATCATTTAGCATGGAGGCTTTACTACCCATGTCTGTACCATCTTCAAATCTACCTATATCCAATTCTGTGATAAAAAATACTGAATTTCAAAGAGCAAATGACAGATCTCTCTACTGGATATGTGATTACAAATTGACATCCTACCACTTTTTGGATCTGGTCATTCAACCAGTTTTGAATGCACCTAACTAATCTATCATCTGGTCAGCATCACTCATTTTTTCCAGGGAGAACCATGAGAGGATTTGTCAAATGTTTTATTAAAATTTGACATCTACAAAATTCTAATATAGAAAGTAGACAATTTCATAAGTTAAGGCAAAAATGTTCATCATATTTTAGTTATGATCACCCTGAATTTAGCTCATTTGTTCTCAGATATTGGACACAGAATCTATCACCAGGCCTATAATCAAAACCTTTCAGATTGGGAGGAAGTGTCAGAGATTGTGATCTGCTGGTATAGTCTCTAAAAAGTGAAGTCAGTTATTCTGCCTTCAAGGGTATGGCAGTAGAAAGGAAGGAATGGATCCCTCAGGAAAGAAGAAAGAGAAGGTATCAAAAATGGCCCCTACATGGTGCTACTCAGCATCATCAAAATGAACTGAGAGTGTTTAACAAATGGTTGAAAGGCAGGGCTCTATACCTCTCCTACTATCTTGACTGATGACTCAACATGTCTCATTTCTTCATTCTGAAGTTTTTCTCTGGCCATGGAACTCACAACATTGGAAGTATAGGTAGGTAGTTCCTAGGTACTTAGAGCCAGTCACGTGGGAAAAAGGATAGAGTGCTGGCCTTGGAGTCAGGAAGACCTGAATTCAAATCCAGCCTCAGATACTTACTGGCTGTGTGATCCTGGGCAAGTCACTTAACCTCTGTTTGTTTCAGAATACCCAACTGTTCAATGAGTATCATAGTCCTTATCTCTCAGGTTTGTTGTGAGGATCAGAAATAATATTTGTTAAGCATTTAGCACAGTGCCAGGTAGGTGCTTAAGAAATGTTTGTTCTCCTCCTCCCTTTCCTTTCCCCCTCTCCCTCTAAATAGATGGCTTTTCCCAGAACTTCCATTTAAAAAGGTCTTCCTTTTAAACTTCCATTTAAAAAGCAACCCAGGTTGCTGTCTCATTCATCTCCACACTGCACTGAGGACTTCCCCTACCAAGCCTAGACCTCATGCCTTAGATTGTCCCCTTACTTTTCAGCTTCCTTTTATGTGTTGTCTTCCTCCATTAGAATGTAAACTCCTTGAGGGCAGGGACTCTCTTTCTACTAGTATTTGTATTCCCAGCATTTAGTACAATAAGCACTTAATAAATGCTATTTGAATGCGCTATGTGCAATGATGAGGTATAGAGAGAGGGTTTTTGCAGTGCAGAAAGCATGAATAGTAGAAATTAATATGTTTTGATACAGAAAGATAAATTCTTGACTGTGTATAAAGGATCAACTACCTCTTCTATAAGAGGGAA
The DNA here is from genome assembly GCF_900497805.2 of Vombatus ursinus. Lineage (NCBI taxonomy): Eukaryota > Metazoa > Chordata > Mammalia > Diprotodontia > Vombatidae > Vombatus > Vombatus ursinus. The sequence continues at coordinate 12,055,938 of NW_020949351.1, forward strand.
AGGAAAAATGCACCTATTTTGTTCCTCAAGTTGAAAACTATTCAAGTTGACTGACCAAAAGAATTTCTAGAAGGCAGTATAAGAGTATCAGAATGAATGACTTCCAAAATGAATAAAATACATTAGTGAACTGACATATTCCGGCAAAATAACAAGGGATTAAAAATATTAATTATCAGTCACCTGATCTAAAAATCAAACAAATATTTCCGTGAATAAAGAGAACTTTGGGAATTAGAGTCTTAAGGGTGAATTCCTAACTCTTATTTATTTTTCAAAAGACTTACCTGATATATTTCATTATTATTATTTTTATTGTTACATTCCTTGCCTGAATTTAACATTTAAATATTTATCTTGTCTAATCTGTAATTTTAAAACCTTAGCAATTTAAATCTATACTAAAGAAGATTACCTTGAGCCATAAGTCGATCTTTCAATTCAGGAATAATAATGTTTGTTGGTGTCGTATGTGGTGGAACATCAGCACTTTCTAAAGAAGATGGCACTGAAGGAACCTAAAAACCCATAAAGAAAAATATGCTTTACTCTTCAATGACAGAACAGGGACAAGAAATTCATGAAAGTTCACAGAATCACAGAATCCAAGAGCTGTAAGTGACCTTCAATGGTCACCTAAGCTGTATCTGACCACAAATCCTTCCAAGAATAACCCCAATGGGTAATCATTTAGCCTCTGCTCTAATTTGTTATTGTTTTTGCTCAGTCATTCAGTTATGTCAGACTCTACATGACATCTATGGAATTTTCTTGGCAAAGATACTGGAGTAGTCTACCATTTCCTCCCCATTTTACAGATGAGGAATTGAGGCAAACAGGGATTAAGTGACTGGCCCAGGGTCAGATAGCTAATAAGCATCAAAAGTCACATTTGAACTCAGATCTTCCTGACTCTAGGCATGGTGCTTTAGGATGTCTTTAATTATTACAAAATTTTTCTCTATAGTCAATCTGAAATTTCACTTGCAATTTCCACCCACTTTCCTCAGAAGCTAAATGGAGCAAGTCTAATACTTCTTCTGCATAAGAGATCTTCAAATACTTGAAAATACCTATTATATCCTTTTGAGTATTCTATTCTGTAGGCTAAATATTTCTAGTTTTTTTCAATGGATCTTCATATGCACATTGTCTCATTCATCATCTATTAATCTTTGTCATTCTTTTCAACTTGTCTATGTTTTTTCTAAATGCCTAGTACTTGAGCATGGCCAGGCCAGAACAAAACAAAACTATTAGTTCCTTCCTTTTGGACAAGATGCCTTTTTTCATGTGGCCTAGAACTGAATTTACTTCCTTGGCTTCCAAGTCACATTGCTGCTTTATATTGTGCTTGTAGTCAAGAAAACTCCATGGATCCCAAATATTGTCTAACCATGCCTCCATCATCCTGTATTGATGAGGTTGATTTTTAAAACCCAAGTACAGAACTTTATATTTGCCCATAATTGATTTTATTTTACTCCATTCAGTATATCATTTTAGCCTATCAAGATCTTTTTAGCTCCTGATTCTGTCATTCAGTGTCTTAGTTATACCTTCATGATAAATGCCATATACAAATTTGAGAGTAATGGTGTATGTGCCTTTATCTAAGTCATTGATAAAAAATGCTGAATAACATAAGGCCAAAGAAAGATCCCTCAGAAACTCCTATAAAGATCTCCCTTCTAAGTTGACATTGACCATTTAATGACTTTGCTTTTGAACATTCAACTAGCTCCAAATCCACCTAATAATACTATCATGTAGCCCTTATTTCTGTATCTTAACCATAAGCACAGCAAGAGAAACTTTTGTTAAATACTTTGCTACAATCTAAGTATGCTAATGTCTATAGTATCCTCCTGATCTACCAACCTAGTTATACGGGATAAACGAGATTAGTTTGGCATATCCTGTTATTGACAAAGTCATCCTGACTTTTAGTAATCACTACTTTTCCCTTTTAGCCCTCACATGTCATTTCCTTTTGTTCATTTACTGAGAAAGTGAATGACATTTTTTTATTCCAAGTAACCAACCTACTAAGTATTCTGCCCTGAAGGCTGTAACAGATCCCCTGCATCTGCAACCACAGTTTATGAAATATGTTACTAGTGTATTATTTACAGTCCCAAAAGAGGAGGGGTCCTGAGAAGCAGTATCAATTGTGATCCCAAGGTATTAGGGACTCTTCTTAGATAAAGACCAGAGTACAGACCAAGAAAGCAGTGACCACACCTCTCCCCAGATCACAATACCATGGAAGAACTGAAAACTTCCAAACTGAAAACTTTCAAAACTAACCCTGAAAACAGATGTGTGAAAAAGTCTGAAGCTTGAGACAATGCTCATCCTCCCAGTTCATCACGCCAGGACCAGGGCCCAGCATTAACATAAGTTTCAAATCAAGAAATAGGGTGGAAAAATGAACAAACCACAACAACAAAAAGAAAAAAAAAACCCTGACCAGAAAGGTGATAGGGAAGATCAAGATACAAATTCAAGGGAGCCAAGATGGCGCAGTGAAAGCAGTGACTTGCTTGAGCTCTCCCCCAAACCCCTCCAAATACCTGTAAAAAATGGCTCTAAACAAATTCTAAAGCAGCAAAACCCATGAAAAGACAGAGTGAAACAAATTTCCAGCCCAAGACAACATGGATGGTTGATCAGAAAGGCACATTGTGCCGGGTGGGGAGAGGAGCACATTTCAGCGTGGGCACGCAGGCCGCAGCAACCCTGGAGCAGGCCTCAGAGGACTGAATCTCGGGAAGCTGTGGCGGTTTCCAGACTTCTTAACCCATGAATGCCAAAGACAACTTAGAAGGTCAGTGGGAAAAGTCTGTGACTATGGTGAGAGAAGGAGTTAGGTCTCAGCCGCAAGTCCCAAGCGCGGCCTATGGGGCAGCAGCTGCCTCCTGAGCTCCCGGCCCACAGACTGAGGGGGAATTGAATGGCTGATGAGAGGGGGATTGCAGGGATCTCTCTGCCAGTGCTGAGGCAGGAATCTCTTGTTGTGCCTTTGCTTGGATCTGGGTCACAGTTCTGAGGGGAGGTCCTGGGGCGAGGAGGAGCACTGGCCTGGTGGAGCTTGTTGTGGTGGTGGAGAGGAAACACCCCACCCCTTATCATACCACCTTGGAAGAACTGAAAATTTACAGGTCCCTAGAAGTACCTCTGAAAACAGCTGTACAAACCTCCGAAGCTTGGGACAGTACATTCTCCACATTGGAAGCAGACTCTTACCTTAACAAAGAGTTTAAAACTCAAGTAATTGGCCAGGACCATGAGTAAGCAGTGCAAAAAAGAGTCAGACTGTATTATCTTACTTGGTGACAAAGAAGATCAAAATATACAACCAGAACAAGACAACAAAGTCAAAGCTCCTACATCCGAAGTCTCCAAGAAAAATATGAATCAGTCACAGGCCTTGGAAGAACTCAAAAGGGATTTTGAGAAGTAAGTAAAAAAAGTAGAGGAAAAACTGGGAAGAGAAATGAGAGTGATGCAAGAAAATCATGAAAAACAAGTCAATAGCTTGCTAAAGGAGACCCAAAAAAATATTGAAAATAACATCTTAAAAAATAGCCTAACTCAAATGGCTAAAGAGGTCCAAAAAGCCAATGAGGAGAAGAATGCCTTCAAAAGCAGAATTGGCCAAATGGAAAAGGAAGTCCAAAAGATTACTGAAGAAAATACTTCCTTAAAAATTAGAATAGAGCAATTGGAAGCTAGTGACTTTATGAGAAATCAAGACACTGCAAAACAAATCCAAAAGAATGAAAAATTAGAAAACAACGCGAAATATCTCATTGGAAAAACAACTGACCTGGAAAATAGATCCAAGAGAGAGAATTTAAAAATTATTGGACTATCTGAAAGCCATGATCAAAAAAAGAGCCTAGACCTCATCTTTCAAGAAATTATCAAGGAAAACTGCCCTGATATTCTAGAACCAGAGGGCAAAATAGAAATTGAAAGAATCCACTGATCTCCTCCTGAAAGAGATACCCAAAGGAAAACTCCTAGGAATATTGTAGCCAAATTCCAGAGTTTCCAGGTCAAGGAAAAAATATTACAAGCAGCCAGGAAGAAACAATTCAAGTACTGTGGAAACACAATCAGGATAACACAAGATTTAGCAGCTTCTACATTAAAGGACCGCAAGGCATGGAATATAATATTCTGGAGGGGAAAGGAGGTAGGATTACAACAAAGAATCACCTACCCAGCAAAATTCAGTATAATCTTTCAGGGGGAAAAATGGTCATTCGGTGACATAGAGGACTTTCAAGCATTCCTGATGAAAAGACCAGAGCTGAATAGAAAATCTGACTTTCAAATACAAGACTCAAGTGGAACATGAAGAGGTAAACAGGAAAAAGAAATCATAAGAGACTTATTAAGGTTGAACTGTTTACATTCCTGCATGGAAAGATGATATTTGTAACTCATGAGACCTTTGTCAGTATTAGGGTAGTTGGAGGGAAAAAAATTATATGTATGTATATATATTTAAACAGACAAATAGATAGATAGATAGATATAGACATAGATAGATAAATAGATAGAGGACACAGGGTGAGTTGAAGATGAAGGGGTCATATCTGCAGAATAAAATTAATGGGTGAGAGAGGATTATACTAGGAGAAGGAGAAAGGGAGAGATAGAACGGGGTAAATTATCTCAAAAAAAAAACAGAAAAGAAAAGGCTCTTACAGTGGAAGGGTCACGAGAAAGGTGAGAGGGAATGAGTGAATCTTATTCTCATAGTATTTGACTTAAGGAGGGAATAACATATACACTCAATTGGGTATGGAAATCTGTCTTACCCTACAGGAAAATAGGGGGGGAAGGGGACAAAAGAGTAGAGGGATGATAGAGACGAGGGCAGATTGGGAAAGGGGGTAATTAGAAGCAAATATTTCTGAGAAGGAACAGAGTCAAAAGAAAGAATAGAATAAATTGGGGGGGCAGGATAGGATTAAGGGAAATAGAGTTAGTTTTTCACAGCATGTCTACTATGGAAGTGTTTTGCATAACTGCACACGTATAACCTATATTGAGTTGCTTGCCTTTTCAATGAGGGTGGGTGGGGAGGGAGGAAGGGAGAAAATTTGGAACCCAAAGTTCTAAAAACATATGTTTAAAAAAAAGTTTTCACATGCAACTGGGAAATAAGAAATACAGGAAATGGGGTACAGAAATCTATCCTGCCCTTAGGAAAATAGAAGAGGAAGAGGATAAGAAAAGGCGGGGAGAGATAGCAGGGAAAGCAGACTAGGGAAAGGGGTATCCAGAATGCATGCCATCTTGGGGTGGGGGGAGGGGTGAGATGGAGTGAAAATTTGGAACTCAAAATCTTGTGGAAGTAAAAGTTGGAAACTAAAAATAAATAAATTTATTTTAAAAAAAGAAAAAAAATAAAAGAACTTCAGATCCCCCCCCAAAAAAACTAAAAAATAAAATTAAAAAACCAATTAAAAAAAGATACAAATTCAAAAGAAGACAATGACGTCAAAAACAGCTAAAAGCAAAGCCTCAAAAAAAAAAGAAAAAGAAAAAAGGAATTGGACATGAGCCCAACAAGAATTCTTAGATTAGAAAAAAATTTTTTTTCAAAATCAAATAAGAGAGATAGAGAAAAAACTAGGTAAAAAAAATGAAAGCAAAATAAAAAAATTATGAAAAGACAACTGATAGCGTGGAAGAAAAGGCACACACTCAAAAAAAATTGTAGAAAATAACACCTTAAAAAACAGAATTGGCCAAATGGAAAAAGAGGTACAAAAGTTTGCTGAAGAAAATAAATCCTTAAAAATTGGAATTGGGCAAGTGAAAGCCAATAGCTCTATGAAACGTCAAGAAACAATAAAACAAGGTAAAAAAAAAAAGAATGAAAAAACAGAAGAAAATGTGAAACATCTCATTAGAAAAATAACAGATCTCAAAAACAGATCAAGGAGAGATAATTGAAGAATTATTGGACTACCTGAAATCCATGATCAAAGAAAGAGCCTATACATGACTTTTTAAGAAATTATCAAGAAAAACTGCCCTGATATCCTAGAATCAGAGGGCAAAACAGAAATTGAAAGAATCCAGCAATCATCTCCTGAAAGTGATCCCAAAATGAAAACTCACAGTAATATTATAGCCAAATCCTAAAGTTCCCAGATCAAAGAGAAAATAAACAGACAAAAAGAAACCATTCAAATACCATGCAGCCACAGTTAGGATCACACAAGATTTATTAGCTACCACAAAAAAGGAGCAGAAGGCTTAGCATTTGACATTCCAGAAGGCAAAAAAGTTGAGATTACAACCAAGAATAACCTACCCAGCAAAACTGAATATAATGCGTCAAGGGAAAAAACAGACATTTAATGAGACAGAGGACTTTCAAACATTCTTGATAAAAAGACCAGAGCTGAATAGAAAATGACTTTCAAATACAAGACTCATGAAAAGCATAAAAAGGTTAATATGAAAGAGAAATCATAAGCAACTCAATACGGTTAAACAGTTTACCTTTCTATATGGGAAGACGATATATGTTTCTTTTAAGAACTTTATCATTATTAGGAGAGTTACCATGATTCTGCATAGATAAGAGTGCAGGAGTGATTATGTTGGGATGATAAAAAAAAAAAATAGAAAGGCAAGAAAGATGCCCTGGGAAAAGGGAAAAGGGAGAGGAAGTATGGAGAAAATTATCACACATAAAAGAGTCATGCAAGGAAGAACATTTTGACTGGAGGGGTAAATGAAGGGAAGGGAATACTTAAACCTTATTCTCAACTATATTGGTTCAACAACAGAAGAATATGCACACTCAGATATAGAAAGCTATCTTACCCAACAGGGAAGTAGGAGGGGAAAAGGATAAAGGAAAGGAAAGGAGTAAGTCATAAAAGGGAAAGTGAATAAAAGAAAACAGTGGTCAGAAGCAAAACAGACTTTAGAGGAAGACAGGATAAAAAGAGAGAGAAAGATATCTATCTATATCTATACATCTATATATATAATATATATATGGAGAGAGAAAGAGAGAAAGAGAGAGAGAAACAGATGAAAATAGGATGGAGGGAAATGTATAGTTAGTAATTATGAATGTGAATGAGATGAACTCACCCATAAAATGGAAGCAGATAACAAACGGATTAGAAACCAGAATCCAACAATATATTGTTTATAAGAAACACAGTCAAAACAGAGAAACACACAGAGTTAAAATAAGGGGCTGGAGAAGAATCTATTATGTGTCAGCTGAGCTAAAAAAAAGACAGGAGTAGCAATCATGACCTCAGACAAAACAACAGTAAAAGTAGAATTAATTAAAAGTGATAAGTAGGGAAACTGTCTTGCTGAAAAGCACCATGAACAATGAAGTAATATCAATAGAAAATACATATGCACCAAATGGTATAGCATCCAAATTCTTAAAAGAAAGTTAAATTACAGGAGGAAATACTAAAACTATACTAGCGGGATACTTCAACTTTCTCCTCTTAGAGCTAAATTTAACCATAAAATAGATAAAAGAAAAGTCAAGGAAATGAATAGAATCTTAGAAAAGTTAGATATGACAACTTTCTGGAGAAAATAGAATGGGAATGAAAAGAAATATACCTTTTTCTCAGCTGTGCGTGACATCTTCACAAAAACTGATCATGTTATTAGGGCATAAAACCCTCACAACCAAATGCAGAAAAGCAGAAATATTAAGTGCACATTTTAAAAACTATAATGCAATAAAAATTACATTTAATAAATAGCCATGGAAGCACAGATTAAAAGTTAAATGGAAACTAAATAATCTAATCCTAAAGAATGAGTGGATCAAAAACAAATGATAGAAACAATCAACAATTTTATTAATAAGAATAACAGCGACACAACATTTCAAAATTTATGGGATGTAGCAAAAACAGTACTTACGGGAAGATTTACATCTCTAAATGCATACATAAATAAAAGACAGAAAAAGTAAATCAATGAATTGGGCATGCAATTAAAAAAAAACTAGAAAAAGAAAAAATTAAAAATCTCCTACTACATAGCAAATTAGAAATTCTGAAAATCAAAGGAGAGATTAATGAAACTGAAAACATAAAACAAAATAAAAACACTGAACTAATAAATAAAACTAGGGATTGGTTTTATGACAAGGTCAATAAAATAGGTAAACCATTAGTTAATTTCATTTAAAAAAAGAAAAAAACTAAATTACTAATATCAAAAATGAAAAAGGTGAATGCATAACCAATGAAGATGAAATTAAAGCAAATAATGTTATTTTGCCCAATTACATATCAATAAAATTGATAATCTAGGTGAAAATGGATGAACATTTACAAAAATATAAGCTGCCCTGATTAACAGAAAAGGGAATAGAATACTTAATTAAACTTGTCTTAGAAAAAGAAATTGAACAAGTTATCAATGAACTCTCTAAAAAAATTCTCCAGGACCAGATGGATTTACAAATGCATTCTACCAAACATTTAAGTAAGTATTAATTCAAATACCATATAAACTATTTGAAAAAGTAGGCAAATAAAAACTACCAAATTTCTCTTATGACACAAGTATGTTTTGATACTTAAATCAGGGAGAGCAAAAATAGAAAAAGAAAACTATAGAACAATTTCCTCAATGAATACTGATGTACAAATTTTAAATAAAACATTAACAAGGAGATTACAGCAATATATCATACAGATTAAACATATGACTAGGTAGGATTTACATCAGGAATGCAGGGCTGGGTCAACATTAGGACATCACATTAGGACATTCATCAGGATAACTGATCCATAACAATAATAAAAACAACAAAAATAATATAATTATATTAATAGATGCAGAAAAAGCCTTTGACAAAACACCATACCCATTCCTATGAAAAAACACTATAAAGCATAGAAATCAATGGAGCTTTTCTTAAAAAGATAAGTAATATCTATCTATCCAACTGCAGGGTGCAGTAGATAGAGCACTGGGCTTGGAAGCAGGAAGAATCATCTCATATAAATTCAAATCCAGCCTCAAATACTTATTAGCTGTGTGAACCTGGCAAGTCACTTAATCCTTTTGCTTCCGTTCCTCACCTGTAAAAATTATGGCAAACCACTCTAGTATCTTTGAAAAGAAAACCCAAAAATGGGTTCACAAAGACTTAAACATGACTGAAAGAACTGAACAACAACAAAATATCTATCTAAAACCAAAAACAATCATTATTCTGCCACAAGAATAAACTCGAAGTCTTCCCAGTAAGATCAAAAGCGAAGTGAGGACATCCATAATCACCACTATTATTTAATATTTTACTAAAAATGCTAGCTATAGCAATATAACAAGAAAAAGGAATTGGAGGAATTGAAGGTATTAAGGAAACAAAACTCACTTTTTGCAGATGATACAATGATACACTTAGAGACTCCTACAGAATCAACTAAAAAACTAAAATTGAAACAATGAACAACTTTAGCAAAGTTGCAAGATGTAAAATAAACCCACATAAATCATTAGCATTTCTAAATACTACCAATAAAACCCAGCAGGAAAAGACAGAAAGAGAAATTCCACTTAAAATAACTACAGATGATATAAAATACTTGGGAGTCTACCTGCCAAGACAAAATCAGAGATTATATGAACACAATTACAAAATGCTTCTCACACAAACACAGATCTAAACAACAAAAAATATTAACTGCTCATGGGTTGGTTGAGCCAATATAATAAAAATAACAATTCTACCTAAGTTAATTTACTTATTCAGTGCTATACAAATCAAACTACCATTGAATTATTTCATGGAGCTAGAAAATATAGTAACAAAATTCATCTGGAAGAACAAAAGATGAAAACTATCAAGGGAATCAATTAAAAAAAAAGTCAAGGAAAGAGGCCTAGCAGTTCCTGATTTAAAACTAAATTACAAAGCAGTAATCATCAAAACAATCTGGTACTACCTAAGAAATAGAGTAGTAGATCAGTGGAACAGATTAGGTACAGAATATACAGTAGTATATAACCATAGTCTTCAATAAACCCAAAGATCAAAGCTTTGGGGGAAAGAAGCCATGACTTGGCAAAAATTATTAGGAAAACTGGAGAGCAGTTTGGCAGAAACTAGGTATCCTGATGCCACATACCACAATAGTGTCAAAATGGATAAATGATTTAAACATAAACGGCGATATCATAAGTAAATTAGGAGAGCATGTAAAAATGCACCTGTCAGATCTATGAATAAGGGAATATTTTATAACCTAACAAGAGATAGAGAGGGTAACAGGAAGTAAAACAGATAATTTTGATTATATGAAATCAAAAAACTTTTGCACAAACAAAACCAATGTAGCCAAAATTAGAAGGAAAACAGGAAACTGGGAAAAATTTTTACAGCAAGGTTCTCTGATAAAGGCCTCATTTCTCAAATATATAGGGAAGTGAGCCAAATTTATAAAAATAAGAACTATTCCAGAGTTGATAAATGGTCAAAGAATACGGACAGGCAGATTTCAGAAGAAATCAAAGCTATCAATACTCACTGCCATCCTTTTACATTTCTAATTCATTAAGACATTCTTCATAAATTAATACAGGCCAAAAAAGTTTTCATCGAGTAGCCAATATTCTAGTAATACATCAATCTGAACTTAGCTACACTGGCAGTTGGGTAAACAAATCTGTTTCAAGAATGATACCTAAGGGCAGCTAGGTGACGCAGTGGATAGAGCACAGACCCTGGATTCAGGAGGATCTGAGTTCAAATCTGTCCTCAGACATATAACACTTACTAGCTGTGTGACCCTGGGCAAGTCACTTAACCCCACTGACTAGTCAAAAAAAAAAAAGAATGATACCTAAAGCCATTCAGGTTGATAGGGCCTACCTAACACAGTACGGTCTAAAAACAAAGCATTTGGACCTCAAAGTTTCTTCAATACTGTGAAGAGGGATTAAAAAATAGGATGTTAGTGGAAGATGAACAAAATAACTGTTTGTTTTAAGATAGAGTTACTGATATTGACAGGTGTTCAAATTAGAATGAAATCAGAAAAAATATTTACTCTCTCCCCTGCCCCCATCATACAGTTTCCTGCCACACCAAAAAAAAAAAAAAACCCAAAAAACCTATTGCTCATTTCTCCTGAGTTCAAGTACAGTCAAGGTATAATTCTTAGGAAATCTGAAATACCCTAATTGAAAATACAGATTTTAGAACTACTTAGAAAAAAATTCTAGTTGAATTATAGTATCTATATAGGATTTATTAAAAACCTTATGATAATGTTGCTAAGTAATTTATAGGTAAACCATTGTCTATTTAAAAACTGTGTTGTATATTTATGCATGGTTTGGCTAAATGAGACTCACTAAAAGTCTGCAATAGATGCCTTATTTTATGGTATGGCAGTGACCTTAGGTGCCTGATATTTAAAACAATAAAGACTATCTATCTGATTCCTGCACAAAATTCTCCTAAATTGAATAAGAGTTGAATGCAAGAAAGTCATCACCTTTTTTTTTTTTTTTTTGCTTTTTGGTGAGGCAATAGCAGTTAAATGACTCGTCCAGGGTCACACAGCTAGTAAGTGTCATGTGTCTGAGACTGGATTTGAACTCATGTCCTTCTGACTTCAAGGCCAGAGCACTATCCACTGTGCTACCTAGCTGCCCCCAAATCATCATCTTTTAAAACAAATATGCAATAGCCACAACAAGTAATTAGTTCAATCTCAAGTTAAAATGGGGATTAAAAAAAGCAGAGGAAGAAAGCATACTCAGCATCAACCTCAGAGGGGTAGAGAGGTCATTGAGGTAAGCTGAGTAGTAAGTTATCAAGAAAATCTGTGATCGCAGATAGAAGAAAAGGCTTTAATAAACATTCACTATTCAATGAAGCTAGCAGAAAAGAAAAAGAGATGTCCACAGAAGGCTTCTAATCAAGAAAAGCACAGTTTCATGAAGTAACTCATAAATCCGAGAAAAAGTTTAGAGAAGTGTTCAAAAGGTTAATCATTGTTTTTGAGTATAGATCCTTATGTTTCTCCATTGCTCTGATGGATCTGTGATCTTCTTGGTGAGGATATTACTACCACTAGCATATACACTAATTTCTTCATGTCTTTTCATCTAGGGCCATTCAGACCCTTGAATTTCCACAAATCTTCTAAAAAGCAACCTGCTCACTCTGCTGCAGGAGTTGTTTTAGTTATTTTAATCCCTCTGATTATTTTATGAGCATCATGCTGCACTGTACTTATTATAACTATTAAGAGTTTTTGCACTGACCTGTGTTTCACCCATGATTTCACTTCTCCTAAGGCAGTGGAATTTACTATGATTTGTAGGCATATAGCATCATAAAGAATATTAGGGATAATATTACCCCTAGAGATATGGATAAAAAATTAAAAGATGGATTTTTGAAGAAGCAAGCAGTTTGGGATAATTGAAAACTGTGCAATTTAAAAACTGTGATCAAGACTCATGAGCTCATTGTGTTCTATTCAAGGCCAAGTTTATTATACATATGCCAGTTCAGAAAAATCCTTTGCTGCTGCCTCCCTGTGGCACGGAGGTAAACCTGAGTTCCTGGAGGCAATCTCAGCACAAGGCAATCTCTGATATGTTTTAACATTTTGGAAAGTTTATGACTGTGAACTTAGGAATAGCCTATGTTTGTTTTCTTTCGTTAAATAATATATTTCCCTCAATTATATGTAAAAATAATTTTTAACATTCTTTTTTTTTAAGTTTTGGGTTCCAAATTCTCCCCCTCCCTCCCTTCTGTCCATGCTCTCTAAGAAGCTAAGCAATCTTATATCTGTAAAAAACACTCATGTAAAACATATTTCCATATTATTCATTTGTAGAAGAAAACTCAAACTGAGAGAGAAAAAGGAAGAGAGAAAGAGAAATAGTATGCTTCAGTCTGTTTCAGACTCTATCAGTTCTTTCTCGGGAGGTAGATATTATTTTTCATCATGAGTCCTTCGGGATTGTCTTGGATCACTGTACTGCTGAGAACAGCTAAGTCACTTATAGTTGTTCACCATACTATGTTGCTATTACTATGCACAATGTTTTCCTGGTTCTACTCACTTCACTCTGCATCAATTCATGTAAGTCTTTCAAGGTTTTTTCTGAAATCATCCTGCTTGTCATTTTTTGTATAGCACAATAATATTCCATTACAATCATATGCCACAACTTGTCCAGACATTCTTCAATTGATGGATATCCCCTCAATTTTCAACTCTTAGCCACCACAAAAAAACCTTCTATAAATATCCTAGTCCTTTACCCTTTTGTTTAAAATCTCTGTGGGATAAAGAACAAGTAGTGGTATTGCTGGGTCAAAGGGTATGCACAATTTTATAGCCCTTTGGGTGTAGTTCCAAACTGCTCTCAGAATGGTAGATCAGTTCACAATTCCACAAACAGTCCATTAGTGTCCCAATTTTCCCACATCCCCCTCCAACATTTATCATTTTCCTTTTCTGTTATATTAGCCAATCTGATAGGTGTGAGGTGGGACCTCAGAACTGCCTTAATTTGCATTTCTCTAATCAGCCATGATTTAGAGCATTTTTTTAATATGACTCTGGATAGTTTTTATTTCTAAGTGGGGAATGACTTGTATTCTTAAAAATTTGACTCACTTCTCAATTCTTATAAATTTGATGCAATTCTCTACAAATGAGGCCTTTATCAGAGATACTTGCTATAAATTTTCCCCCAGTTTTCTGCTTTCCTTCTAAATTTGGTTGCATTGGTTTTGTTTGTGCAAAATCTTTTTAATTTAAAATAATCAAATTATCAATTTTACATTTCATAATCCTCTCTATCTCTTGTTTAGTCCTAAATTCTTCCATAGATCTGAAATGTAAACTATTCCATGCTCCCGTAACTTACTTAATGTATCACTCCTTACGTCTGAATCATGTCCCCATTTTGACTTTGTCTTATGTTTGCTTTCTAAATGCAAAATTCTTGTCCAATGACCAAGTGAACTTATTAGTAGAGAAACTGAAACATATCAAGTTGTCATTGACAACAGATCATACTCCCCCCCCCAAAAAAGTTGTAATTTAAAGAAAAGATGGCTCACAGATTCTCTTTGGTGAGATCATTAGTTGCCATGGGTTTAATTATCATCTCAATGAAGACGACTAATACATATTCATCTACATTCATTTCTGGACACCACAATTTAGGAAGGGCACTGACAAGTCAAATAAGAGTACACCCAAGACTGAGGGCCAAGTGTACATGCCATATGATGACGTACAGATGAAAGAACTAGAGATCATTGGCCTAGAATGAGAAAGTTTTGGTTAATATGAGTTATCAAATATCAGAAATCTGCTGTATAGAAGACAGCTTCCTGGCCCAAGAGTGAAGAATAAGAAATGAGTAGAAGTTGCAGAGAAGATAATGTACACTTGATATAAGCAAAGATTTTCGAACAATTAGAACTATTCAAGAGTAGAATGGGTTGACTTTGTGGGATATAGGTTCCTCCTAATTGGAGGTCTTCAACCAGAAGCAGGATGTCTACTAAATATGTTGTATTGAGGATTGTTTTTCAGTTATGTGTTGGACTAGATGGATGCTGAGGTTCTTTCCAACTTTAAATTCTGTGATTCTGTCTGGGAGGCTCTCCTTCAACAAGCTGTCTCCCATATGTATATCAAAATCATATAAGTTTCCTTGAAAGATATAACAATAGGGGCAGCTAGGTGGCACAGTGGATAGAGCATCAGCCCTGGAGTCAGGAGGATCTGAGTTCAAGTCCAGCCTTAGATACTTAACACTTACCAGCTGTGTAACCTTAGGCAAGTCACTTAACCTGAACTACCTCAACAACAACAACAAAAAAGATATAACAACAGACATTAGATCATTGCTCCAGAACTAAAAGGGACTCCAGAGATCATGTAGTACAATTTTTTTTTACAACCCTGTTATTATTAATATCAAGCAGAGCAGCTGGGCAAGAACTACCACCAGTAGGAGCACCCTTCCTCTAATCTATACTTCCTAGACCTCATTCAAGGTGCTATGCGGAAATAGTTACCAAAGGGGGCACCTTCTCCCCTAGCCTTCCTGTCAATATCTACCCTCCTATGGGTTCCTTCTTGAATGGTCATTAACCCTTCATCTCTACCCCTGTAGGGAAAAACCCAGAACCCCACTTCATTAGGGCCCTCAGATCCTATTCTCATTTCCCAATGATGTTAGGCTAGTTGCCTCCGGAACCCCTACCCACTTATTCTGCAGAGTGTACATGGGTACTCACCCCATTTAGATAAACTTGTAGTAAAAAATTAGAATTCTTCCTGTAAGATGGAAGCACAAAGCCTTACCCTCTTCCCTGTCAATATGTCCTCTATACCCTGATCATCATCATCTACCTGCCATTTAATAAATGCTTTTCCCTCTCCCTCCTTTACCCACTCATTCATTCATTCATTCATAAAAGAGAGAGAGACATATGCTCATCAAAGATGTTTTGCCATTATAGAAAATTATAGCACAGAGTACAAATTGAAGAGGCATTCCCTTCTGATAAGGTCTTCCTGTTTGCAAATGGCAATATGCTGATTACATCAAGTCTTCGAATACTGCAAAACTGCACTGTACTGTAAATAGATCCATAACTACTCAATGGAGTTTAGCTTATTGACAAAAGAAAAGAAAGTAGATTAAAATAGAAATTTTAAAAAAATTTTATTTTTTTATTCTCATCCTTTTCAATGTTAGTTTTGTCTGTGTTCTATACTACATAGTTCTATATATAGTATAGTACTATACTATATACGCACATAATTTACAAAAAAAAAAATATACAGGTACATCCTCAATTTTTGTTTTTAATGATGAGGGTGGACAATCCAAAAAGTTTAAAGACTACTGCTTATACTAATGTAATAATGAGTTTCACCTTCTACCCACCCGCTGCAAAGAAAAAAATTCTCATAGCATTGTATGGTTACAAATCATGGAATTCAACAGTCTTCAAAGAATTAAAGCTGCAAGTTAACCAAAGGATAACAGAAAGCGGTGGGTTCAGTTGAATAGGCTATAGCATATAACCAGTGAGGAATATAGTAGAGAAGCAGTGTAAAGGATATCATCAGAGTGATTGGAAAAAGAAGTGTGCCGGTTATATAGCAAGAAATGACCAATGAACAGCATAAATATTCCAGTGTTAATGCAAAGTCAATAGATCCACATAGAGGAAGACCTCAGCCTGTAGAGAAAACTCATTGTGGATAATTTACAGAAAGATACAGTACAAAGTCACACTCAAATAAAAAACGGGAGCCACTAAATCATACATAAAGATCCCTATAGGCCACATACTGACTTAGAAAACTACATATCAACATTATCTATGTTTTATTGTATTTTTATTTATTTTGCTAAATAATTCCCAATTATATTTTAATCTGGTTCAGATCACAGTGAGGAGATAGAAGCAGTCACAGATATAACCAAGAATGGCTACAAAAGCAGGGCACAGTAGTTTCAAAAGTGCTTAAGATCAGAATGAGTTGTAGCTAGTATTTAAAACTAAGCTTTAAAAAGTTGTTTTTTAAAACTTACAGTGGAGAAAAGAGGAAACAATCAATAAGAATTTACTTTGTTTACCTTGTTTTAGGCACTGTGCTAGGGGCTGGGCATAAGAAAACAAAAGAGAAACAATCCTCAACTTAAGGAGTTTACATTCTTACATGCACAAAAAGCACAAAGCAGATATGGAAGGCTTAGAAGAAATGACACTAAATAGATTAGAGGCTGGTGGGACCAGGAAAGGCTCATGCAGAAGGTGGTGCTCAAACTGAGTCTAGAAAGAAACCAGGCATTCCAGAAGGGGGAGGTGAAGAAGGTAAGCATTACATGAGCAGGCAACAGTTCATGCAAAGTCATAAAAATCAAAGATGGTGTATGGTGCGTGAGGAACACAAGAAGGGTGATATGGCCAGACCAATAAGTACACAAAAGAGAGTCATGTAATGAGATTGGAAAGATAGTATGGAGTTAGGTTGTAAAGAGTTTTAAACAGAAAATCAAAGAAGGGTTAGGTCTACTACTTGAGGTAAATGGGACAATAAAAACAGGTGGCAGAGAGAAGATACAGCTCGCAACTCAATACTCTTATTTTCTTTGTTTTCTCAGAAAGGCAAAATGATCTTTGAATTAGAAATGACAGAATAAAGATGAATAGTAAAGTATTAATACCTAAGATCAAAAAGTACAGAGAATACTTAGTTGCCCTTGCTAAGATCAAGTCACTAGACCTAGATGAAATACATTCTAGGTTGTTGAAAAAGTTGGCAGATATATATGATTGCTGAGCCTCTGACTAGGATTTTTGTCACCTCATTCTTTTAAACAAATACATTTTTATTGCTATTTTATTTTACATCATCTACATTTTTCAAAGTATTCATCTATCCCTCTTCTCCAGATTCCACCCTATTTAATAATAAAGTACATAAAAGGGAGTGGGGGTTGGGGGTGGGGGAGGAGAAACCTGTTAAACAAAACCAACCATTACATCAAAAAAGCCTAACATTTTAGGCAATGTTTCATACCCATATTTCCCCACCTCTGCAAAGAAGCATACTTCATTCTTTGGAGAACTGGAAAGACATTTCAAGACTTGAGAAATGCAAATATTGTTCCAATTTTCACAAAAGGAAAGAGGAAAGAATCTACAATTGACATATCAGTGAGCCTCACTTATATTGCTTGTATTAAAAGTCACAAAAGTAAGAACACAGGGCCAGGGAATCTCACTTCCAGCAATTTGCATGTGAAAGAGGAATAATTCTGTGATCCACATAGGGATATGATGTTTGGCTTTCTAGAGAGAAAAAATGTTAAAGAGCTAGAGAAAACCTCTCTACTCACCAAATTATCAGAGAGAATATGTTCCTAAAAGAGGGTTTCAAGGTTTAAAAAAGAAGAAAAAGAATATGAAGAGGCATAAAAGAATGCTATCCAATGTGTGGATAGTAGAGGAAGAATTCAATTTTATTCATCAAACATTTACTAAGTTCCTACTATCGTTTACAAATACCATTTTGTTCTCATTACATTTTTGCTTATGCTTGTCCAAGTACCCCAAGGTGAGATGAAATATCATTTATGGTCACAGTGAGTATAACATGGTGGGGGGAGGGGCGGGAAGAGAAGGATGCAATATGCATAGGCAGTTAGGTGATACAGTAGATAAAGCACTGGACTTGAAATTAAGAAACTTAAGTTTGAATCTTGCCTCACACATTTATTTGTTATGTGACCCTGGGCAAGCTACTTAACCAACCTCAGTTTTCTCCTCTGTAAAATGGGTATAAAAATAGCACCTACTTTCCCAGAGTTAGTGTGGTACATATACACATACATACATGCACATATGCCATTATTTTGCAATCAGCCTAAAAATGCAGGAAGGAGACAAATTGTGAAAGGCTTTAAATGCTGAACAGAAGAAGGCATATTTTAGGTTTGAGGCAATAAGAAGCTATTGATGTTTCTTATGTAGCATAGTGACATGGTCAGACCTTAGGAATATCAATTTGGCAGCTATGTGTAGGAGGGAAAAAAAAGTAGAGAAGCTGGGGAAGGGAATCCAAAAAGAGTAAAGAGTTGATAAGACAACAAACTAGAGTGATTGTAGTGTAAGTGGAAAGAAAGGGACGCATGTAAGAGACAAAAACGAGGTAGAATTGATAAGACTTGTCACATGATTAGATATGGGGAAAGGGTAATTGAGTATAGAGTCAAGAATGAATTATAGGTTGTGAAGCTAGGTGACTAGAAGAATGGTGGTGCACTTGACAGAAAGAGAGAACTTAGGGACAGACTTCATGCTCCATTGGCATCTTGACAAAATCAGAACTTAAGCGAGCTTCCAAGTATGTTAAGTAAATCTGTGGGAGGACATAAATAAAAGCCATACAGGATAGAAAGGGACTGAGAAGTTGTGATCTGTGTCACTGGTGGGAATGTACATACTATGATAAGATCATGGCTCAGCAAATCCACTATAGAACATCAAAAAGGTAATAACATAGGAAATAATGTTATAGGAAATAATCATTGGTCTTCTTAACCATGATAGCTTCAAATATTAAAGTTCAACAATGAAGTTAAATCAACATAGAGAAATGTGAATCTGCCAATCTCTTTTGTTTTAAGACTAAAAATGACATTCTGATGTAAAGTTATCCTTTATTCTACTTTGATCTTTGTCATTTATTTTAAGTGGGATGCTTTTGGACAAGATTTGTGATTTAATTGGCAAAAGGAACTCATGATGAGGAAACTCCCTCTACCAGTATAGACCAGCACCTTCTCTGCAACTTCTAGTTTTAGAGAGTGGCCCAGGGAATCAAGATGTTAAGTGATTTGCCAAGAATTGTAATGCCAGCCTATATCAGAAACAAGACTTGAATTGGGTCTTCCTGACTCAAAGCCTGATCATTAGAGACATACTAAATCATGACAGAGACTCTCATGTTAAATACTATTTGGTAACTACTTCTTGCCTTATAGGTTTTGAAATGGCCTTTGATTAAAAGCAATAATATTCTGACCTAGACCTGAACTTAGTTTCAAATATAGTATATTATATATGCATAAGAAATGTGACTTCCCTTGCCTTGATAAGCTAAATAATATTGGTACACTTACCCTTCAATCAAAATGCAGTACATCATTTTTAGCCTTAGTATCTTATACATGCCAAAGACAGATCATTAGTGGTGAAGACAAAGCATCTCTATTTAAAGCATTTGTCCAATGAAGCTTCTAATTCTGTTCATATGAAAACTGATGAAAAGTTTATAAGCATTTTTAGTACAGCAACATAGAGATTCAACAGCTTCAAAGGTTTGCTTTAAACCTTTTCTGTATAGTCAACAGCTTGAATCAAAAAAAGAATTTGAATAAGCAAAAATCAATAATAATTTAAATTAGATGTAAAAGTATATATTGAAGTCTCTTGATAATAATGGTCAATAGCAAAGCTGTATACAGTTTCAGAGAGACTGGAATTAAAAACAGAAGTTTTCTACTGTTTAGACAAAATGTACACAATAGTAAAAAAAATAATTCTCACAGTATTTTGCCTTCTTAGGGAGAATAAAAAGATCTCATTAGATACATGATTTTCCATGTTGAGGGGTATGGTGGGTATTGGATCTTTCTTTGATAAAGTGACACTATAACAGTTTTCATCCTCTCTATCAAAAGCAGATTTGGTGTCCTGATGGATTACAAAACAATAGAATGTGAGCTGTGGTAAATAGAAGGTATAAAAAGTGTTCATATTTGACTAACAGTGGAAAATACAAGATAGGAAGAAGTCCTACAGTTTCTTTGAGCTTCAAATATTAATATTTACAAATGAATTCCCTTTCTCTGAATCTCAGAGAGTTGTGACATTTCTTTCAAACAAATTTAGAATTATTAATTCAAGTCTGTGAACCAAAAACGGAAATCACATCAAATATAGTACCATAATATATTGATCCACAGGAAAAAAAATGGATGTTGATCCTTTTTAAAATGAGATCTTCTCCAGAAGAACATCCACAATTTGGAGAGAGGGTTTGGCCATCCTTCGTGTATGATTGGTAAGTGAGTATCTATTCATCAAAATACATTTTAAACTCATAGGCTAGAAGGACTTTAGACATGGAAGGGACCTTAGCAAACCCCTGGTCCAACCCAATAATTTTACAGATGAGGAAATTGAATATCAGAAAGAATATATGACTTGCCTAGGGTCACAAAGAATTAGTAAGCAAGACTAAAAGGCAGATCTCTTAACATCTAGCTTTCTACTACATTACTGCCCCTTACTTGAATGTTTCAAAAATATACCACTATGAGAAATAAAGAGGAGAGGAGGATAACCAAAAAAGAGAAATTTTTGTTTTCCCTTTCTATTAAATGACAAGTCAAGTCTAGGATAGGTAATAAGGTTCCCAAAAGGCCAGAATGACTTCACAAAGAACAGGTTAGGACAGACTAACTTCAAAGTTTAATTAGGTTGGTAGATCAAGGAAATGCTGTAGGTACAATTTGCCTAGCCTTATCAAAGCATTTGATGAAAGTTTTCCTTGCTATTTCCTTGCTATGGATAGATGTGTAGTAATCTATCTAGTCATACAATTAGGTAGATTCAGAACTAGTTGAGTGGCCACACCCAAAGAGGTGACATTAATGATTTGATGTCATCTTGGAAGGAGTTTGGTGGTGTGGCCCTGGGATCTGGTTTGGCCTTGTGATACTGAACATTTTCATCAATGACTTGGATAAAGTCGTATTTGGCAAATGTGCAGATGGCCCAAAGTTAGAAGGGATTACAAGAATCAGGATGCAAAAAATCTTGACAGGATACACAGCAAGAATTCTAGTCTCAAAACAGGAAACAAGGAGTATACCTACAATTTCACAGGAAGGGAGAGAATAAGCATTTATCATATACTGACAATGTGCTAGTCACTGTGTTAAGTGCTTTACAATTATTATCTCACTTGATCCTCACAACCCTGGGATATAGGTGCTACTATCCCCATTTTATTGTTGAGGAAACTGAGGCAGAGGTTAAGTGACTTGCCCAAGGTCACACAGCTAGTAAGTGAGACCTGATTTGAATTCAGGTCTTCCTGACTCTAGGACCAGAGATTTATTTATCCACTGTGCCTCTCTATAGTATAGGAAGCTCTTATGTAAGAAAACTCCCTCTACCAATATGGATTGGTACCTTCTCTGCCTCAAACTGGAACACTAGGAGATTAAGTGACTTGTCCGGGGTTAAAAAGGTGGTTTGTGTCAGAGGTGGGACTTCAATCCAGATTCAAGGCTTTCTGTCTTCAAGTCTAACTTTCTATCTACTACATCACAGTACTTTTCATAAAGTCTAATAATATATAATTGAATAGCGATCAATGTGAAGTCTTATATTTAGATTCAAAGTCCTGCCTCTGGAATATATGTATTACTATGGATGAGTTATTTAACCTTTCAGTGCCCTAGTAACTCTTTAGGACCATAAGTTACAGATGAGCTGCTGATCTGCATCAAGGCAGTTTCCATACCAGGAGTTCCCATAGTGATAAAAGTACAGGTCTGGATTACCTACTATGGGTTTATTATAGTACAGTACTACTTTTAATTTTTATTTACAAAGAACAATGTAACAACATTAAAGTTACTTAAAATAACAAAAATACTACCACACTAGGTTGCTCAAAATTTTCTAAAATAACTGTAACCATTTCATTAGAAATTAAAGTTTGGATTTGTTCCAATAGTGTCATAATAGAACTAGTGCTGTGATTATGCCCTGAAACTTTTATCCTATAAAGAATAATCAGACTGTTCTTTGGCAAAGTGGTGAAAGTATGACATCTAGTGGATTGAGGGTAACTTACTTTTCTGAGTAAAGGTCCACATCTTTTCAAAAATTCTATCTGAAACTATTAACTTTTAATCAATATCAAGAAATACTTTTAAAATGAAACTTTACCTTTGTAAAGAAATAACAATAAAACTTAAATTTACAAAGACCAATCAATAATCACTACTAGAAATTAAACTGTTCTTTACCAACAAATGTACAACTATTATGCTAATTTTCATTTTGACTAATTTCTGGTAAGTGTAATTGTCAGCAGATGAATGAAATAAACTGCCATATATCAGTGTTCCTACAAAAAACTGAAAAAATTTGTTACCATGTACTTTCTAAAGTTTGTTAACATGCTAACTCAAAAACTCTCTTTTAATGCTGGTTAATCCAGTCTCAAAAAAAAAAAAAAAGGTATCAATTTACTTCCAAGCATAATTTGAAAATATGCTAATGTATAAAATGTATACTTGAATTAGAAAGAATCATTCTATAAAGAAATAGATTCATGAATATAAGAAGACCTTTTTATAGCCAATTTTTTATTCTATGCTACTCGGTAAAATATGAAAGATATTTCTTGCATAATGATTTTGAGTAAAAGATCCATAAAAGAAATATGATGAAGCAACAAACTGATTGTGTGTTATGTGGGAGATACAATTCGTAAGATAAAGTTCCTGCTCCTGAAAAGCTTAAAATAGGTATGTGTGTGTTTTTAAGAGTAAATTAGTTAAATATGTTATCTAGTCCACCAGCAAGCTCTCCTCTGAGTACAAGTATTATTTAAGGCCTATGCAACTCATTTACTGTCTTATTTGTTTTGTGGGGTTTTTGTCCTTGATTAAATCAATCATCAATTATTTCCCAACTATATTTAAGTTTTCATCACTAATGGCTGGCTTCCCTGACTTCCTTGAAGTCTCAGCTAAAATCACATCTTCTTCAAGAAGCCTTTCTCAATCCACCTTGATGCTACTGCCATCCCTCTGACATTATATCCAATATATACTGTATGTATCTTATTTGTACACAGTTGTTTGCATATTATCTCCTCCATTAGACTGGGAACTCTTTGAGTGAAGGTACTGTTTTTCCCTTTCTTTTTTGCATATAGGGCCTGATACAATATGTGCTTAATAAATAAAATACTTTATCTTTCTGGTGTAATGCTGAGAGTTACTATTACAATGTGGAGTACATAATACTTTTTCAATAAATACTTGTTGAAATAAATATTTTTACCTTGAAGTTAATTTTTAAAAGTACAGCATGCAATTTCCTTTGTTTCCCCTACCCAATTATGAAAAATCAGAGTCATTGGCTATTTCTTCATAGGTTAAAAAAGGAGCATTTATGGATTCTTTAAAACTTACCACTGTGTCTACTGTTGAAGGAGAACTTGGACCTTGACTTTGGTTGGTTGGACTGCGCTGTCCCCTCCCAAAATGTACTGAGTCATCAAAATCTGTAGTAAATGTAAAATTATTATTGGCTCTATTGAAATTATTATAGTAATATTTTGAAAATGCATACTCTTAATTCTTTCCATGAGAAAAAAAATGTTTATTTGTGATCAGGGGGGGATTGCAGGGATCTCTTTACTGGTGCTGAGGCAGGATTCTCTTGCTTTGCCTGTGCTTGGATCTGGGTCACAGTTCTGTGGGGGTCCTGGGGCAAGGAGTGCTGATGTGGTGGAGCTTATACTGGCAGTGGAGAGGGAATCCTCCTCACAGTACCAAGGCAGAAAACAGTGCCTGTAGTCACTCACAGACCAGAGTACAGGCCAGGAAAGGAGTAAACACATTGCCCTTGATCATATTGCCTTGGAAAAACTGAAAATTTACAGGTCCCTAGAAGTATCTCTGAAAACAGCTGCACAAAACCCCCAAAGCTTGGGACAGTACATTCTCCACACTGGAAGCAGACCCCTACCTTAACAAAGCATTTATAACTCAAGTAATTGGCTGAAATGATGAGCAAACTGTGCAAAAAAAGTCAGACCACAGAATCTTTCTTTGGTGACAAAGACTAAAACATACAACCAGAAGAAGACAACAAAGTCAAAGCTCCTACATCCAAAGCCTCCAAGAAAAATATGAAACAGTCAAAAAATATATATATGAAACAGTCCCAGGCCATGGAAGAGTTTTAAAAAGATTTTGAAAAGCAAGTAAGAGAAGTAAAAGAAAAATTGGGAAGAGAATTGAGAGTGATGCAAGAAAATCTTGAAAAACAAGTCAACAGCTTGCTAATGGAGACCCAAAAAAATACTGAAGAAAATAATACCTTAAAAAATAGATAACTCAAATGGCAAAAGAGGTACAAAAAGCCAACAAGGAGAAGAATGCCTTCAAGAGCAGAATTGGCCAAATGGAAAAGGAAGTCCAAAAGCTTGCTGAAGAAAATAATTCCTTAAAAATTAGAATAGAGCAAATGGAAGCTAATGACTCTATGAGAAATCAAGAAATTATAAAACAAAAACCAAAAGAATAAAAAAATAGAAGACAACATGAAATACCTCACTGGGAAAACAACTGACCTGGAAAACAGATCCAGGAGAGATAATTTAAAAATTATTAGACTACCTGAAAGCCATGATCAAAAAAAAAGCCTAGACATCATCTTTCAAGAAATTATCAAGGAAAACTGCCCTGATATTCTAGAACCAGAAGGTAAAACAGAAATTGAAAGAATCCACCAATCACCTCCTGAAAGAGATCCCCAAAGGAAAACTCCTAGGAATATTGTAGCCACATTCCAGAGTTCTCAGGTCAAGGAGAAAATATTGCAAGTAGCCAGAAAGAAACAATTCAAGTATTGTGGAACACAATCAGGATAACACAAGATTTAGCAGCTTCTACATTAAGGGACCGCAGGGCATGGAATATGATATTCCAGAGGTCAAAGGAGTTAGGATTAAAACCAAGAATCACCTACCCAGCAAAAATGAGTGTAATCCTTCAGCAGAAAAAATGGAGTCAGTGAAATAGAGGACTTTCAAGCATTCTTGATGAGAAAGACCAGAGCTAAATAGAAAATTTAACTTTCAAATACAAGACTCAAAAGAAGCATGTAAAGGTAAACAGAAAAGAGAAATCATAAGGGACTTAATAAATTTGAACTGTTTACATTCCTACATGGAAAGATGATATTTGTAACTCATGAGAACTTTCTCAGTATTAGGGTAGTGGGTGAGTGGGGGAAATGCCCTCACAGAGGGCATAGGGTGAGTTGAAGATGAAGGCATGATATCTAAAAAAATGAAATTAAGGGGTAAGAGAAGATTTTACTGGGAGAAGGAGAAAGGGAGAAGTAGAATGAGATAAATTATCTCATATAAAACAAGACAAGAAAAAGTTTTTACAGTGGAGGGGAAGCTGGGGAAGGTGAGAGGGAATGAGTGAATCTTACTCTCATTGGACTTGGCTTAAGGAAGGAATAACATACACACTCAATTGGGTATGGAAATCTATCTTACCCTACAGGAAAACAGAGGGGAAGGGGATAAGAGGGGGTGATGACAGAAAGGAGGGCAGATTGGGGGAGGGGGTAATCAGAAGCAAACACTTTTGAAGAGGGATAGAGTAAAAGGAGAGAATAGAATAAACGGGGGGTGGGAGAGAATGAAGGGAAATATAGTCAGTTTTTCACAGCATGACTATTATGGAAGTGTTTTGCATGATTACACATGTATAACCTATATCAAGTTGCTAGCCTTCTCAATGAGGGTGGGTAGGGAGGAAGGAAGGGAGAGAATTTGGAACCCAAAGTTTTAAAAACAAATTAAAAATTGTTTTTACATGCAACTGGGAAATAAGACATATAGGCAATGGAGGATAGAAATCTACGCTGCCCTAGAAGAAAACAGAAGGGGAAGGGGATAAGAGAAGAGTGGGGGGGGTGATAAAAGGGAGGGCAGATTGGGAGAAGGGGTATTCAGAATGCACACCATCTTGGGGTGGGGGGAGAGGAGAGATGGGGAAAAATTTGGAACTCAAAATCTTGTGAAAGTGAATGTTGAAAACTAAAAATAAATAAATTAATTTTTTTTTAAAAGAGTTAAAAAAAAAAGAAATGCTTTGTAGATTTCTTTTGGCTGCCTCCTAATTCTCAGAAGTGGATAGAGATCATCATATTTGACAAGTCTTGAAAGGGTCCTAAGCAAATTTCAGGTAACTCTCCTCTGAGAAGACAATAAATTTCTCTATTATTAGAGAATAATTATTTTCCTCATTACTCCTCAGCAGGGAGTCAACAATGATCACTATTTTCCTTTTACTCTTATTGGACTGTCTCCTTCTTAGTACCAGCTAACTCCATATCATAACTCCTTTGAGCACAAGCAGCGACTTGAACCTGAACATGTCCAACTCTTCTCTTCACATTATAAGCCTTTATAATATATGTTATTATTATATTATACCTACTACTTTGCTACAAGTGCTCAGTTGTCCTCCCCTTTTTCTCATGTCCTATTTTTCTACCCTTTAACTTCCTATTTTGGTGCTCTAAAGCTCTGTCAAAGGCTGCCTTCTTTTCTCTATAGATACCCTCTCTTTCAGTAATCTCATCTCCTCCCATGGATTTGATTAACAAATCTAGGAGAACCCAGATCTAGACATCCAGTCCTAGTCTCTCTCCAAATGAACACTGCCAACTGCTTATATTCCAAATGAATACCTCCAAAGCATCTCAAACTGAAGATGTCCAAAACAGAATTCATTATCTTTCCTCTGCAACCCACCTCTCCTCCTAGTTTTCTCATTTCATATTCAGCATCCTTCCAATCACTCAGGCTCACAACCTCAAAGTCATTCTTAACTATATCCATTCTCTCATTCTGTCATACAGAACTAATTGCTAAGTATTGTCAATTCTACTTCCATATCTCTCAAATCTGTCCTTATTTCTCCACACTATACATAATATTTATCTGGTACATGTGGTCCCCATCCCCCTCCAAATAGAATGAATGTTCCTTCAGGCTAAGGACAGGACTTAATGATCATTAAATTAATGGATGACACAGATCAGGCTTTCCTTCTACCTTTTTAGATTCTCTTTCTTCTTTGGTTTAATTTCAAACTTTTTCTTTTTTTAAGGGAATACTTTATTTTTCCATGATAACCTAGGTTGATTAGAATTCCCTGAGCTCTTTCATCTTTGTTTCTGGGAGGGCAACTAGCCTATACTCGGGGCCTATAAAAAAATTACTTGGCTTCAGTAAAAAGGTATTGTGCACATTAGCCTTCTATATGTGCTAGAAGCAAGATCCTCAGTGCTTAACTGTGATTTTGGTAGATTTTGTGGGGACATTGTTGACATTGACATTGAGACAAAAAAACAACACAAGAATAATAACTACTTGGAGCTGAATTTATTAACTGGATGAAAACGCTAAAACTATACCTTTCCTAAGCAATGTGAAATACTAGGGTTACAATGTACTTTACACTGAATCACTCTTTCCTTAGAAGGAAACAAAAATAAGTTCAAATGCCTCAAAATAAGCTTTCCAGCTCTACCACTTTAAAAAAAACTATATGAGCACAGAAAACCTGTTCACTAAGAAACTTGCAAAATCTATTAGCAGAAAAAGGCTTTGCAGCATTAAAATCTTGACATAGAGACCCAGAGATTTCATTTAGCTACAAGATAGCAACGTCTATTTTTGAAGTTTTTTTCTAGCATATAAATCATTTATATTTTTCTTAAAGTATGCAAAGTAGAACATACCTTATAACAATGTTGAGCTATTCCTAAGCACTCCCTCTCTTTTTTATTATTTATAATATGAGATGCTCTTAAAAATTTGCACTTATTGGTACCCTCCATGCTATTCAAACAATGGTACATTTCACAAAGTTCCTTACCTCCAACAGTTATAATTTTTCAGAACCTTCTGAGGTATTATTTTATTTCCTTGGTCAAAAAATATGCAACAAATACATTTGTTCTTTGTTATAAATCTAAAGACAGCTTTCAGATTTAGGAAGATAAATTTTATTCAACAGCTGAGAACAAGATTCAAAAAGAAGCTTATATGTTAATTAAAAGTACTCATGAACAGGATAGAAACAATTCATTCTTATGAAAGGTAAGAAATATATTTACTTTAATATTAGGCAAAGAGATATATGAGCATACCTTCTGACGTCAATATTATGGCTAAGATCTCTCTGGTTTTAAACATTTCAATATGCTTAAGTATAATAAAACCAAATGCTTTTAGGATGTATAGCTAAAAACAACAACCCTGAGGAGGATGAATTATTGGTTTAATACCATCCCATTAAAATTGAATAAAAGATTCTTACCATGTATATTCTTTCTTGCTGCGATGCTGTCAGCTGCATAACAATTCAAGTCAAACATATATCGCCCCAGGTAACAATGTTTCACCATCCGATTCATATGTTCATAAAAATTGCTGTGATATAAAAGGGCTTGGAGGGCAGGTTTACCTATCAGAGATAGGCCATATTCCACATCATGTACAGAGGGACCCTAAGAGAATAGGTCAGAATAGATTATTTCGTACCAGTACTATGGTTTATCACATAATAAATCTGCATGCATACTTCAATAAGCCTACAAACTCCTCCCATTATAAAAAGAAATCAGAGAAATTATTTAGGATAACACTATAACTCACCTATTAACCTTGGGCTAATCACTTAATTTTTTATATAACTCATCTGCCTCACCTGTAAAATGAGAATGCCACCTTAGATAACCAAAGGCAGAGGGCTGTTGAGAGGAATTCCAGTCTATCTCTAATAAAATTCTGTGTTCCAGAATAAATTCCAATGAGTAGTATTTATATTTTTATAAATGGGGGAAATTAACTGATCTATGGGTACACATCCAATGCATGAATTTCTTTTCAGCTCTCAATATTCATAAAATAGCTAACTTTGATAAATACTAAAACCTTTGCTCTGAAAGGCAAGATAGATTCTAACTAATAAGATTTAAATACATGTGATTAATGCACTAGTTTTAACTATATCATTAACTCCAGCATAATATTAAGCAGTAACATAAATGTCCAGATTAAGACCTCTCAACTACTGATTTAAGTTAGCATGGCATAGTTAGTAGAATATTGAACCCTGAGTCATAAGGACTTGGGTTAAAATTCTTTCTCAGGTACTGTGTGACACTGGGCAAGACACTTAACCTTTCAGTCTCAGTTTCCTTATCTACAAAACAATTATAGTAATAGCGTCTACTTCACAGAGTAGCTGGGAGAATCAAAAAAGATTATGAACGCAAAAGTACTTTGTAAATCTTAAAAATATTACATAACTGTGAGCTATCATTACTATTAAAATGATCATCATATAACACCAATCTCTGAATAGTGATAATGTGTCTTCTAGAGACAAGATAAGTCTCACTGTATAATCCTATCTGTAAATTTTTTGCTTCTCTTTACTTACTAATACTCACTGTCCTCCCATTACCATCTAATGACAAACAGCAAGAAAAATCACTAGCAAGCATACAGAGTTGATAAAAGAAATGTCCAAGCCTGCAAATAAATCTAGGGTTTGGTTATATTAATTTCCAGCTTAGGGAAAATTCATTAATTGAATGTGTCTGCAATTGCACAATGGATCTTAATGAGAAAAAAATGTAAATGGTGTGGTGGAGTTGGAAGGGATCTCAGAAAGTCATCTAATCCAATCACACATGTACATGAATAAGAACGATCTGTACAACATATACAACAAGTGGTCATCCAGCCTTTGCCTGAAGGCTTTCACTACCAGGGAACCCATCTCAAAAATCAGTCCTTTTTGCTAGCAATAATTTTTAGAAAATTTTTTCCCTAACATAATGCCAAAATCTGGCTCTTTGCAGGTTCTATTCATTATTCCTACTTTTGCCCTCTGGGATCAAGTTGAACAAGTCTAACTAATCTCTTTTCCACAAGACAACTTTAAAATACTTGTAGATGCCATTATGTAGGTAGGCCATGTGGTATGGTAGAAAGTAGATTTTGGAGTCAAAACTCTGGTTCAAATATGAACTCTTCTACTTACTAACAAGTTGTATGACCTTGAACAATCCTCTAGGTCTCAGTTCCTCAACTAGGAAATGAGAAAATAAGATGAGATAAGATTTAGATGAGATAAGTAAGATTTAGCTTTAAATCTGAGGCAGCTAGGTGTCTCAGTGGAAAGACTGCTGGGCCTAGAGTCAGGAAGTCTTGAATTCAAATCCAGCCTCAGATACTTCATAGCTGTGTGACCTTGGGAAACTCACTTAACCTTGGTTTGCCTTAAGCCACTGAATAAGGAAATGGCAAACCATTCCAGTATCTTTAAGAAGAAAACCCTATGGATGGTACAGTCTACAGGTTCAGGGAGAGTCACACACAACTGAACAACAACAGCTCTAAATCTCTGACCCTATGCTCCTCTTAAATCATCCTTACTTCCTTCAGTTGATCTTCATATAGCAAGATCTCATAGTCCTTTACCATCACCTAATTCAAGGATTCTTAACTTTTTTTTTTAATGTCATGAACCACTTTGGCAGGTTGATAAAGTTGATATACCCCTACTTAGAATAATTTTTAAATGATTAAAATAAAATACAATGGATTATAAAAGAAAAACAATTATGTTAAAATAATTATCACAATATAAAACACATACACACAATTTCACAAAATTCAGGTTAAGAACTGTCTAGATGCCCTCTAGCTTATCAATGAACTTCCTCAAATGTGGCAGCCAAAACTGAATACTTCAGGTGCCTTCTAATCAGAGTACAATGAAACTATCACTTCCTTATTTCTTTACATTATGGTTCTCTTCAACGCAGTCAAAGAATATATTAGTTAGCTTATTATTATACTGCTTGCTCAAATCGTGCTCATAGTCCACTAAAACTTCATATCTTTTTTTGCAGATGAATGGCTCTCTAGCCACATCCCCCCAGCTTAAAATTCAATATAAACAAAAATATATATGGGAAACAGTAATTTCCCTACTTTGGCTGGTGTATAAGCAAGTTAATAAGCAAGGGATAAAATAAGAGACAAAGCTCAGTCCAGACTATGCAAGGACTAGGATATGGGCCCCAAGAAGAAAGGGAGCCACTAGCTTGCCTATGCATGGAAAACGGATCAGATAAAAGTTTGTAGTTTCTACATGAGAGAGGTTAGTATGTCACTCTATGCACAGCAGCTGCTGGTGTAGCTGCAGCAACTGCTTCGCAAATTTCCTTCCTCAAAAAGTGTAAGATACAATGATCACTGCAGGAAAAAAAAAATCATGTAACTGAGTCTTGATGGTAGAGAGACAAAGAGAAGCCATTCTTCTTTGTGTAGAGTTGTTGCCCAGGGGTAGGGAACCTGCAGCCTCGAGACCATGAGACCACATGCAGCCCTCTAGGTCCTCAAGTGCAGCCCTTTGTCTGAATCCAAGCTTCACAGAATAAGTCCCCTCAATAAAAGGATTTGTTTCACAAAATTCAGATTCAGTCAAAAGGCCGCACCCAACAACCTAGAAGGCCACATGTGGCCTTGAGGCCACAGGTTCCCCACACCTGGTGTAGCCAGTTCTTTAATGCACTAAAACCTTTAACAAAATTTAACTGTTTTTAATAAATTTATGTACATATACTTATGGTAATAAATGGTAAAAAGAGATTCAGAATATACAGTATTTATGCATTTATGATTTATAAATGTCTTTTTTAGTTTTCTTTACATATGCACATCTTCTGCAATTTTCCCAAATACACCGCCAGTCTCATTTAGTTACCATGGCTAACCCATGAAAAACAGAAACCTCAAATGTGAAGCCTGTGAAAGTTGAGGGATGACTGTATTTCTGCTCTTCACCTCAATCAATTAATGGAATAATTAGAAAATATTCTGAGAAATTCAGTTTCCTTATTGCCCTTTCAGGCCCTCTATCAAATACAAGTTGAGACCTCAGGGAATAAGGTAATTAAAATAAGGTATACTAAGAAGGAACAAAAAGTTTATGACCAAAAAAAAAAATAGTAATCAAATTTTAGAATTTTATTTTGTATTGGCTTAAATCATATTGACAATTAAAAACATTTGAGATTCACAAAACAATACTGAGGAAAATGCTGAATTAAAAGGCTCACCATTTCATTAACTACTACTACTACTACATTTTTTCCAACATTATTTTTGCTAGATAACAGATCTAGACAATGAAAACACACATATGATTATTCTAAAGTAAAAGATCCAATCAATTCAATTATCTCTGTATATATTATCCAAAAGAATTTCTCTCTTTCACCTAACACACTTCTACAACATCTCTCCATAATAATATGCTTGGAGAATGTCAACTAGTTTCTCCCCTCCATATATTTTTATTTCATTAAATATTTCTCAATTACATGTAAAAAAATTCTTTAACATTCATTTTAAAAAAAATTTTTAGTTCCAAATTTACTCTCTCCCTCCTACTCCCTCTTCCATGAGAAGAAATTGAAGTCAAGCAAAACATATTTCCATATTAGCCACGTTGAAAAAGATCACCCATACCAAACAATAAAACAAAACAAAAAAACCCAAGAAAAATAAAGTTAAAAAAGTATGCTTCAATCTGCCTTCAGACTCCAAAATATTTTATTTTTTAATAATTTAAAATCTGTAATTTGGGCAACAAACATTCTTTATCTCATTGGTCTTTACTGTGTTAGTAGTCAGCTAAACTCCAAGTGATTACAGACCTCTTCCAGAAGGCTCTGCAATGTTCCAGGGCTTGATGAAATCTGCACAACATCATTTACAAACAGGAACACCTTAGAGGACCTCACCATCCACAAGGAATCCCTCTTCAACCTGGACTCTGAGCCTCCAGAGACAAATACAATAGGAAAGCATACACTCTCTTTTATGCCTCTCCTGATGTTTGTGGTCAGAGAGCCAATGAACAGGGTTATTTCTGGTGTCTTATCTTTCAAGGAATCTTGAATGATTTTGATATATAGATGGATGGCAATCACTGTGGTAGTAACAATCTGCTTTATGTAGACGTACTTGGTCCTTTAGGGGAAAGGGAAGTCACTTAGTTTCCTTCCTGCTCCCAGCATTTCAGGAATTCATATCAGAGGCTTTAACAGAGGTTTTGCCATTCACTGTCTTGCAGGGACACTCTTCTGACCTAATATTATTGTGTGTAAATTGCTGAAGTGCAGAGGAGCACTGTTTTAATTGCTCTTAATTAGGCTTTGTATATTTTTAAATATTATCAGTAAAGTTATTTTATTGTATTTTATGGTTGAGAAGTATCTCATCACTTTCTAAGCCTGAGCCTGAATCACTCAATTGGCCAGAGTTACACCTGGCCCAGACTTTTTGGTATGGTTGGCAGAGACTGTTTATAATGTCATCACAATCAATTAATTTTTAAAAGTGATTATAACATCTTTGTTGGAAAAAGGGAAGTGAAGAAGAAACAGAGTCTTGGGGTGACTGGATGGACAGATACAGGACCCTGGTATATCCTGTGGCTAGTAGAGGTATATGAGGTACATGAGGAGCTCTTTCAATCAGCTAAAAGGAACTTTGTCTAACCCCCTTCCCCAACCTGTATGAGAAATTAGTAAAATGTATGTGAAAGAAGCTTAAGAAGGAAAGTAGATATACAGCAGGTCTTATTAATGGCTTTTGAAAAGCCAATTTAAGGAAAATCAAGATAAATTATCCTTGTATATTCAGTAATTTGAAGCAAAAGTGGAGAAGTTTTTGGTCTTTAAGGATCTTGTCTCAATGGCAGAGGAGTAACATAAATCTAATAACAGTACGTGGGGGAAAAGGAAAATGGTAACAGGAGCAGCTAAGTGGCATAGTGAACACAGTGCCAGACCTGACTTCAAATCTGGCCTCAGAAGCCTCCAAGCTGTGTGACTCTGGCCAAGTCACTTAATCCTGATTGCATCAGTTTCCTCATCTGTAAAATGAGATGGAGAAGAAAACGGCAAACCACTCCAGTATCTTTGCCAAGAAAACCCCAAATAAGGTCATGAAGAATCAGACATGACTGAAAAGCAACCCAAAAACATAAAATATATTAGATGTTCCAAAAGTCTCAGTGCAGTTTTTGGCATCAAAAGCTTCAAACTGTCTTAAGTTTCAAAAGCTTAAAACTGCACTAAGATTTTTGGGGTACCTTGTATATTCTGTTTGTCCACCTATAATCTATATTCTCCCTATTCCTATTTGGTTTGTATAAAACTTGATTGTGATTTTTGTCTTTTTTTAAAAGGAGTATGGCCTATATTCAGATTGATATGGTATATATTTATTTCCTAAATTAGTTTTATTACTTTTAAGTAATATATGCAGATAACAAAGTGTTACGGAATGAAAATAAGTTGAATAAAAAGTAGTAATAATAAGAAAATAATATCTAGCATTTATAAATCACTTCAAGGTTTGCAGAGTACTTTACAAATATATACTCATCTTATCCTGACAGCTACCATGGGAAGTATGATATTATTATCCCAATTTTATAGATGAAGAAAATAAAGCAGACTAGTTTCTGAGGCAACATTTGAACCTGGGTAAAGCTAGGTGGCACAGTGGACAGAATGTCAGGACTACAGTCAGGAAGGCCTGGAGTCAGGAAGTCAAATCTGGCCTCTAACATTTACTAGCTGTGTGATCCTGGGTGAGTCACTTAACCCTGTTTGCCTCAGTTTCCTCATGTATAAAATGAGCTGGAGAAGGAAATGGCAAATCACTCTAGTATCTTTGCCAAGAATCCCCAAAAAGAGATCATGAGTTGGACACAATTAAAACCTACTAAACAACAAAGTATATTTGCTGAATTCATCACAATACTTCCTGTCTTTGAACATTCTCGCAAGCCAGCATGCATGGTTGGAATGCACTTCCCTCCTCATCTTCACATCTAAATTTCTTATCTTCCTTCATGACTCATCTGAGGTTCTATATTCTCAATGAAGACTTCCTTGATCATCCTAGCTGTTATCTCTCCCAGTTCTTCATATGCTATCTGTCACTTGTGTTCATGTTATATCCCCATACTTGCACGTAAGCTTGTTGAGTATAGGAATTGTTTCATTCGTGTATTTGTGTCCCTAGTAGCTAGCGAAAAGTAAACAGAAAAAGATGAAGCCAAGACTGAGATGGACCTTGAAGGATAAGTACCATCTGAATAGGTAAAAGGACAGAAATATAGTTTGCTTTCCCCCAGTAAGGTTAGAGAAGGCAAAGTCTCTACATTATTTTTTGTTTTTAGCCTCAAAAGTATCTAGCAGTGTTAGGCACTACATTAATGCTGAATTAAAATCTAGACCACGAACTAACCAATCTAATGGGAACCCAGCATCAAACTATTATATTCAGAAAAAGGAATACAAACAAGTTTATTAGCAATACATGTTTCATTATAAACAAAATTATTTTTAAATTTTTCCTTTTGGTTGCTAAGTATTTTGGAGGTAAGTGAATATTGTTAAATCTTGCCTATCAAAAAGCTAGATTATCTGCAGTATCTGAAAGAATATTTAGCTCATTATTATCTTATCTAACTCTGTTTTTTGAAAGTCTCCATAATAATCAACATCTTAAATTTATTTTATAATAAAACAAATACCATTGAAAATGTTTCACCTATCAGGACCACATTAATATGTTTTTAATAGTTACTCACATGCCAAGAATAATCATGGTTGTCATCTGTAGGCAATGGAATCACTAATAGATTCTGAAGAATAAATGCAGCCTAAAAAAATGAAGAGAACATCAACACTGCCATCTTGCTGTCGTATCAAAAGTCACCAATGTGTATTAATTTGTTAACCAAGTATATCATAGATCAATTGCAAGTGAAGTTTACAACCTCTGGCTGATGGCCATTAAGGACACTGATAATTATATCAATTTTATAGATAAGATAATGACCTAAAAAAAAAAAACCATAACTATTTTGCTCAATTTCTTTTTCCTCTTTCAATATCTAGTATTTTCAAAACAATAAATGAAAAATATGAATTATCTCTACTAAGAATCATTTAGTCACTATATGTCAATTTTCTAAAATAAAAATACTATGTATGCATAAAAATGTTCTCTCAATAAATACTTTACTTCAAATATGGAACATGAAACAAAAAATTAATATAATACATATTAAAACTTACTCAGTGAAAGCAGCCAAAATTAAAATATCATTTTATCACTTCCCATTAGTGGATGTGTGATTCAAAAAATGTAATCCCAGAAAAAAATTGACAGTCATTCTGAAGCTAAATATGTATATATATAATATATACATACAAATGTATATAAAATATATATATATAAATATATGTATAAAGCTCCAAAACCTAAAAAAATTCCTGTTAACATCAAATAATTCTAAATTAAAAAAACACACAAAAGTGAGTGACCCCCAAATACAGAATTGGTTATTATTACCACAAGTGTCTTTAGATACACATTGAATTTATTTTCAAATAGAGAAGTGCATTCACCACCACTCTGTAGGAATAATGTATATTACACATAGGCTAGGCTAGCTTTTCACTGAAAGGCAAGGAAATTGTTTCTGAAAGTTAATTGGTCCAAAAAACTAAAACTCAACCAGCTGACATAGTTTCCTGGTTGCCTAAGTGAAAAATACCAAGATATAAGAAACAGAGGCTTCTCAGATTTGACATATTTTTCTATGGAATCATAGCAAATGAGGAAACATGGGGGCCAGTACCATCTGTACTAGTGCTGAATCATTGCTAAATATCTTATCTATACTATCAGCCAGATTTCTTATAGTTAAAAGTTAAATGATCTATTAGTGTCCCATTTCATTCTAAATCCATGTCTGACCCAGAACTATAAAAACAGACAGACAGACAGATAGATGGATGGATGGATGGACAGAGAGATAGCAGATACAAAAATATCTCACAACTTTAACTTTTCGGAATGGACAAAATTCCTAAAAAAAATTAACCAGATCTGCACAAGGAACAGAATCTTTTCTTTAATGGAATGTATTGAAATATGCCTGGTTTCAGTGGAACATCAGCTAGATTTAGAATCAGACAAAATGGCCTTGAATACGAGCTGACACTTCCTACATGGGGAAGCAGCTTGGTGTAGTGGAAAGAGTGCTGGATTTGGGGTCAGAGGACTTGGATTCAAATACCAACTCCTATGTGACCTTGAACAAGTCAATTAACTTTTCAAGGCCTGAGTGTTGACAATTATGTAATGAGATGGTTGAACTAGGTGATCTCTAAGGTCCTGTATTTAGATTCTGTGATGACTCTGTGAACCCAATTATATTTATGCTTATACCAGTCAGGCAATTAACTAGCACATATTAAGCTCCTACTATGTGTCAGGCAGAGGCAACCAGGCAGTTAGATGACTCAATGGATAGAGCTCTGGGCCTAGAGTCAGGAAGGCTTGAATCCAAATCCAGTCTCAGACACTCACTAGCTGTGTGACCGTGGACAAGTCACTTAACATCTGTTTGCCTTAATCCACTGGAGAAGGAAATGGATAACCATTCCAGTATCTTTACCAAGAAAACTTCATACAGGGTCACGAAGAGCTGATACAACTGAATGACTAAACAACAACAACAGCAGCATGTATCAGGCACTGTATCACTGAGGATACAAAGAAAGGCAAAAGACAGACCCTGCCCTCAAGGAACTCATAGCGTCTAAAGGAGATAGCATATAAACAACTAGAGACAAACAAGATATACAAAGGATAAACTGAAAACAATCAACAGAGGGAAGATATCAGTATCAGTTAAAAATACCATTAGTTTCTGCTCTAGACAAATAAAAGTCATAAAAAGGTAGCCTGGTATAGCGAAAAATTCATTGGACTGAGAATCAAGAAAACTGTTCTCTTGTCTGGATCCTCACAACAATTATCTCTGTGATCTTTGGTAATTCATTAATTCACTTAACCTCTCAGTTTCATCAGCAGTAAAGTGAAGGTGCTGGACTAATATCCCTTCCAAACCTAACACCATGAATGCATGAAACAGATCATTTTATTGGACAGTATAGAATGGTTAAGTAACAAAAAAATTATAATTTTTTAAATGAAAATGGGGGTAAAGAAGCATCAAAAAATAATCCTAGATCTGTTTAAATATATTAGCACACCCAGAGCTAGTTTTGAATAGAACTTGTATAATCATATAGTTTGATTGAACTGTTCTGACAAAGAGATTTTACTACTAGGCATACACCCCAAGGAGATCACTGATTAAAAAAAAGAAAGGTTCCAAATACACCAAAATATTTATAGTAACATTTATGGTGGTAGCAAAGAACCAGAAACAAGGCAGATTGCCCATTGACAGAGGAACTAAACTTTCTAAACTAAACTAAATAAATGTTCATGCATGAATATAATGCTATATAGTTGTGCTATAAGAAAGATGAACATGATGAATAAAGAGAATTATGAAAAGTCTTATATAAAATGATTTAAAGTGATGCAATAGGGCCAGGAAAACAATATTAACATAATGTATGTGGAAAGAACACTCACAAAACTATTGAAGATGATTGTTGTGAAATTATAAAAAACAAGGTTGGCCCACAGAAGAGAGATGAAAAGACACCGCTTTGCATTCCTTTGCATTCCTCCTACGTAAGGGGCCCATAGGAGTAAAATAGTGAATATGACTTCAGGTTTTTTCTCTAACTACTGATTTGATTTGAGTGATTTTCTTTTCTTCTTTTCCCTCTTTTTAAAATCTCTTTATTATAAAGGATGGCTCTCTGAGAGGGGAAAGGCAGAGAAATACAGACAGAAATCTAGTAAATGTAAAAAGAAAATAACCAATAAAACCCTATTTACAAAAAATTATATACTTTTTACAAGTATAAAATCTTCAATGAAATAACATGATGATTAACAAAAATGCTAATATAGTATTCTCCCAAGATCGAGATGGCTCTATATTAATAAGCATTAAACAATTTCATTCTGTTTTAAAGACAAGTTAAGTGAGACAAGTGAGCATGTACCACCTTAGTCTTCAGTAGTCTCTTGTTGCTATTTAGTCATGTCCAACACTTCATGATCCCATGGACCACAGCATGCCAGGTCCTTCTAACCTTTGCTATTTCTCAAAGTCTGTCCAACTTTATTATGTTTGTTGTTTCCATGACACTATCTATCCATCTCACCCTCTGACATCCCCTTTTCCTTTTGCCTTCGTATCTTCTCATTATGTGTCCAAAGTATTTAAGCTTCAACTTTAGTATTTGATCTTCCAGTGAATAACCTGAATTTCTTTAAGTATTGGCTAATTTGATCTCCTTGCTGTCCAAAGGACTCTCAAGTCTTCTCCAGCACCACAATTCAAAAGCGTTGATTCTCTGCTTTCCTTATAGTCCAACTCTTTGACTATAAAGACCTTTGTCAGCAAGATGATGTCTCTGCTTCTCAGTATGCTGTCCAGATTTGCCATAGCTTTCCTTCCAAGGAGCAACTGTCTCAATTTCATGGCTGCAGTCACTGTCTGCAGTGATATTTGAGCCCAAGAATCTAAAAATCTAACACTGCTTCCATTTCTTCTCCCTTTATTTGCCTGGAAGTAATGGAACCAGTTGCCAAAATCTTAGTTTTTTGATATTGTTTCAAGCCAGCTTTTACACTCTCCTCTATCACCCTCACCAAGCACTTTCTGCATCAGAATGGTATCATCTGCATATCTGAGATTGCTGATATTTCTCCTGGTAACCTTAATTCCAGCTTTTTATTCCTCCAGCCTGGCATCTCGCATGATGTACTGAGTACAACAATCCAAAAGGTGACGCTACACATCAACATCACCATATGAGAGATTGATTATATACTTTGCATCCAAAGGTGGATAAGCTCTATACAGTCAGTTAACAAATAAGGTGACAATATACAGCCTTCTCATACTCCTTTTCCAATCTTAAACCAATCAGTTGTTCCATGTTTGGTTCTAAGTATTGCTTCTTGGCTGGCACACAGGTTCCTCAGGAGACAAGATGATCTGGTACTCCCATGTCTTTGAGGACTTGCCACATTTTATTGTGATCCACACAATTAAAGGCTTTACTGTAGTCAATGAAGCAGAAATAGATGTTTTTCTAGAACTCCTTTGCTTTCTCTATAATCCAGCAAATTTTGACAATTTGCTCTCTAGTTCCTCTCACTCTTTGAAAACTAGTCTGCTCTTTTGGTAATTCTTGGTTCATGTATTGCTGAAGCCTAGCTTGCAGAATCCTAAGCATAAATTTGCTGGCAAGTGAAATGAGCACAATAGATTGGTAATTTAAACATTCCTTAGCACTGCCCTTCTTTAGGATTGGGATGTACACTGAAATTTGCCAGCATATTGAGAGTAGCACTTTAACAGCATCGTCTTTTAGGGTTTTAAATAGCTCAGCTGGAATTTCATCATTTCCCTAGCTTTATTGTTAGTAAAGCTTCCTCAGGCCGACTTGACTTCATTCACCAAGGTGTCTGGCTCTAGATCAGTAACCACAGCATCATGGTTATCAGTGATGTTGTATAGTTCTTTGGTGTGTTCTTGCCACCTCTTCTTAATCTCTTCTGCTTCTGTTAAATCCCTATGATTTTTATCTTTTATCATGTCCTTTTTTGCATGAAACTTTCCCTTGACTTCTCTAATTTTCTTGAAAAGATCTCATCTTTCCCATTCTATTGTGTTCTATTTCTTGCATTGCTCTTTTAAGAAAACCTTATCTCTCCTTGCAATTCTCTGGAATTTTGTGTTCAGTTGGGTATATCCTTCTCTTTCCTTCTTTCCTCAGCTATCTGTAAAAACTCATCAGATAGCCATTTTGCTTTCTTACTCTGCTTTTTCTTTGGAATGTTTTTATTGTTGCTTCCTTAACAATATTGCAAAGCTTTGTCCGTAGTTCTTCAGGCACTCTAACTGCCAGATCTAATCCTTTAAATCTATTCATCACTTTCACTTCATATTCATAAGGAATATTGTTTAGGTCATACTTATATGGTCTGATGGTTTTCCCTACTTTTTTCAATTTAAGTCTGAATTTAGCAATAAAAGGCTCATGATCTGAGCTACAAGTTAGCTCCAGGTCTTGTTTTAACTGACTGTATAGAGCTTATCCACCTTTGGCTACAAAGTATATAATCAATCTCTCATATGGTGATGTTGATGTGTAGTGTCACCTTTGGGGTTGTTGAAGAAGAGCATTTGCTATGACTAGAGAACTATCTTGGCAAAATTCTATTACTCTCTGCCATGCTTCATTTTGCATGCCAACGCCAAACTTGCCTGTTATTTCAATTATCTTTTGATTTCCTACTTTAGCATTCTAATCCCCTATGATGAATGTAACATTTTTTTTTGGAGGTGGGGTGTGATTTCTCAAAGATCTTCTCATAGATCTTCATAAAACTGATCATCTTTGACCTCTCTGGCATCAGTGGTTGGAGCATAGAGCCGTATTACTGTGATGTTGAACAGTTTGCCTTGCATTCGAACTTAAAGCATTCTGTCATTTTTAAGATTATACCTCAGCACTGCTTTTCCCATTCTTTATTAACTAAGAGGGCTACTCCATTTCTTCTAAGGGATTATTGCCCACAGCAGTATATGTAATAATCACTTGAACCAAATTCACCCATTCCCTCACTAACATCTAAGATATTGATGTTTAATTTTTCCATCTCCTGTTTGACCACATTCAGCTACCTTGGCTCATAAATCTTACATTCTAGGCTCCTATGCAATATTGATCTTTAAGCAATTGGACCTTCCTTTCATCACCAGAAGCATCTGCAGCTGAGCTTCCTTTTGGCTTTGGACTAGCCACTTTATTAGTACTAGAGCTACTTGTAGTTAACCTACATTATTCCCCATTAGCATATTAGACACCTTCTGACCTCAGGGGTTGATCTTCTGATGTCATCTCTTTAATCATTTTAATACTCTCTGTGGAGTTTTCTTGGCAAAGATATTCGAATAGTTTGCCATTTCCTTCTCCAGTGATTCCCCTTTTGTCAGAACTCTCCACCGTGACTTGTCCATCTTGGGTAACCCTGCATGGCATAGCTCATAGCTTCATGAAACTACACAAGCTCCTCCACTACAACAAGGCAGTGGGAAGAATCAGCAGCCTCTAATGTGCATCAAATAGCAGTTATTAAAGCATCAGAAAATGTTTTTCCATTGTGAACCATATAAAGTAAAAGCACCAAGATTTATAACACCTACTACCAAATTTTAAATAATATTTCAAAGAGAAAAAGCCAAAAATTTCCAATTTTGTGGGTTGTATATGAGATTAAAATTGATTTTAAATTGATTATATGATTATATCATATATGTAAATATATTATATATAAATACAATTATATTATATAAAATTGATTTATATGAGATTAAAATTGAGATAAATTTAATTAGTGAATTAATAAACTTTCAAATGAAATAAATGAATAAAATAGGTGACATACCTCCCTGCGAACCATACTACATTCTGAATGATCCAGTAGAATGTTCACCACCGTAGCCCACAGTCCACCAGAAATGTTTTGACAACTGTTGGCTAAGGCAATACATCCATCTTTATCAGAAGTCAGAGTTGCTCCTATTGCCAGGGAAGTGAACCTCACCTATTTAATAAAATAAAAATGTGTTAAACTAACAATCTTACCTTTTTATTAATTTCTACAGGTTTTAGGGTATTTCAAATAGAACAACTATGAACCTAGTTCAAGTATTCTAACATAATCAAAAGCTGCTCTCATTTGGACCTCACATGCCTTCAGGGACCTCCTCACCCTGCAAAATCATATCAGCCTTGGTACTCACACATCATCAGTACCGTCTACTCTTGGGACCCCTCTAAGTGGAGGGCAAAGTGAAGAGTTCTTCTAAAAACCTCCATTTCAGGTGGGAGCATAGACTAGGTATCTATGCAAGTCCCATCTGGCTGCACACTTTTGGACTTTTCCATAATGTCTGCAGACAGGTGACTCCCATCCTTCCAGCTTCCTTTTGTGTGTTGTTGTCTTCCTGCATTAGACTGTAAGCTCCCTGAAGATAGAAACTGTCCCATCTTTTTTTTTTGTAA
The DNA here is from genome assembly GCF_900497805.2 of Vombatus ursinus. Classification (NCBI taxonomy): domain Eukaryota; kingdom Metazoa; phylum Chordata; class Mammalia; order Diprotodontia; family Vombatidae; genus Vombatus; species Vombatus ursinus. The sequence goes on from NW_020949351.1 coordinate 12,099,523, forward strand.
CTATATCCCCAGAACTTAGCACAGTGCTTGACAGAGAGTATGCACTTAATAAACGTTTCCTAACTACCTGAAAACAGAATATGTAAATGAAATCATTATTTAAGAATATATGTTAAATGATTACTAGGCTTTTTCCTACCTAGACAAAAATAAATAACTAAAAACAACTTTCACAAACTGACTAATCAATTATATTTCTTCAAGAACCACGAAGGAGGCTATTATTGTTTTTTAAGGTATCTACAGGGACAGTGGGCAATATGTGTTCTTATTCTACTTAGTGAGAATGAGTTAGTCTTTCCACCACTTCAGTACATGTCATACTGAATAGCACCTAAAAGAATTAAGCAAGGAAGAATAGTTAGACTAAACAAATATAGAGAAAAGAAATTCATGCTACAGGTCACAATTTTAAGGGCCCTATGGCATTGATTTCTAAGAATGCTTCAACATAATTAACACAATTCATAATCATTTTAAAATTTCAAACTATCTGATTATATCAATATAGACAAATCATTTGACAAAGTACAACACTAATTTACCCCAGAAACTCCACAAAGCACAATCACAGAAGAACCTTTTAAAAATATGATTAAAAGTATATATCTAAAAACCAAAAGCTAGCATTATTAGTAATGGATGAATGCTAGAACTTTCCAATTAAAAAAAAGTAACAAAAGGAGAAAAGCAAAGTTGTGTCTTCTTTCACCACTGCTATATGCCGTAATTGTTTTTAGAAATGTTACCAACATCAGTAAAACAAGCAAAAGAAATTAAAATTACAAATATAAGTAAAGAGACAAAACTTTCCCATTTGGACAATGACATAAGGGTTTACAAAGATGACCCTAGTGAGAAGAATAATATTGATCCTGTATCTTTTTTTATTGATTCTACTTAGAATTAATTGATTTTTGTCTAGTAATTGCATAAGTCATGGTTCTTTGTCTCTGATTCAGTTGGTCTGTAATGGGTTAAGTTTAAAAATCCAGCTCTGCTAATCACTGATCCATTCTTGCCTCAAGGAATATAACTGACCACAGGGGATGTGTGTGAAAACAGGGGAGTTGGGTCTAATATCTTACACCATCTTTACAATAATGAATACTTCTTAGTCTCATGACAGAAGGGGATATGGAGGTAGGGTCATTGCTAGCCCCCAGTGCCAAACTTCCAACCAATCATGCTATTCCCTGTACCTCAGCCACTCATATTGTCCCGAATCCCAAGATGTCCTTTACCCTGATTTGTTCTTTGTCCTGTAATCTCCAAAACCTATAAAACGAAGCTGTCCATCTGTTAAGGGTCTTTGGCAAAAATGGAGACATGCCACTGACCCCTTTATTGACAGGCAACAGGTTTCTATTAATAAATGTTATCTTGCTGGGAGAATTGTCTTAATTTACCCTTCCATTAAATTTCAATCAGGACACTAAGAAATGAACAAAGAATCAAATGGAAACAAGTAAAAGCTTTAGTAAAATTTAAAAAAATATAAAATCAACCCAAAAAAATCAAGAACATTTCTTCAAAGCAATAACCAAAAACAAAGAAGAAATAATAGAAAGGAAAATGTTATTCAAAATTGCTACAAAATGCATTCAATATTTGGGATCCACTCTTACCACAACATACTCAAGGCTTATAGGATTACAATTTGGAAAATTTAAATAACTGGAAGAAGAGTTGCTGCTCACAATTGGGCTATGTCAATAAAATAAAATTATCTCACCATATAAATAATTTATAAATGTACTGCAATACTTACACTACCAATTACAAAATTAATTTTAAGAAAGAAGAGGTTAATTGAGTCTCCAAGTAAATAATGGGAAAAAAATTAAGTATGATGGGGAAATAACACTTAATGACTTCAAACTGTAACATAAAGCAATAATCATCAAAAAACTGTTAGGTAATGGTTAAAATATTAAAAAATAGAGCAGTGGAATAGAACAGATAAACAAGAATTAGAAATAATCAAATTCAATGGCCTACTGTTTAATAAGTCAAAGAATATAAACTACTTGACGGAAAGACTATCTATATAACAAAAAATACTGGGGAAAAATAGAAAGCAGTTTGGCAACAAATAGATTTAGATCAGCATCTTACATCTTATACCACAATAATTCCAAATGTATATATGACCTAAATATAAAAATTTGTATCATAAAAAAGTAGAAAAATGGATGGAGATGCCTTTCACAGTTATGGGGAGTTAGGTGGAATTATTAACCAAACAAAGAATATAGGAAGTTACAAAAGATAAAATATAAAATATTAATTATTCAATTTATAATAATTGATTTATTTATAATATCAAATTATCAATCAATTTATAATTGATTAAAATTATAATATAAATATAATTTGTATTATATTTATTTTATAATAATTTGATATATTTATTTTATAATTATGATATTAAATATTATAAAATATAAAAATTAACCTGTTTATAATAAATCAATTAATATCAAATGAAATTAAAAATATTTTGTACAAATAAGAAGGAATCCCAATTCCCAATGAATGAAGGCATAAGTTTTCATATTGAAATAATGTTAAAAATTATAAATTCTATTAGAATGCTATAATGTAAAATGTTATAAATGATAAACATCATATATCTGGATAAGGTTGAAAGAAAATTTGTTTTATTAAAAACATTAGTTATATAAGACTTTTTAAAATGAGAATTTACAAACACAATTTAGATGCTTTGTTTTTTACATCTGGATATTATCTTTTCTTCTAAAATTAAAAAAAAGGGGGCAGCTAGGTGGTGCAGTGGATAGAGAACAGACCTTGGAGTCAGGAGAACCTGAGTTCAAATCCGCCCTCAGACACATAACACTCACTAGCCGTGCGACTCTGGCCAAGTCACTTAACTGCAATTGCCTCACCACAAAAAAAAAATTAAATTAAAAAAACATTTTATATTATACATTATAATTTATATTAGTGTCATTGTATTTGTTGTTTTCCTTGCTTTGCTTCTTTACATCAAATCATATAAGTTTTCTTATGTTCTTTTGATTTCCTTTCATAAGATGTAGTATTTCTTTACATTCATTTACCACAGTTTATCAATTCCCTCTTTAGTTAGTATTTCTTTGCCACCATAAAAGTGCTGCTATGAAAAACCTAATATTTATGAAAATTTTCTATCTTTGACCTTCTTGGGGTAGATGCTTAGAACTGGTATCTCTGCATCAAACTGACATTTTAGCCACATTCTTCTGACAATTCCCAGTTGTCTTTCAGAAAAGCTGGAATAATTCAAAGCTTCATCAACAGGGGATTGGTGTGTCAGTCTTCCTATATCCCCTCCAATACAGACTTGGAATCCTACACAAACCAAAGCAGCAGGAACAGACATCTTAGGAAGTAGAAGGTAGCAGGAAGAAATATTTTGGGGAAGGGACTAGAGAGGAAAATAGTCCCACAGAACAGTAATAGCTGAGAAGAGACAGTCCTGGAAGCAGTAGTAGGAATAGAATGACAGTAACTTCAGTATGAAGATGAGTCTCCAAATGCAGAAAATGTTCATAAGTAAGGAATGCTATAAATTAGGTTGCATGTTGGGGTTTCCCTGCAGGACTGTATAATCCCTTTAGTTTAACGTGTGTGTGTGTGTGTGTGTGTATGTACATATATATATTTAAGTGTACATTTATGTGGGTGTATGTTGTTGTTGCTGTTTGTTCTTCATTCTAAAAGAGGACAGTAACATCAGGAAGCTGATGCCATGACATGCAAGTGAATTGGATTTAAGTGAGGCAGGGCTGTGCCATCTGGGTCCAGTGGCAAGATATGGATCAGGACGACTGGAGATGGCCCTGGATGCAGTGTGAGACTTTGGCCTTTTTAAGTTAAGGTTTTTCCCAAGTCTCAGTTTGACGGAGGCAACGCCCATTCAGTGATTAAGGCTAGGTAAGAAATGAGGCAAAGAATAGCCTCTTTTTGTTAGTCAAAAAACAAAATCAACCTCGGTGGGGAAAACCCTCAGGGTTTCTGGCTAGAACATAAACAATTGCTATTTAAACTCACTCTGAGTCATCATAGCCAAAACAACTCCTGAGCCAGGATTGAGCTAGGACATGTATGTGTGTGTGTGTATGTATATATACATATGTGTGTATATATATATACACACATATATAAATATATATGTATATACTTATATTCAAGTAAAGTCACTGATAAATTTCTGCATTTAAAATATTTTTATTTTTATACCTTCATACATAATAAACGATAACATAAAAGTTGAAATCCTAATTTTATACTAACCTCTGGATCCCTATCAACCCATAATGGAATCAACCAAGTCAGTCCCTGTTGGATAAGATTTTGTTCTTCATTGTTACTACCATAAGGCAAGGACCACATTGAAATCCAATCCTATATTAAAAAAAGAAAAATGAACTTTAATAAATCTTAATTTTCAAAGTGTCTAACAATGAAGTAAATAGAATGTAGAATAATTCTACTTTTAAAAATGACAAAAAGATAATAAACAATATTCAGCACTGCTTTAAAAAAAGGTCATTTCAATCAAACATTTTTAAAAACCAGGCACTTAGAGGTATAATGAAAATTATAAGCATATTTTTCCAAATATAATTATTTAAAACTGAGTTACTCTATTGAATGCAGTCGTTACTTTTTAAAAATAAAACTGAAATGAAACTCATATTCATTTAAGCATTTCCAAATTCTAAATAATATCTTAACTGAAAATCACTTTGCTTTATAAAAGTGAAAAGGAAAGAGAGATGTTTTTATGTAAGAACCAACTACCAGAACTCTTACAGCATTTCTGTTTTTTAAACAAACTATACAGATGACAAGCTAAGGGCAGCTTTGAGGGCTCTCACCAAGATATTGGCCTGATTCATCATCTCATGGGACAAATGTAACAAGCAAAGAACTGTGCTCTTTGTGACACCCTTTCCCATGAAGGACATAGCAGTTCCTCCCCGCTCCACATAGAAGGAAGAAATAACCTGAAAATCAAATATAAAACAATCTCATGGTAGCTTTACTATGAGTGGTATGAAAGATAGGAAAACAAAATCCTACTGAGGTCAATGAATTAAATCCTGGCCACATAAAGAGAGAACATTCTTTTGAAATGTACTTTTCTTTTAGAATTTGGGTAATAGATGTATGGTATCCTCTTCTTACAGAATCTTGGGAAAATTAATGACATTGTGATTTAAAATATACTTGTTACATTGCTTAAGTCTCATATCCTCAACCTGATTCTTACTTAAGTTAAAATAATGTAACATCAATTAGTTATTTAAACAAATAGCTATTTAATTGGATATATACTAAATGTCATTTAGATATCAGAAAAAATGAACCACATGTGATTGAAAAAATATTGGATTTAAGTCAGAAGAAAGAGGTTCAAATGTGGCTTCTCCACTTACTAGCCATATAACCTTGAGTAAGTGACTTCATCTCTCTGGAAATCTCCTCACCTAATAAAATAATACTTACTATTCACATCACAATGTTGTTGAGAGGAAAGTGTTTTGCAAAATGTAGAGTAATATATAAACATGACCTATCATAATTTTTAACAAGGTGAAGAGATACAAAGAGTACCAGACTGGGAATAAGGAGATATACATTTAAAAACAAGCTACAACAATTCCTAGTTTTTTGACCCAGGGCATATCATGAAGACAAAGATTTTAGAATTACAGAATTTGAAGGGACCTTGGAGATCATTTAATAGCTGATATTAGCTGGCATATAACTTTAAGGTTTTCAAAATGCTTTTCAAATATTATCTCATTTTATCCTCACAAAAATCCTGGGAAGTAGGTGTTATTATTATTATTTGCATTTTATATATGAGGAAACTGAGACACAGAGAAGTTAAGTGACTTGCCCAACGTAACACAGCTAGTAAGTATCTGAAGCTGAATTCAAACTCAAATCTTCTTAACTCCAGGTACAGCACAGTATCTCTGTGCCACCCAGTACCACATAGTCCAACCTTTTCATTTTGCTGATGAATGACTAAGGACTAGAGAAGTTAAAGTAAAATGTGCAAGGACAAAAAGGAAACAAGGCTGATGTTAACCCAGATAAAGAGACTAAATCCAACTCTCCACATAACTGATGTGTCAATATTTATAACTATGAGTGATCTTTGGAAACACACTTCACCTGTAAAAAGACCAGTCTCCTCATCTCTAAAATCAGGATAATAACACTTACACTATATATCTTAAATGATTTTTGTGAGGAAAGTCTCGTATAAACCTTAAAATGCAATATAAATATGAATTGTCCTGTTTTAAAGAGATGTATAGGATCTTTTGAACTGTAACTAATCCCACTAGATTCCTCAAAGCTCATTCACAATCACTTTTAATTTGGAATGCTATACTGAATATCCTATAATCATAGCATATAACATGTATGATTGTAGGTAACAAGATTCTATTTTTTTGCTCTACTTGAGTACTTAGCAACTTGGTATCTCCTATTTCTGTCAGAAATTATCCAAAGAGATTTGGAATAAATCTTAATAAGAAACACATTTGAACTTGAAATTGAACCCTAAAGTGACTTGGAAATCCTTCTATTTATTAATGTTTTTCCCTAAGTGTTTCTAACTATTCAAACAAAACTTAAATCTATTGTAGTCAAGTTGTTTTAGGGATTATTTCATTGGTAACCAATTGATAATTGGTAGCATAGGGTAACTAAGAATTTGTCGGCTACTAAAAAAATTCTCGAAAAAAACCAGAACACTCTTGAGATACTGAAGAAGGAACAAAAACATTATTGGGTTTAAGAGTAAAATATTGCAGGCCAGGTTTTAAATGAAAGATTATATAACAATGAATACAACAAAATAATAATACGAAGTTTAAATAAACCCAATGGTCAAAGTCTTCTTTCTCCTTCACTTAAGTCATATTCTGAATGTTAAGCTAAAGGCTGAATGTCTATTCAACTAAATTATCAATATTTATACTGCTATTTATTTTAAAAGGTAATTAATTGTTCATTAAACACTATGTTAAAAATAAGTAAAAGAATCCTAAAATTTAAGTGTTTTTTTAAAATAGGTAAGATACAGAATATTTCTATATGTGATGACTGAAATGGGTTACATCAATTATAGATGTTCTCATTCTCATCTGTAACTAATTAATGTGCAATTCTGAATAAGAAAACTAAATTCAAATTCCTAGTTCTTATATATTTAAAAGTTATCAGAAAAACCATCAAACACATGTAGCTATCGTGAAAGTTTTTAAAAATCAATAAACCTGTAACAAATACCAAAAATTAGGTATAATGATACTAAATAATAATTGTAACAGTAATATATCTACCTCAAGAAGGCCTGACAAGTATTTTGTACAAATGGAGAATGGCTCAGTTACAGTAGAATGAGAACTCCATCCTGGGACTGCTGTGATATGAACCATTCCTTGTAATGTTCTCTCCAGGGAAGGTAGTCCATAAAAATGAGGCGCATCCGTTACTCTCAGGCATTGTAGCAGTTTCAGAGCCAGCTGTGTCTTGAAAACATAAATAAGTTCCAAGGACTTCCTATATATACAAGACGGGAAAAAAATCAACTACAACACAGGTGTAAGTCAATTTAATGGGCTATTTTATTAGCTGTACGGACTTACTTGTTACTCATTGTTATTATAAAAGCGAAAAAAAAAGATGACAGAAAATATTCCTTTCATAAAACAAATATCCTTAAGTAAAACAGTAAACTACAATTGGAGGGTAGGATATATAATTTTAAAAAAAAAGGAATAATTACATTGGAAAAAAAATAATCAATATTACCACTAAATATAAAGATAGAAAGTTAGAGTAAAACAGTAAATATCATGCCTTGGACTTTTCTTTCAAGTCTGTCTTCACTCTAGTCCATCCTCCATTCATTCACCAAAGTGATTTTCCTAAAGCCTGACCCTATTACCACACAAACGCACACACACACAATGAACTGCAGTAACTCCCTATCACTTCCAGGATCAATTACAAAATTATAATTCCTCAGTTTGGCATTCAAAGCCCTTCATAACCTACTCCCTTCACCTACCTTTCCAGTTTTTTTATACCTTCTCCTCCCTCTCAACCCCCAAATCTCTTCAATCCAGTGACACTGGCCTCCTGGTTGTTCCTCACACAAGACATTCTATCTCTCAACTTCAGGCATTTTCACTGGCTATCTCCAAGCCTAGAATGCTCTTCTTCCTTATCTCACTCTCCTGGATTCCTTGACTTCTGCAAAGTCCCAGCTTAAATCTCACCTTCCGCAGGAAGCCTTTCCTGACACTTCTTGATTCTAGTACCTTCATTTTGTTACTTATTTCCTATTTATCTTGTATATAGCTTGTTTGTAAGTTGTCTCTCTTATTGAGTTGTGAATTCCCCAAAGGAAGCATCTCTCTCATCTTTCTTTGTATCCCCAGTGCTTAGCACAGTGCTTGGCAGATAACAGATGCTTACTATTGACACTGGGGAAATCACTTTACTTGTCTGGGCCTCAGTTTCCTTATCTGTAAATTAAGGGAATTAGAGTAATTGGCCTCTAAGGTTTCTTTCAGAACGAAATCCATATTACTACAATTATGTGATAACCCATTGTTAAAGAGGAGAAGAGGAAAAGAAAGAAATCTAAGAACAAAATTTATATCTCCAGAAGAGATTTAATAAAGGATATCCTTTAGGACCAACCTGAGATGTGTGGGACAGTCTAGAAGGGCATGCTTCAGACCTCTAAATCTGTGCCCAAATTGGGGGAAGACAGGAAAGTTCTCCAGATTCTTCTTCCTCCTCCTCCTTTTCCCCTTTACTTCTCCTCCTTCTCTTTCTCCTGCTTTAGAGAGGCTTCTCAGCTCTCTCTTTTTTTACAAGAAAAACATTCTCTCTCTGGTGATGCTCTCCTTTTGGGAGGATTCCAGAATGACTGTTGGATAACAGGATGCTATCTATTATTTCCACCTCAAGATCAACACTTTGAGATATTTGAGTATAATAACTGGTCAAGGAGCATGAGAGTAAGAGATTGGAATGTTTCCTGATTTATTTAACGTCACCTAACAAGGTGGTTGTAGAGGGTCTCATCTATGATACCAGGTGCTATGAGGTGGTTTGGTCCTAGGTAAACACTTAACTATGAAGTCACTGTTGAGGAAAAAAGGGGGAGATTTTCTCAGCTCCTTTTAGAAGCAAAAGTAAAAGAAAGCAAGAAACAATTAACATTTATAGGATACTAGTCAATTAAAATGGGCAAGAATCTTCTAAGGGAGTTCCGCTTTTCAAATTACTGGTTAGTGCTCGAGAATGACGCTTGGTTGGTCACTTGGAAGAAGGATCCAAAGCCTTATGGAATCTATATAAGGTTTTTCTCTTGGGTTTCTAGATAGGAATGCTAGCTCAGATTCTGTAAGGGAGGGGGCATAACCTTCTAATAAAGATCCTAACAAGTAGGGGGAAAGGGGTCTTCATTATGAATATAAATGTGTGTATGCATTTATATACTTTATAGCAAGCAACATCAATTCATTTACACTCACAGAGGGAAGGATAACATTTGCAGCTAGGAAATTTGAAGAGGCACAGGAGTTCCGGGCCTTAACAAAGAAAATAACTGGCTATAAGTAACATTTACAACAAGGATACCAGGGCGGGGAGAATCGGCCCAGTGACTTACAAATAAAATTTGACTAAGGAGGAGAAATGAAGTAACATTGAGAGAAAGGAGGGATCTAAATGAATAAATACTTCCCAATAAGGGAAACTGAGTCAAAATCCTGCTAGAAATGAGATATTTCAACCAATCCTACAAAGGCTCTTAAAATAACAATGGAGCAGAAAACGTAGAAATAAGGAGGTGGAACAAAATACAGTATGTTTAGGGGACTAAATAAAGCAGAAGTTGCAACCGTCTCTAAGAATAACATGAGAAACTATGTAAAATATTTTACTAAAATGCCCTGTTCTACCAGTCTAGTTATTCCTGGTAAAAAATGAAATGTGGTTACTCTGTCATCACTTGTTCTTGATGAAGCTATGGTGACTTTCATTTCTTCCTGTTTGTCTAAGTTTTCACACATTCCTGTAACTACGTTTTAAAATTTTGCCTAGAAACAAAGTCAAGCTCACTGATCCAGTCTAGAGCATGTATACCTTCCTGATTTGAAAATTGGGACAATATTTGCCCTTGCCTCTAGGATCTTTTTATAAAGATCTTAACAGTGACTCAAGAATTATACATTCTTTCACTTGTGACTTAAATTCACTAAGGGTGCTGGTTGTTATCTTATTATCTCCTAACTTTAGTTTCAACTTCCTATTAATCATTTTTGTTCTCTTCTCCTTGAAACAGCAGTTCAACCCTCTCACAATTATCCAGTATTATTACCCTGATTGACCCTAAGCAACAATTCTATCCCTTCTTTAATACTCCTACTACTTCTAACAAAACTAATAAAACCTGTTTTTATTGTTTTAAACTCTCATTGCCAACCTCAGTTCAGTCTGAGAATCTATTCCTGACACTATTATTATAAGAGAATGCTACTTTTCTGTCTTCATCCTCAGCCACTTGTCTTTTCTTCCACTTTTTAAAATAGGTCTTTTAAAAAATATGAATTTCTCAAATCCCATGTGCAATAATACAGGTCTCTTTAGGCAGCTCTTTACATCAAGATAATTTCAGCTTCCCTTTTCAGTATTTCATTCTTCTTAGCTTCCTATCCCTATTGTATCAAATTCCCCTTCAAAGCATTCTCCTAAAACCTAGGGTGCAGGCTAACTCTCTTCTGTTTAATCACAAACTCTATAATGGAACAGTGACTTGTCCTCCACCTTTTCTGTATTTTCTTCTTCAACAGCCTATTCTTGTTGTTTAGAATCAAATCCACAATAGCAGTGCCTTTTCCCCTCATAGCTTCCTCCACTTTATGACAGATATAGTTACCATTAAGGCAACTCCCAAATTCATTAGTTACTCTGCTTTTGACAGAAAGACTGCAACAGCAGATGTCTGGACAAATTAAGGCCCCAGTTGGTACAATATCAGATTGTCATGCTTTCCAGGTGGTCTATAGTATACACTCTCCAAAATACCACTTCCTTCGATGACCATCACCCAAATGTTCTCCATCAAGCTTCTCTACTATAGCTGTTAGATTTCCTAGATATTTTCTTAATATAAAGTGCTACTAAACCCCACCTCCTATCCTCACTCTTAAGTATTCTGTTCTTTCTGATTAAGGTATACCTTTTAAGAGCTATAGTCTAATCATGAGCGATATATACATATATATATATACATATGTATATGTATGTATATATATACACACATACACACATACATATACATACATATATACATATATATGGGGGATATATGTATGCATATATGTATGTACATATGTATATATCCCACCATGCCTCAGGTCAAATTTTCCTCGTAGCATTAAGACCTCTAGTTCACTATTAATTACTTACAAATTATGTATTTCTATAATGATATCTAAAACCATGGATTTTATCTCTCTTTGATACTGTTACTAAAGGGTTACTAAATATTCCTATTGTTTCTTTTCCTGTATTGTACCTGATAATCATCAGGGTGCCAGATTTGTCAGATCTATGCAGGCCATTTTCTTTGTACTGCTAGCTCTCTCTTTTCAGTTTAAAGGCCTCTTGATTACACTGTCAAGATCCTAAGCAAACACATTTTTAATAACTTTTATTACATGTACTCAATCTCTAAGAGTCCATCATTACTATACTTGAAGACATGATCCAAAATTACAAATTTTATTGTCCCAGACATAATTTTTTCAGGGCAGTGTATTCATCTCCCAAATCTGCCTAATTATTCTGAACTCCTTACTTTCATTCAGTAGTTATAATGAAAAAAAAATCTATTTTTTTAAGTAGGACTTTATTAGGATATCTTAGTAATATTTTTAGTTTCCTTCTAGTAGCATCATTTGTATCAAGAATCATTTGGCAAGGGGGCAGCCAGGTGGCGCAGTGGATAGAGCACCAGCCCTGGACCTGAGTCAAACCGGGCCTCAGACATAACACTTACTAGCTGTGTGACCTTGGGCAAGTCACTTAACCCCATTGCCTCACCTGAAATAAATAAAAAAAAAATAAGAATCATTTGGCAAATTAAGGGAGGTTCTTTGTCACATCCTCGAAAAAAGACAGCCAATTTTTTCACTACTTACATCACATCAAAAAATAGCTGACTAGGTATACCTGAGTAGAAAGTGACCAACTACCATCATAATCTCTTCCTCTCTAATCCTTCATGGATGATCTTTTACCTGATTATACCTGTGAATTAACATCACTATTCCTTGCAGCACAAGAAGCCACAACCTGCAAAGATGGTCCACCTTCTTATGGAGACCTCATATATCAAATAGCTCCAAATGTTCAATAGGTCTCCTATGTCACATGACATAGGTAAGAATTCTCCTCAGTTTCTACATCCTTTTTCTTGTTTCTTCCTTGAAGCACTTCTGTCCTTTCAAGGAAAACTCCATTTTCCCAGTTCATTTGGAGAATAGAAATCAATCTCTAAAGCCCTTTATTTTAATTTCTTTCTCTAAGTGAAAGACAAGTTTGTATTTCCTGAATTTTTTTTTTACTTCCTACTAAGAGAAACACAAACATAATATGTACTCAGCAGGTCATTAAATTTTTTCTTTGGCCTAGATACTTCCTTGAAGCACAGTCCATAGTCTTTTGTCTTCTTTATAATAATGCCTTCTTTATATTTAACTTCTTTGGCTAATCCACATGGTAGACTGCTGAGGCAAACTGCTTATTTGTGAAACAGAAGATATCAACCTAATGAGATCTATGAATATTTTAACTGGCCATAAATCTCCAGATATCTATATCTTCTATTTCCATAGAAGCTAGGTTCTTTAAATCTACTCTGGGGACAAGATTTAATTTATTTAACATTCAAGACACGAGGAAACAGATGAAATGCAATTTATTAAATAAGATCTATTCATCTCATTTCACCTTGTCACTAATCTTTACATATTATTTCTGTTCTTCTCAGGAGGCTACGCTCTCACAAAAACCACCATACTCTACACATTACCATTTCTTTCTTCCTATAAAAAATAAAATCCCCCAACAACTGTCAAGAGCTAAATCTGGGAAAGAAAACAAAGGCTCTAATTGTTACTTAAATATCTAATAATGCTAATATTACACTTCTGGTTGAATAAACAAAATAGAAGTTCATGACAGGAAATATCTAGGTTCATTACTTTTGCTATCACTATGTAACAATTTATGATAATTATTTGACTGTGAAGCCAAGTGGTGGGTTGTGGTCCTTTGTTCTTGAAGAGGACCAAGATGGCATCATTAGGTTGGGGTCAAGATAGTATGTCCGATTGTGGCTGATCAGACCAGTATGAGCTCTTATGGCTCTACCTCAGCTCAGGCACAAATAGTGCATATGAACATTTGGAGTGAAGCTGTCTCTAAAAGTAGGTAAAAATAGGTGGTATGAGTGAAGTCTTTTGATTCAGGGATAAATTTGATTTAAGTGAGGTTGAATTGCTCAGTAGTTGGCCTCGCTCTCTCTTCCACAGTCATCAAATTCCAGTGGCAAGACAAAAGTTAAGACGACTAGTGACAGCTCAGGATGCAGTGGATGACCAGCATCTTTAATGTCTAACCAAGCTTTAAATGCTCCACAGCACGTGCTTTAGCTGCCTCCATGGCTGTTGGAAAAAATTGTTCTCATCTGCCCATTCTGCCAGGGGGAGTCTTCACCTGCTTGCGGTAGACATCATCCTAACTCACCAACAGGTTTGAGACCCCTCAGTTACCTTCAACCTGGTTCAGCCTATCTGAGGAAACAGTGAAACCAAGTACATCTTGAGTGAAGACAAAGAATATTTACATTAATAAATGCCTTTTAGTGACGTTGCTAATTGCTCAAGACAACTGGGAAATATTCAGAATCACAGATTCTAAAATATAAGATTTTAGGAAAATCTAAAATAATCTCCTAAAATGAGGATATTGGACTGATGATTTAGAAGGTTTCATCTAGCTCTACGTCTACATTACAAAATCTTTTCACATATACGCCATCTCTTTGGCATATGACCAAAACAACCATACCAATGGAACTTTTTCCCTCAACTTGAAAGATTACAATGCCCTAAATGAAAAGTCTTATTACTAAAGCTCTAAGAATGTGAATGCATCTTTAAATACACACATCCTGATCTGTTACAACTGTGAATATGAGTACCTACCGGTCTGTTACACCCATGAATATGAGTAGTAAGTTATTAAAGAAAGTCATCAGTTCCTTTCGTAGTCGTTGCCTGACAGTGGTCTGAGTGTCAGCTGCTTCTTCTTGCTCTTGAGTTTCTGACTGCCCAAGGAGCTCTAAAAGTGGATTTGGATTCTAAAAGTAAAATTTTTGGAAAGGACATTTAAAACAATAATTCATCTGTGATATTATATACTCAACAACAATTACTTTTCATGTTTGCAGAAACAATGAAGTTACACACATACCAAGACTTTAATTGCATAACAGCTAAAAATTCTATGTCAACAGTGTTTTTAGTTTAGATGTTGCTTAAAATTTTCTTTTCTATGATACTAAAATAATACTAAATACTAAAACTTCCTAAACAATTTCATAGAATTACTAATACTTTAGTATTTTGAAGTACTATTAGTTACACTGTTATAAAAACAAGATATTAAATATGCTATGAAGTCTCAATGCATTATGTCATGATCTGAATAAATGAATAAAATAAATACCACATTTCTTATTAGCCAAAACAGAGAAATAGATAGAAGTATGCACATAGCCATTCAGTCACTTTTCAGTCACATCCAACACTTTGTGACCACATTTGGGGTTTTCTTGGCAAAGATACCGAGATGGTTTGCTATTTCCTTCTCCAGTTCCTTTGACTGGTAAAGAAACTGAGGCAAACAAGGTTAAGTGATTTGCCCTGGATTGCACAAAACTAGTAAGCATCTGAGGCCAGATTTGAACTCAGGAAGATTAATCTTCTTGACTTCAGGCCTGGTATGCTATCCACTGTGCCACTTAGCTGCCCATGCACATTGCTAAAAGGCAATATGCAGGCTATGAATGTGGCATAGTAAAAAAAAACACTGGTCTGAGTGTTATAAGACCTTCCTGTACTCCAAGCTCTACCACTAACTGGTACAACTCTGGGCAAATGACTTACCCTCTTTGGGCTCCAGTTTCCTCATTTGTTTAAAAAAAATGGCTTAAAATGGCTTGGACTAGACAAACTCTAAGGTTCCATTCACTTCTAAAATTTCAAAATTTTGTGTACATATGAAATCCTGTTTGTAATAAGATACATTCTTGGGTTTTCCTTTAAGAAAAAAAAATGGGGAAAGGAAGAGGTAAAAGCTCCAGCTTCCTTTTAATATTTCTGCCAAAAGTACTATGATTTCATTGGTAAAGGGAATTCCCTCTAATGAGGAAACTTCCCATGCCAATCAATATCTGCACCTGTTCTGCAACTTATAGTCTGGGGCTCTGAAAAGCTAGTGACCTATCCATGGTCATATACCCAGTATGTGTCAGAAGTAGGACCTAAAAACTAGGTCTTCCTGACTCCAAAGCTGGCTCGGTATCTACTTAATATTAATAACAACATTTATAAAATATTTTAAGAGACAGAGGATAGAAAGTCCATGTTCCCAAAAAAGATGGAAAAAATATGGAATTAAGGACACGAGTGGAGGGGTTAGTAAAGAGAAGGGTCACCTTTTGTTCAAAGATAGGAGTGACAATATATGGAATGGAAACATGATGGATGTTACTTAGAGCACTTGAGATCTCTAATTGGAAAGAAATCAGAGCTCAAGACAGGTTTCTATTTTCTTGAATATGAGGCAGTCTGCTCAGGAGAAGGAATGCATGATGTAGTTAGTTTTAATAAAGAAGAGAAGTTTTAGAACCGATTGGGGAGTGCAACCGAAAATCAACAGTGAAAAGTAAAAACATTCAGCGCACTCATGAGGGACCATTTGAGATAAGATGACATAAATTTGTAGTAGATTTATTCAACACTATTGTATGACTCCCCCTACTGGTACAGAACAACATACAAGTAGTAGAAGGCAGATGGTTTGGGGTAACTGAGGGTTGAAGTTTTGAAAGCTATTTCCTGTTGCAACATGAAAAGGGGTACAGGAATTTGAGGACAGTGGAAAATTGAACTGATATGATCACCAATGCGATCTTAGAATATAATAAGAGAAGCACAGTGTCTAAAAGAAAGGTTCTAGCCTTGCTGTATTCTGCTCCAGTCAGACCACATCTGTAGTCTTATGCTCAATTTTGGCCCATATATAAGCTAGTAAGTATCCACAAGAGAGCATAGTGTGGTAAAATCCTTCAAAATCACACTTTGAGTACTCGTTGAAGTAAATAGCATTTACCCTAGAGAAAAGAAGACATATGATGGATATGATAGCTGTCTTCAAGTATTTTAAAGTTTGCCAAATGGAAGAAGGATTATTCTTATTCTGCTTGGTCCCAGATGGAAGAAAAATAATCAGTGGATAGGTCTTTGCATCCCCAAACCTCACACAGTGACCAGTTGATAGTAGATGTTTAATAAGGTTTGCTGATTGAATGAAAGTACAAAGAAAGATTTCAGCATGTTGGGAAAATATTCATAATAATCAGTTATTCAAAAGTGGAATAGATTGCTACAGCAGGTCCTCCCTCACTGCAAATATTGAAACAATGGCTATTTGACCAATTGTTGAGTACCACTGAAAGCCATTTTTCCTCAGGTTTGGGTTGGATTTAGATAGCATTTGATAGCCCTTTCAATTCTGGGATTTTCTTGACATGTATACCAATTATTCTGATGGCAGAAAGATGAAGAAGAATTAAGAAGCCTCTTGATGAGAGTAAAAGAGGAGGGTGTAAAAGCTAGCTTGAAGCTTAACATCAAAAAACAAAAACAACAAAAAAAAAAACTAAGATCTTGGCAACTGGTCCCATCACTTCCTGGCAAATAGAGAGCGAAGAAATGGAAGCAGTGTCAGATTTTATATTCTTGGACTCAAAGATCACTGCAAATGACAACTGGACGTCATGAAATTAAAATTGCTTGCTCTTTGGAAGGAAAGCTATGGTAAATCTGGACAGAATATGAAAAAACAAAGACATCACCTTGCTGACAAAGTCCAGTTGCAATGTATAGCTTTGAGAGTTGGACTATATAGTAAGCTGAGCCCCACAGAATCAATGCTTTTGAACTGTGGTACTAGAGATGACTTTTGTGAGTCCGTTGGACAGCAAGGACAGCAAATCAGTCAATACTTAACAAAATTAATTCAGGCTATACACTGGAAGGTCAAACACTAAAACTAAAGCTTAAGTACTTTGGCCACATAATGAACAGAAGGGACTCACTAGAAAAGACTCTAATGTCAGGAAAGACTGAAAGCAAAAGGAAAAGGGGATGGAAGAGAATGAGATGGATAGATCTCATAGTGGCATATTGCCATTACTTTAAAATATCTACTGCTTATGCTTTGTATCTAGAAAGACTGCTTTTTAAAATGAGATTTTTTTAAGTTTTTAACATAGCTAAAATTTGTATGTTAAAATTTAGATTAAATGAACCTTAGGAGTATTACTTCTAAGAAAGCAGAATAAATTACCCTTTCTAAGTACAGTGCAAAGGAGGAAACAGATTAATCTAACTGGTGCCTAGTGATCACAAGCGTCTACTCATTCCTGAAATCTTTGTCTTTGGACTTTAGTACTCAATTCTAATTTAAAATACCTACATGTCATTATTTTTTCACTGCTGACTTCAAAAACACAGTGATTTCTATAATGATGAGTTTTGAATGATGAGTTTTCTTTATGCACATACTACTTTTCCTCTTTATATCCAATTTTATACTCATCAATGAACAAGAGAATTAGAATATGCAATGTCCTCAGTGAAGTGAGTGAAAATAAAGCATAAAAAAGTCAGCTGAGAGGTAAACATTTTGCAATTCTATGTAATCTCAAAGGGAAAAAAAGCAACATTTTTACAATTAAAATATTTGAAACACTTTTGAACAGTTATTTAAATAAACTACTAGAAGATTCAAAATGTTCAGCTATTGGGGCAGCTAGGTGGTGTAGAGGATAGAGCACCAGCCCTGGAGTCAGAAGGATCTGAGTTCAAATCTGAACTCACACACTTAATACTTACTAGCTGTGAGCAAGTCACTTAACCCCAATTGCCTCATCAAAAAACAAAACAAAGAAAAATGTTTAGCTATTGTTAAATATGACAAACATCTGAATACAAACAGTAATTTAAATAAAATGGGTAAATTCTGGATTAAGCACTTGGCACAGTGCCTGCCACAAAAATGTATGTTGATTCACTGATATTATTCATGATTCACTATATCATGTCCAGCACCTCCCAAATCTCTTCTTGAAAAAATATTTATGATACATAGATAAAGCTTCTATCTCACCTAAAGACCTTAGGACTCTTTATTTTCTTAATTATGAGCCATTTTTTTCACTGTTCTTTTCTATGCTGACCTTTGTACTGAAGTAACTCAGTATTATACTATATGTTGATATAATTTCTTGGACTTTCTCTAGCTCATCCTGTGCAACAGATATTAAATGCATAAAACAGAATTATCTTTATAGACGTCTTTTGTTTATGCTCTTCATGAGCAATATAAGACAATTATTATTAAAAGTAGAAATAATAGTGATAAAACAACTCTTGCTTTAAAAAGGCTTATAAAGTGTTTCACAAGTATTGTTTTATTTTATCCTCCCAAACACACAGGAAGGTAAGTGCTATTACTATCTCCATTTTACAGATAAGGAAACTGAGGCAGGCAGAGGTTAAGTGACTTCTCCAGGTTCACATAGCTAGAAGTATCTGAGACTGGTTTTGAATTCGAATCTTCCTGACTCCTCAGTTCTCCATAAACTCTACTAACATAAAATAATGTTTTATGCTGCCTTTGAAACATGATAAAAACCAATCTGGCCAACACCTTTTTTTACCTGTACAAAAAAAGCCTATGATCATTCTTTCCATTTGACTGAAACATCTTCTGGTTGCATTTATAATGAAAATTCCAATATTGTTATGATTCAATTCCTCAAAAAATTGATGAACGGGACTATCGTTGAACAAGGATCTTGTACTTAAGAGTACCAATAGTTACATTAATGTTTATAGATAGTCTAAAATAGACCTTCTCCCACCTTTACCCCTTTCTGTCATTAACACTGAAGAAAGGAGACTACAGATGAAAGAAGTCTGTTTTGTTATTTCTGTTTGTTTCCTGGATTACTAAGTCTAAATAATTCATCAATCATTGGCTAAACTATTGGTGCTGAATCTCTGTGTATTTAGCTAGGTTGATCCTCTGGCAGATAAGAAAGCCTACTGCCAGGATCATAATCAAAGTATCAAAAAACCAAGATAAATAAGGTTATGTTAGGGTGGCTCTGAAGTAATTCAAAATAAATGTTAAATGGAATTATATTTTAAAAATTAAAATATAATGGTGATAATAAAATTTTATTTTACTATGGCAAAAATTGTCTAAAAATGAAATTTTACAATGTATTTTGTCTCTCAAATTGTGCATGTGTGGTCAAATTTACTCAAAAGTTCCTTACATTTCTCGACTATATATGTATACATATATGCAATATATAGTAGATGTAAAATTAACATTTTTATGTAGAAAAAAATAAACTTTTAAACATTTCATAAACTATCCAAATCACTTGATTATGTTTGAATGGAAATCTGACTCTTCAGTAAATAAAAGAAGACTACAGGGAACAAAAAGAGACATTATTTTCTTAAAATTGCATTTCTTCACACATGATATTTTGAAAGAGCAATAGCTCCTTAGGATCTGTTGTTCATCAGGCTGGCAGTTTTTTGTGTTTACTTCATTTGAGTTTTTTTGTAGGCTCCTTAGTATGTGGATCTTAGGGTTACAGGATGATTAATTTAGAGCTGGAAGGAACCTTAAAGTACTTAAAGCTAAAGTATCTGTAAGAATAAATACTGTTATCTTCTATAACAAGAACCAAAACCTAAGCTCTTATCCTAGTCTTCCTCTGAACTATTTTCCCAACCCTCTTATTCCTCTACTCTTGTAGAGGTGTATCTCTGCCTGATTCTATTTGCACCTCAGTAAGATATCAGCATATAAATACACTAAACAGTTTTATTGTTAATAAGAGCTGATGACATTTATATAGCACTTTAAGGCTTGCAAAGTACTTGATATACATTATTGTACTCATATGGCTCACAAAAGGCCTACAAGGTAACTACCAATTTCATTACACCTTTTTGAAAGAGGTCAAATTTGGCTTCAGACACTAACTGTGTGACCCTTGCCCAGTCAATTAACCTCTATGTGTCTCACTTGCCTCATCTATAAAATGAGGACTATTTTCTATTATTAGGTGCTATTATTATAGTACCTAACTTCCCAAGGTTGTTGAGGATAAAATGGGATAATATTAGTAAAGTACTTTACAAACCTTAAAGCACTATATAAATGCTGGCTATTATTAGGAGTAGTAAGTATCAGAGATAGGATGCAAACTTATGTTTCTCCTGACTGTAAATAATTCATTATGCTTCTTCCTAATTTTCTATAACAGGGACTAGTACATAGAGAATCCTTAAAAATGTATTTATTCTAGAGAATGTTTCCAGTTGTAGTGGCAAAGAGAACACTGAATTCAGCAAATGGGGTTCTCATTCTATCCCTGACACTAACTAGCTATGTGACAATGAGCAAACAGTTCCCTATCTGAACCTTAGTTAATCATCTATAAAATGGGGAAAAATAATACTTGTATTATCTACCTCACAGAGTTGTGGTGGAAAAAGAGAAGTGTACAACCTTAAAGCACAAGGTAGATGGAAGTTGTTGGTATTAAATATCATTCAACATAATTAATATCTAGTCAACAAGGAATCATTATTATGGGCCTGATCATTAACTAGGCCACAGAGTATAGATACATTAAGCAAAATTCCATAAACTATTAATTTTCCAGTAATACTTTAGCAGTAATTTTTAGAGATTACTTCAAACCTAAAAAAATTATTATTTCATATACACAATCTTACATGTTTAAGAAGTATTTCCAGAATCCAATCTAGAAATTCTATAACTGGACCATTTCTATGTTCCCTCAGTAACTTATTAATAAAACACATGATATCAGCCAGAAGCTTCTCATCTTCAGGGCAAGAAGGAAGTACTTGTAGAAATCTGTAATGCAAAACACAACACAGGTTTCATTTGCTTTTTTTTTTAATGTTCCAAAAAAGACCAAATTACCAAAAACATAAATAGCAAATAATAATAAGACGTAGCTAATTCCATGATACAAAATACTAAAGAAACTGGATTATAAATGATTAGTCATTCTGCGTATAAAATGTAATCTTATAATAATGACACATTTTTTAAACTCAAAATGATGAACAGCATATTCTAAAATCAAAAGCTATCATTACTTGCAAATGGGAAATACTAAGTAAATACAATAAATAATATAAATATATAAAAATACATGTAATATAAATAAATCTCAATAAATACAGGAATAATGCAAAGATTTCCCTTTTCCTTGTCACTATCTGACCGAGTTCTAGATGTTAACAACGGCAATAAAACAAGAGTAATTTAAGGGACTTGCAGCACCAGGGATGTATGGTAAGCAATAAGACCAAGCTCACCTTTTGGCTTCCTACCCTGATATCATCCACCAGTGTTTCACTTATTTGTTCATAAATTCTGATATTCCTTTATCTAATCATTATCTTTCATCATTCTATCTTTCTCTATGCTTTATAACACCTAATTATGACCTTCATGACTGTGAGCCTCCATCATTCAGTTTCTTCCCAGGCTACCACTGACTACATATCTCCCTTCCTTCTTTAGGCCCTTCATAAAACTAACACAACTCTATGCTAAAAATCCCTTTCCCCTTAGTACTATCTTCAATCATGGCTTGCCAAAACAAAATCCTGGATTACTTCCACCATCTACTACACTCCCATTCATGTGCTGAAGTAAACTGGAGGAAATCACAAAACTACACAGAATGAGATCATTATAAATTTATGTCATCTAATCTAAAGCAAGGCCTCGCTGCAACACAGCAAACATTCAATTGCTCCCTTAAACAATTCTCTATGCCACTCTCCATAGAAGCTGTTCCAAATATTCTTGTCTTTCCTCAAGCCTCCCAAAGAACTTCCTTTCTCCTTTCCCTCCTTAACTGAGGACATCACCTCATAGTTCATTAGACCATTCACCAAGAGCTCCCCTTTCTCCCTCTATACCATTCATCTTCCACTTTTAGCTGCACTCCTGTCTCACATTAAGAGTTAATCCCTGTTGCCAAGGCAAACTTCTCTGTGAGCCTTAATGCCAATGGCCTCCCAATTTATCTCCCCCCTTTCAATCTCAAACTGTAACTATGTTATCTATAAATATGTAATATATATGCAAATCTCCTCCAGCCTTTAAAAAAAAAACAAAAAACAAATCTTCTTTGATCCTATCATCCCTGCCATCTACCCTACTATATCTCTCCTCCCTTTCATGGATAAATTCCTTGAGAACTTATCTACACTCAATGTTTCTACTTCTCTTATCACAGTCTTTTAAAATTTCTGCAAGCTGGCTTCCAACCTCATCATTCAATTGAAACTGCCCTCTCTAAAGTTATCAAAGCTCTGTCTTAAGCCCACTTTTCTTTTCAGTCTATACTCTTAGACTTGAGGTTTACATCAACTCCCAAAAATTCAAATATAATCTCTATGCATATGATTCCCAGCCTTATATATCCATCCCTAGTTTCTCTCCTGTGCTATAATCATACATTAGCAAAGGCCTATTGGGCGCTTTGACCTGGATGTCCTGTAGGCATCTCAAACTCAACATGTCAAAACAGAACTTGCTATCTTTCCCCAAAAACTCATCTTCCCAGCTTTTCTAGTACTTTTGAGAGTGCACTATCCTCCCAGCTACTCACACCACAAACTCTATGTCATTCTAAACTCATTCCAAACTCAATATTGTCGTCCCCATTAGAATGTATGCTTCTTGAGGGCAGAGACGGTGTTTGTCTTTTTTATAAGCCCAGCACTTTGTATACTACCTACCAAATAGTAAATCATTATTAAATACTTGCTGACTGACTAACTAAAGATAGGAAAAGGGGACAAAACTATCCCTATTCGTGGATGATATCATTGTTTACTTAGAAAATATTAGAAAATATGCAAAGAGATTAATTGCGTCAACAGTATGAATGAAATAGGATGACACATACACACAAATATACTTACATATATATTTGTATATACGAATGTGTATATATGTATGTGTATATATGTCAAGTATATATACACAATTGCATAATGTTCCACAAAGATAAACAATTGAGATTACCACAGCAGCCAATCTGATTTCAGAAGCCTGAAGATTTACCAATCAAAAAAGAGGTAATGGATGAAAGGAACAAAATGGAACAGATATTATCAGATAGGGGCAATGTGTTGATTTTTTGCTGGGGAGGAAGGCAGGAGGATTGAATTAGTGGGCGGTAACAGAAGTGTTCGTTTTTTTTCTTTCTAAAGGAAGATTAATAATTATTTTTAATGCATATAAGCAGACATGTGTGTGTATATATATATATATATATATCCCCCCAAAAGAAAAGAAATACACACCCAAAAATATTGATTATTCAATCAATAAACAAGCATATGGTAAGTGCATAGTACATGCCAGATGCTGGACTAAGCATTGAGGGGATACAAAGGAAAAAAAAATTAAATCAGTGCCTACCCTCAAGGGACTTAGATTCAAATTAGGAAGATCAGTACATGTAAGAGAAATGTTGAGTCTTAAACAGAGTACAAAGTTTCTTATACAATCATCCTTTTTGTTCTTTATATACTAAAATGTTTGTGTATATTGATGATTATTCAGTTCATAGTAAAAAAGAAAACAAAAAAAGAACTCAAATAAATGGAGTACTTAGTACACATGTCTGGGCAATACGAATATAAGAAAAACAATATTACCAAAATTTTTTCATAGATTTAGCGCTTTACCAATCCAACCATCAAGGAGCTACTTTGTAGAGCTAAACAAAACAGAAACAAAATCATGTGC
Organism: Vombatus ursinus; assembly: GCF_900497805.2. Lineage (NCBI taxonomy): Eukaryota > Metazoa > Chordata > Mammalia > Diprotodontia > Vombatidae > Vombatus > Vombatus ursinus. Next base: position 12,123,838 of record NW_020949351.1, read on the forward strand.
AAGAAAAAAAATCTAGAATCGTAAGTAAAAAATGAAAAAAAAAAATAAGAGGGGGAAAGGAAATAGGACTTCTCAACCTAAAATTACACTCTATAGCAGTTATCAAAATTATTTGGTATGAGTTAAAAAATGAAAAAGTAAATCAGATTTGATAAGGAAGAATCAGAATCAACTGATCAACATGACAACATGAATTACTTGGTGAAGAACTCTCCATTAGACAAGAATTACCCAAAAGTATTTTGACAGAAATTAAGTTTTGATAAACATCTTACATCATATATTACACTATGTCCAAATGGGAATGACCTAAATATCAAAGGTAAGAACATTTTTTTTTAAATTAGACATATAACAGCTATGACTAGAAGAAGAATATTTCACCAAATATGAACAGAGACAATCACAGGAGATAAAATAGATAATTTTAATCATATGACATTGAATATCTTTTGCACAAACAAAAGTAATACAACTAGGATGAGAAGAGAAATAATCAACTGGGAAAAAAAAAAAAAAACAAATCTTTGCATCAAGAACTCCAGCAAGTGTCTAAGAGGGAACTAACAAAAATAACTGAGATCAAGATCCATTCTACAATGGATAAATGATCAAAGGGCATACAGTTGTCAAAAGAAGAAGTGCAAAGCATTAACAATTACATCAATATATGTCTCCAAATCAATTAAAAGAAAAATGGTATAAAAAAAAAAACAACAACAACCAAGGTTTCACCTTTCAAGAATAGTCAGTGTTGGAGGAGTTGTTGGAAGACAGGCATGTTAATATCCTACTGGTCAAACTGTTCATTGATCCAACCATTCTGGGAAACAATTTGGAATTATGCTAAGAAAATTACTAAAGTCTATTCTAGGACTTAGAGACTCTACTACAAGGCAGATAGCCCAAGATACATAACAAAACATGTCTTTTCTGCAGCACTTTTCATATTAGCAAAGAACAAAGTAGATGTCCACTAATTGATGAATGGATAATTAAATTGTGTACATCGATGTGGAAAGATATAAAAGAAAGTGAACAGAACTAAGAAAAAGTAAAGAAAACTACAACATGCAAATGGACAATGCAAATGGAAAAAATAACAAAAAAATCAAACCTGAATGCTGTGAAATTACAATGACCAAGTTTAATACCAAAGAAGTGTGACAATGTTCTCTCCTCCTTTCTTTCTCTAAGGAGGCAGGGAACTATAAGTGTGGATCACCTACTGCAAATAATTTCAGATTTAATGTGTTGATTTTTTTTTTTAATTTCTTCCTCCTGTTATTCTTTGTAATAAGAAATGACTCAGAAAGGGTAAGAGAGAGAGATATATTAGGAAGTATGGGTGATGGAAAAACAAGATATCAATAATAGTAAACTATTTTTGAATTTTAAAAAAATTGATTGGATTTTTAAAATAACTGGGCTCCCTGAAAAGCATTATGAAAAAAATCCCTATTTCATGAAATTTTTAAAAGAAACTGCCTAGAACTACTAGAACCAAAGGGAAAAGTGTAAGATATAACCCACAGTTTATATGAAATTTAAATGAAATTCAAAATTTAACAAGCCTATACATATAAATAAAAAACTCCCAGTGCTTTGGGTAAAAGAAAAAAATATTTCAAGCCAAGAAGAAATTAATCAATTAACAAGGATTTATTAAGCATCTGTTATGTGACAGGTACTGACTGTGTTAGATGTATTAGAATAGGAGGGAAAAAAAAGAAAAAAGAAACAATCCTTGCTTTAAGGAACTTGCACAGTACCTCAGAAGGCTATATGTAAATTTATAGGTATGTACAAGATAAAAATAAGACAGTAAGCAAAAATGTGTTTTAGACCACTTGGGGCATTCCTAGTGGTCTGTTAGTTACCTTTTGATAACCACTGCTCTAACACCATGGTTCTAACATTTCTGTGGTTTTAAATTACAACAGGAAGAAAACTTAGGACAGTATATTCAACATATTAAAGGTTTTACTCTTTAAAATTTTTCTTGGAAATAGTAATATTTCAAATTTATGTAAGTACCTGAGCATATTTTAACCACACACATTCAATAGCCTAACTAGAAATCCAAAATGTTGATGCTATACAAAGTTATCCTTAGAAAACCTTAACACTAGCATTCTTAATACTACTATTCTGCCAAACAATTTGGAACTATGCTCCAAAGATACTAAACTGTGTGTACCCTGTGACTCACTGATACCACAATTATATCTATACCCCAAAGAGACTGAAGAAGGAGTAAAAGGACCCATATGTACAAAAATATTTATAGCAGCTTTTTGTAATGGCAAAGAACTGGAAAATAAGGTGGTACACATCAATTGGTGAATGGCCTTACAAATTACAGTACACGGAAGTAACAGAATACTATATGTGCTATAAGAAGTACTGAAAGTGACTTTTTCAGGGAAACCTGGAAAGACTTCTATGAACTAATGAGTGAAGTGAGGAGACCCAGCAGAACAATGTATTTATTAAAAACATTATAAACACAAAAAATTTCAAAGACTTGAGAACTCAGTGCAATGACCAATGATTCCAGAGGACTTAAGATAAAACATGCAACCTATTTCTAGACAGACAGATGATGGACTCAAGATGAAGAATGAAATATATTTGTTGGACATGGTCAATGTGAAAATTTGTTTTGCATGACTGTATATTTTTTTTTATGAGGGTTTTGTTTTTCTTTATTTTTCCCCAGGGTGTATGGCGGGGGCGAGGGAGGGAGGTGTTTGAAGGGGAGGAATTGTTGGGAAGAAGATAACAGAATTGAGAGAAACTAATGTTTGTTAATTGAAAATTTTAATTTAATTCCTAAAAATACTAATATTCTTAGATTTCATTACTTAGGATCATTGATTTCAAGCAAATGGACCTTAGATTTCATCTAATACAACCCCCACCTTTTGCAGAGAAGGAAACTGATACGCAGAGAAGTTAAGTGACTTGCCCAAGATTAAGTGGAAGAGTAGGATTTGAATTTAGGTTCCCTAAATCCAAATACAATTTTTTTAAAAAATTTAACATGGAAACTATTAAAAACCACATTTCACCATATACACTTGCACAGTAAGATAAACAATGACAGCTCCTTACTTGACTTTTTAAATATGGACATCAGACACCAGTGAGACTTACTAAAAATTATAACCTATGGCACTCCCTCTATATCAAAAGGGAGTGTCACATTCTAATCATTACACAGAATTTAGATTAGTAAAAGAAACAAACTACTTTTTCAGGAGTAACTTTATAAAACAGACCTATTAATATAATACATACTTCTAATTACTCATCTTATTTATATGATATACAGGATAGTGAAATTTGATCCATGTATCCCATATTAATAATAAGTTTCTATTATTAGATGTTAAGTCCAAGTAGAAGAAATGACCAAAATTATCAGAAGCTAATAAATAGGTTTTTTAAAAAGTTCAACAATATGGGGCAGCAAAGTGGTGCAGTGGATAGAGCACCAGCCCTGGAGTCAGGAGGACTCCAGTTCAAATGCGGCCTCAGACACTTGACACTTACTAGCTCTGTGATACTGGGCAAGTTACTTAACCCCATTGCCTAGACAAAAAAAAAAAAAAGTTCAACAATATCACAAAACTGACTTCCAAGTTGAAAGGAACCACAGTAGCTATCTAATCCAACACTTAACTGAAACAGAATGCCTGTAAGAAGTGGTTATCTAAGAAGTGGTTACCCAGTTTCTGTTTGAAAACCTACAGTGAAGAGAAGACCACTGATTCAACCCATTCCTGTTTTGGATAGTGCTAATTGTCATTCCTTTCATCATACCGAAATTTACTTCTTTGTTCCTAGTTCTGCCTATGTTGTGCCAAGCCAAACAAATCTAATCCCTATTCTACACAATGATCCTTCAAACACTTGAAGGAACCTATAACATAACCCCTCTAAGTCTTTCCTTCTCAAGAATAAACATCCTCAGTACACTGAAACAATATTTATAAGGTTCAAGTTCATGAATTTGAGATCTTTCATTGCCTTAGGTGCCCTTCTCTGGATACTTCCCTGATTACTGATATCCTTCCTTAAATGAGATATAACTCTGACCAAGGCAGAGTAAAATGAAAATATCAGCTCTTTATGCCAGGATACATTGCCTCTCCTAAAGCAGCCTAGGATTGCATTTATTTGTTGAGAGGTACTATAGCACACTGTTGCTTGAAGTTCACTAAAACTACCAAATTATTTTTCAGATAAATCATTGTCTAATCAAGTCTCCCAAATCTGGTCATAATAATAGCTACCATTTATATAGCACTAAGATTGCAAAGCACTTTATAACAACCTCATAAGACGGCAACAATCCTGTAAAGTGTTGCTATTATTATCCCCCATTTTACAGATGAGGAAACTGATTTATCTTACTTACAACGTTTATCTTACTCCACATGCACATATGATAAAATGTGGTTTTAAATAGTTTTCATATTAAATTAAACATTTTTGTATTTGGTGTTAGGAGACATAAATTCAAATCTCACTCTTACACTTACTGTAATCTTGGGCAAGTAATTTAACTTCTATGGACATCAGTTTCCTCAGCTGAGAAAAACTAAGTTATATGTTCAAGGTCACAAAGCTATTAAATGTTTTAAGTCATCCTGATTCCAAGTACACTTCTCTATCCCTTCACATCGTAAGTCTTTGAAATCTGTTGTCCCAAAAATCTAGGGTATATGTCCAACTATTCCTAGTTTTCTTCTATTCCAAAGTCTGAGTGGCCACTTCTCCACAAAGTTCCCTTTTCTACATTAGCAGCCAGTTCCATCCTTGTGGTTGAAAATTAGATTTACCTTTATTGGTTCCTCCACATTCTGAAGAATGAAATTTTCATTAAAGCAAGTCAAGAAAGTATTTGCTCTACTCTGGGCAGAAAAAATACTAGTAGACAACTAAATAACTGAAGTCTCTCATTTCTGATATATATGGCTCATATATGAAAGGAACCTATAACATACCCCTTCTAAGTCTTTCCTTCTCAGGTGCCTGGCTTACGATCTGTTTCCTGGATTCATTTATTTCCTTTTGTTGTCTACATGGTCTATAGTGGTATCTGTTTCTAACTCCACTGACCTACACCCAAATGCTTCCACAAAGCTTGTCCCCTTCTGGTTGCCAGATTTCCTCATGAATATATATTTTTAAAGGGCAGGTAGGTGGCACAGTGGATAGGGTGCCAGGCCTGACGTCAGACTCATCTTCCTGAGTTCAACTCTGGCCTCAGTCATTTACTGTGTGACCCTGAGAAGGTCTGTTTGCCTCAGTTTTCTCATCTGTAAAATGAGCTGGAGAAGAAAATGGTAAACCACTGCAGTATCTTTATCAAGAAAACCCCAAATGTGATCATGAGGAGTCAGACACAACTGAAGACAACTGAACAACAAAACATCTTTTTTTAACATGCAACCTCTTTCTCCTCTTTATCTATCCTATAGCCTCTGAATAAGGTATTCCATAGTTACATTCAAGTCACAGGTCTTATCACATCAAGTCTCAGTGATTTCTATGGGGTCAAATCACCAGCCAACTTACGCTAGGATCTCTAGTTTATCACTGCTTAACATGAATCTTTATTTAAAGAGCAGGCAGAGTTTTGTTGTTTTTTTTTTAAATACCAATGAAAAAGATTGTCTTTATGAGGTATACACTGAGATCATGCAAGATTTTCTTCAAAGATTCAGTGCTAAATACAAAAATAATCTACTATATCTTTATAACTAGAAATCTTGACTTTAAACTGACCTGTTTAGTTCTTGGTGCCAAGCAGAAGTCTTTAAGACAACACCACAAGGGCCATCAACACCCTTCAAAGAGAGTCTGTCATTTAGAAGGTATAAGCTCATTCTAGTGACAGCAGTCTTGACTCCCTCATGACCTTCAGCTTGAATAATAGAAGAGCGACAATCTTCCAATCCATTATCTGTGTGTGTAATCTTTAAAGTAAGGATGTCCTCTGTGGATAACTTCAGTGAGTCTAAAACTCTTAAAAAAGAAAATCCATACAGAAAATTAACAACAGACCATGTAAGGCATTTCTCCCCAAGCATCAAGAAAGAAAATTCAAATTTTATTATGTATGTAACATCTGTATTGATGAGCTTCAGTTATCTTAATTTTCTTGAGTTGAAAGGCTAGCTCATAAGAAAAAGCAAAATAGTAGCTGTGTGCATAGTTTAAAGCTGTACACTAGCACTTATATATCATACATCTCACCCTTTCTCATAATAGCATGATGAAGGGATATTCATTTGGTTGAATAATGCTTAAAAAAAAACACCTATTCACTTTTATTAAGGAGATCTAGACATTTACCTATACCACTCAATTTTAGATAATCTATGCATTTAAGTAGCATTCTAGAAAGGTCAACAAAACATAAAAATCAAGTTTTAAAATAAATAGGAATACCTAATGCTTTAAAACGAAGTGGAAATTAGGACCTTCTATTGAAAACAATCAAGCCTGAATAACCAAGTAAAAAAAACTTACTTAAACTAGAAGGAAAAAGATAACCTTAGCTCACTAAAATATAAATTGTTTTTAAGCAAGTTATAACAGCTTACTCCTGGGTTTTATTTTCAGAGTTTATCTCTTTCAGCAAGTTATCAATTCCATGACACCGTGAAAAGTTCCAAGCTATTCTCAGCATATCTGTCACAGGCTTCAAGGCCAAGCAATCAGCAGATAATGGCAAAACCACATAGTGAGGGCTAACAGCATGGTGACCAGGGCCATGGACTGGAAGATGGTACCTAAAAAAAAATTTACATACAAAAGTTAATCCATTTTCCACCACTTTCTTCACCCCCTCCTTAATATTTTTAAAAAGACACATTACAGTTGCCATGCCACAAAAGGAGTGGGGAGGCTGGGGAGGTGTGATCAGTCACTTAGATTCAACCCCAAAACACTCCTCAACACCATATTATCATAAGTATATTTAAAAAAACAATCCCCCAGGGGCAGCTAGGTGGCGCAGTGGATAGAGCCCCGGCCCTGAAGTCAGGAGTACCTGAGTTCAAATTTGGCCTGAGACACATAACACTCACTAGCTGTGTGACTCAGGGCAAGTCACTTAACCCCAATTGCCTCACTAAAAAAAAAAAAAACAAAAAAAAAACAAGCCCCCAAAACTTTAACATTTGAACCCAATTCAAAATCTCTGATCCAGTGAATTACTATTACTGAAAAATACTACTTCTCAAGCCATATTTCAAGTAAAAACAAACAACAAGACTATTCTTTACACATTTTCTGACTTTCAAGGGTAATTACTTTATATACATATTAAACCTCACAATACAAATGTAAAAGTAAAAGGATAATTAATTTCACTATTTTAGAGATGATTCCTTTTCAGGTACATGTCAAACTAGATAGCCTCTGAGATTTCAGATTTGGTGACATACTCAAAAATAGATAGGAGGTTTAAGTGGTTCTTATACTATGAAGAGGTTCAACAATTCCATCAGAGGAGAGATCTCCCCTGTAGAAAATATATCCACCAGCTCAGAAGGCAGTCTGAATGGGATTTAGGAAAGTCCTAGGGAGTTACTACAGACAAAAAGGAACATAAGCAATTTGCCCATGGTCACAAAGATAGAAAGCAGAAGAGACAGGATTGGAACACAGGTTTTCCTAACTCAAAGTTCCATATCATATATAGTACAGCAAACTGACTATTATTACATGGTTCCTAAGTCATGCAATAATTCAAGAGCAGAATAAACATGAGAATCTAATTTTTTGGAAATCCAAACTACCCATTTATTCAGAACATGATTCAACCAATTATTTAGAGGCTAAATAATTTTGCAAATTGATTATTTTCTTTGGAAACTACCCAAGCCTACTCTTCTGTCTCACTCCTACCACCTCCACATCCAATCAGGAGCATTCTACAGCAATTTAGGATATATAAGTAACAATTCTCACATGTAGGTAGAAGGGAGAGGGTGAAGAAAGCGAAAGAGATGATAAAAGCACGAACAAGGATAGATGCATGTCAGAGGAAAGAAAGAAGTATACTTGAAAGATACAGTGATGTTATAAATGACTGAATTAATTGGAGATGGAGATGAAGAGTCAGTAAGGAGTCAAGGGTTGACAGGCTGAGAGCCTGGATCATTAGGAACATGATTAGTAACAACCTTGACAATAATAGAGAAGTTAGGAAGAGAGGATGGTTTTGGAGGAAAGAAAATAAGTTCAATTTTAGACACTGAACTTAATATGTCTACAGGACATCCCCTTCTAGATGTCTAATGGGGGAAACAAACATTTATATAGCACTTATTATGTGCCAGGCACTGTGCTAAGAGTTTTACAAATAGCTCATGTGATCCTCACAACAAACCTGTGGTAGTTTACCATGAGGTAAACTATCATGCTCACTTTAAAGTTGAGGACCATGAGGCAAACAAGGGTTAAGTGACTTGCCCAGGGTCACATAGCTAGTAAGTGTCTGAGGCTGGATTTGAACTCAGGTCTTCCTGACTCCTGGCTCAGCATTCTATTCACTGTGCCACCTACGTGACCTGAATGAAGATACAGCAAAGGAGAAAGAAGGGGTAGTTGGACAGGCAGGCAGAAAACCAGGAGAAAACCTAGAGAAGATAATTTCAAGAAGAGGACAATCAAAAGCATCAAGATGCTGCAGGGAGGTCAAGAAGGATGAGAATTAAGAAAAAGTCATTAGGTTTGCCAATTAAGAGATTATGAGTGACTTAGGAGAAAGCAGTTTTAGATGAATGAGATTGGAAGCCAGAACTGGAAGTGGCAAGAGTCAAGAAAAAAACACTGTACTGAAGTCAGGAAGATCTGTTTCAATCCCACCTCTGATACTTACAAGATATGTCACCTGGGAAAGTCACTTCAACCCTCTAGGCCTCTGTTTCTACCTCTATAAAATAAGAAGTTGGACTAGAATGCCTCTAAGGTCCCCTTTAGAGTTCTAAGTCTAGGATCCTATTAGCACATTGCAGGCAGGGATGAAAATTTGTAAAAAGGCAGGGGAAAGGGAGATGGAATGACTTGTATGAGGCAAGAAGAAGAAGGCAAATTTGGCTGGACCATCACATGCCTGATGGAGAATATTGTGTATATAAGGCTGGAAATATAGGTTGGGCCCAGATCTTGAAAGGACTTAAATGGCAAGGAGAGAAGTTTACATTTGACTCTAGAGGTAATGGGGAGTCACTAGAGGTTACTGAGAAGGGTAGTGACATGGTCAAACTAGCACTTTGGGAAAATTACTTTGGTAATGGTGTAGAGTGGATGGAATGAAGAAGGAAGAGATTTGAAGCCGAGAAACCAAGTAAGAGTCAATTGCAATAGTCCAGGGAAGAAGTAATCAAAACCTGAGAACTAGGGTGGAAGTTGTGTGAATAGAAAGGAGAAGGATGTGAGAGATGTTGTGAAGGTAAATATTACAAAATATGGCAATTGATTGGATATGTGGAATGAGACAGAATAAGAAATTGAGGATGAAGAATGTGGGTGCCCGCAAGGAAAGTTAAGAGTATTTGGTTTGGGGGGAAAAGATAAGTCTTGTTTTAGACATTGTTTGAGATTCCTAGTGTATATACAGTTAAAAATGCCTAAAAGAGAATTTGTAATATGGACTGGACTCAAGAGAGACATTAAGGCATGGAGAAACAACTCATTTCTCCTTCACTCTGCCAACAGTTGGAGATATCCCTCCCCAAGTTCCTAATTGATGAATGTCTGCCAAAACTACTATTTCAGGACAGGCCACAGCCATGTTTCATTTCACTCAAACTCAACTCTCTGGACTTCCCCTCTTCCTTGCCAACCACCTTCCCACCCACTCCTATTTATTCTCTGGCTTCCTAACTTCCCATTAAATGCTGTCTTCCTCCATTTGAATGTAAGGTCCTTGAAAGTAGGAATTATCTTGCTTTCTTGTATTTGCATCTCCAGAGATTGGCACACAGTGCTCGACATACAGTAAGTGCTTAATAAATGTTTTATCTAAGTAACTATCTCTATGTGTGTGTGTATATCTGGGAATGATCAGTTAAAAAACTTCACCACCCAGCTTCAGTCTATCTTTCCAAAATTATGCATTACTTCCTTTCATACACTCTACAGTCTAGTCAAATGGCCTTCTTCCTGTAATCCAAATACAATATTCCAACTCAGTACCTTTGCACATGTGGTCTCCTATGCCAGGAATATACTCTCTCCCCACCTTGCCTCTTAGAATTCCTAGCTTCCTTCAAACCAAGTACCACATGTTACATGAGGTCTCTCCTGATCCCCCAAGATGCTAGTACCCTGTCACCACTAAAATTACCTTTTATCTAAATAAATATTTTTTAAAATTACCTTTTATCTTTTATTTATACTCCACAGAACATGATGCCCCACAGCAGCTACTCCCTGGTGTAATCCCCCTTCTGCTTTCCAGCTGGTGTGCTATCTTTCTCCCAGTAGATTATAAGCTCTTTGAGGGAACAGATTACCTTTATTTTTCTTATTTGTATCCCTAGCGCTTTGCACAGTGCCTGGCACGTAACAGGTTCTTAATAAATGTTTACTGAATTGAATTACCTATTTTGTACCTACCTACCTATACATGTTTTCTCCCATGATAGAATATCAACCACAGAAACTTCTGTTTCTGTCTCTTTCATGTGTAGCACAATGACTGGCACCCAGTGTTTAATATATACTTGTTGATTCTTTGATGTAGTACTTACAGAGGAATTCCCTCTAAAATATCCCCTATCAAATGGACATCTAGCCTTTGTTCTACTGAGAAAGAGCCCATTACTTTTTGAGGTAGCACATTCCCCTTCTGGACTTCTTAAAACTTAGAACTCCCACTAATAAGTTCCTTCTGAAACCTCCATTTTGTGGAGAGGTCCAAGTCAGCCTTCATTTCCCTCCTAGATCTATTCCTGGCTTCCAGACTTCTACATCATGCTGCCGCATCCTAGAACTTCCTTTCATGCCTGGCATCTCATCAACCTGTAACATCCAGTCATGTCTGTGGCCTTCTCAATCTAGAACCTTTCTCTGAGAGGCACACCCCCTTCTCCCATTGGCAAGTTCTTCCTGGAACTTCCATTTTGTAGAATGACTCAGGCTAATCTTCTAATCTCCTCCTAACGCTCCCAGTTCCCGGCTTCAGAACTGTACCCTCCTGCCCCTGCTTTTCTGTTTTTTTGTGTATTGCCTTCCCCCAATAAAATATAAACTCCTTAAGGGCAGAGACTCTCTTTTTGGCTTGTATTTGTATCCCCAGCACTTAGAGGATATAATAAGCACTTAATAAAAGCTTATTTCTTTCCTTAGGAAATTTTCCCTAAAGAAATCTGCCTTTCTACAATTTCCAGTCAATACTCCAAGTTTTGCACTCTAATACCAAGTCTAATCCCTACTCTACAGGATAGCCTTTCAAATACTTAAATAAAGCTATTGTGTCCATCTCTAAGTCTTTTCTTCTCTAAGTTACATATCCCCAGTTCCTTCAACTAATCCCCTCACATGCCATGAATTTCATTCTTCTTACTCTCCTGATTATCCTCTTGGCAAGTATCCACATCCTGGATACATACCCCAAATTTAAAACAAAACTAAACCAGACCCCTCTATTCTTTATCTCAGGTCAAAAATCAGTTGACCTGGTATCCCACACTAGAGAACAATCAAGTATCACAAGGAGTCTCTTTTCTTCCTGAGATCGTTATTGAATAACCTCTGTATTGAAAGTACTCATAAATCCATATCAACATTCCTCAGGGCAACAAGGAGCTACTTTCTCCAAGGAAGGTACAGTTCCCCTCTCCACAGGAAAACTGTCTTACTTATTCCCTAACTTTAAGTGTTCAGTGGTCTTCCTTTCCTTCTTCCTCCACTACTTATCCTCCTAGAATAGATTGTGATTGCTCTTACCTCCTCAAAGAATTTTGGAAACATTTCATTCTCCCTAGCTATTACTTTGCACTAGAAAAATCCAAATCATTGTGTACTCTTTGCAAGTTCCTGCAAAATCCCCTTGCCTTCTAAAGAACTAGATACTACGAATGTGATGAAATACTATTGTGCTTCAGAAAATAATGCAAGGATTGGTTTCAGAAAAAAACTAGTTTGACATTGTATGAAAAAAACAAGAGTTAAGTCAAGAGAACAACTCATATAATAACAACAACATTGTAAAGACAAAAAAATTTGAGACTTAAGAACTTTGATCAATGCAATGACCAATCATGATTATGGAGGACTAAAGATGAAAAAAGCTAACCACTTCCAGACAGAGAGGTAATGGTGTGAGTGATGATATTGTGAAAATAAAAAAATCAATTATTACCTACAATTAATTGGATGTGTCTAAGAAGGCAGGGGGGAAAAGTCAGAAATAACTCATTATAAGCCTGATTACCTGGAAGCCTGTCAACATTTTCCTCAACCGATCCCCAGACTTAGAATGTCCTCCTCCATTTTACAAAGAAAATTGATACTATGAAGATAATTCATGGGCAGAAGATAAGAATGGTGAAGGGCCTAACGGTCATATGATATCAAGATTAGTTGAAGGAAATGGGTATGTTTAGCCAGGAAAAGAGAAGAAATGATAGCTGTCTCCAAGTATTTGAAGTGTTGTCTGTCATAAAGAAGAGACATTAGACTTGTTCTTCTTGATTCCAAAGAACAGATCTAGGAGGAATGGACAGAAACTGTAAAAGCATAGTTTGGCTCAATATTTCCTAAAAAATTTCTTAACAGAACTACCCAAAAAGTAGAATGGGCTGCCTCAGAAGGTATTGGACTCTCCTTCCTTAGAAGCCTTCAAGCCAAGGTTGAAGCACCACTGCTTAGTAATGCTGTAAATTGAGTTCCTCTTCAGGTATTGATAGAATTAGATGGCCACTGAACTAACTTTTACCTCTAAGATTTTGGGTTTTTTTTTAAAGTCCCTTCCCTTTTTCAAGGCCAAATTTAGTTTCACTTCCTCCACAAAACTTGTTTTGATGCTGAAAATGATCTCTCCCATACCAAATTTCTCAGCAAAATAAAATTATAAAGAAAAATTCCTATTCCATTTTTTCCTAATAAAACCATGTTTTACCATTAAAAAAAAAAATCAAAGTAAAAGAAGTCCTTACCGCCTAATCACTGACACTGGCAAGATAAAGACCGGAGTTAGAGTTGATTTACTGGACATGTTATCAGACCTGTTTCACAATGGAGAAATGAAAAGTAAAAGAAAAACTAAATAAATTGTTTTGTAATGTTTTTTCAATTCTTCATCAGCATAAGTTATACAGTCTCAAAATAACAACTTGAATATTTTATAATTTACGGAAACAGAACCCCACTATAACATGGCTTAGAATTATAAAAGCTAAGACAAACTAAAGGGTCACATTATATTTCCCCTATAATAAGTGCATACAGGAAAAGCCTGTTAAAACATGGTCAGAGGGGGCAGGTAGGTCACACAGTGGATAGAACACTGGCCCTGGAGTCAGGAGGACTCAAGTTCCAATTCGACCTTAGACCACATAACACTTACTAGCTGTGTGACTCTGGGCAAGTCACTTAACCGCAACTGCCTCAACAAAAAACAAACAAACAAACAAATAAAAAAACCATGATCAGTCAGTATGAACCATCAATACCAACTGACCACATTTAGTCACTACTGGCATTAAAACATTACTATCAAATTAAACATCTTTTGAAACATTTTTAGCATGAACAATTAAATTTCAAAAATCATCACATATAAAAAATAATACCCAAATGCAAGAGAAATTAACCAATGTATCAATTTTAATTTTTATAAATAAAAATGAATTAACAATAATTCTATTATTACTCCAACTATAGATTTGAGTAGTCCTTTTCAAAGTGCTTTCATTTAAATGATCCTATTTAATTGTCACAACAATTCTATGAAGCAGGAAGGGTACATTTCCCTGACAGATGAGTAAACAAAGGCTCATAAATGTTAAGTGACTTGCCCAGGTCACATTCTAGTAAGGAAAAAAGCTAGGTCAAGAACTTAAGACTTCTAACTCTTAGACTAATGAATGCTCTTTTCATGATGCCACACTTCCCTTTTCAAGTTCTCTGTATTGCCAGTTAAATGATACTCTTTGTATTGTTCACCAACACAGGGATTCAAATAAAGGCATCATTTTTTTCTTTATCCACTTGCACTAAATTCTTCCTCTGATGACTAACCACATTGTGAAGGTGAATCTGGATGTCTAAGTCTAGCTAGATCAATGAAGTATAAGCTCTGAGACGGTTACTATGATGTACTAAGGTTTTGAGACCAATTTCAGTGATGGATTATGTATCTTTTGAATGAGGACCAGGCTAGCTAAGTGCAGAGAGGCTCATCATCAGACTGGCTGTGGGGTGATGCATTTTTTGACGATGATAACAATAGCTGATAACAATAAAAAAGAGAGTAAGGTCTGTGTCAGCAAAGGAAGTATTTGTACCAGTGAGATCATCAAGTCAGGCTAGATCTTGCCTAGTCTACAAACTATACACTATATGTGAGAAGTCCATCTTAAGAATTGACCATATTTTTAAAATACTATGTTCAATAGCTAGAGAACAGTCCTATTGACAATAAATGCTAATTGGTACTGGTTGATAATGAGTTCTTTCACACTACCAATGACTAATTAATTGCTTCTCAGCCACAGTAATGTGCTCTCCTAGCAGCCTGAAAGTACTAAGGTATTTCTCAACGTGATCACAACAGTGATCTGGGCAAGGATCTTTAATACCAATAATAGTACATTCAACACAAGAGCAACAAATATTTATTGAGCATCTACTATGTTCAAGCAACTAGGGTCTAAACAAAGATGAATAAGACAAGAGAGTTTAATTCTGCTAATTAATCATTAGCTTAAGACTTAATAGCCTTAAGTGAAGTGTACTTTATTCATAAAAACACAGTTAGAGAAAGAGGAGAAAGCACAGAATCAGTTTTGAAATTTTTAATTATTTATTTCAAATAATTTCAGGAGAATTTTTTTTTTAAAGAAAGTAGTTAATTTATTGGTAATGGTTAATTATGCAACATCAAGCAAATGAAAAGACTAAACTTCAAATAAACAACAAACATTATCATCTGCAAAATTTAAGTGGATTACTGATTTACACCTAATGAACAGAGGTGGTAGGGGAAGGCATATGAGGCAGATACAAGCCTGAACTTGTTGAGATCTACATTTTCCTTGTCTTCTAGTGGATTTTAGAGTACTACACTAGGAGTCAGAAAAACCGGATTTTAGTGTTTTAGCACTACTAGTAATTAAATGTGTGACTTTGGGCAAGTCACTTAACTCTGGGCCTCAGTTTCTTCATCTATGAAATGAAAGGTCTGGACTAAATAATCTCTTAAGTTCCTTTCAACTCTAACATTTTATGATCTAATTTTAAGACTCAATCATACAAAGTACAAGTCAGCACAGTAATTTTGACAGTCTTGTGGGTATGCATACTAGAGAGATGAAAAAAAAAAAGTACAGGCCATATAATCCCAAAATAATGAACAAATTCTAATATCCTGGGCCAAGCATTTAATTGAGAAGATGTTTGTTTGCATCTGCGAAGTATGTTTCTTGGTGCTAATGTTTACCACTCAAAAACTGATTTAATTCTCTATGCAGGGGAAACTACTACTCCTTAAATGGTCCTATTCTATTTCCTCCTTAGTGTTTATGAGAAAATATATTTATCTCTTGTCCTAATAAGTTTCCATTAAACAGAAACTTTCTGGTCAATGAAACTACCTAAAAAGCTACTTTAGAATGAATTGTGCATTATTCTGTAAGAAAAATCTACTACCAGTTAAGACTTTAAAAATAATATGTATATAGTGCTGTACAGTTTGTAAATCTTATCCTTCACAACAGTAATGAGGAATTTAGCATTCTTATTTCTGTTTTACAGATAAATAAACTTAAACTAAGGGTGACTAAATGACTTGTACATTGTCAAAAAGCTAGCAAGTTGAAGAACTAAAGCTGAAACCAAAGTCTTCTGACTACAAGGCCAGTGTTATTCAATTTAATTCAACTCAATTCAATTAACATTATGTAAAGAGAGTAGCACAGAAGATAGGATTGGCCTTGGGATCAGAAAGGCTTAGCCCAACTCCTTCCTCTGACACATACTAGCAGTTTGACTTTAGTAAAATACAACTTCTTAATGCCTCAGGTAATATTCTAACATGAGTTGGTGATACATGTTAGCAAGTGGAGGAAATCTGCATACTGGAAATTTCACTGAACTGATGAAATTACAGGTGTGCCTCAAAAAAAATACTGCTATCTGTAAAAATCAGTTAAGTCTAATTCTCTAATTTTTTTTAGGAATGTGCAAATCCAGGTAAATGGGGTTTTGTCGGTCAAATGGACAGTACAACACTTTAAGCAATATGACAGCGATTTGAAAATGTTCTTAATACTTCTGCCTCACAAATTCCTATATCTGAATCAGCATACTCTTCAAAACAGGATCATATTAAGTATAATAAGTATTAAATAATTCTAATTCATGCCCCATTCCCTAGGCTCTTATTCTCTTAACATATGATAAATTAAAATATGACACATTTATAGGTGCTGTTGTTCAGTCGTTTCAGTGATGTCCAACTTTTTGTGATCCCATTTGGGGTTTTCTTGGCAAAGGTATAGGACTACCTTGCCATTTCTTTCTCCAGCTCATTTTACAGATGAGGAAACTGAGGCAAACAGGGTTAAGTGACTTGCCTAGAGTCACACAGCTAGTATCTGAGTCCAGATTCGAGTTCAGGAAAATGAATCTTCCTGACTCCAGGCCCGGCTCTCTATCCACTGCACCACCTCTGCTTAGTAACATAACTTATACATTAAATCTGAGATTTCCTGGAAACTAATTCAAAAGGACTGACTAATGATGGGAATTTCAGGAACTATGGCAAGTTAATAGAGGAGAAAATTAAGTGGAAGTAAAGCCTTTCAGAGCCTCTTATGTGAAACAAAAATCACAACTGATTAAGCTACTATAAGGACTAACCCTAGAGGCATGAACTGCTTAAATCATGAATATTGACGTTCTGTTACAATAATGATACAGAAGAAATCACAGGTAAGGAGTTGTTGTTAAATTTTTATAACATACCGTATGTCCATTCTTGATACTTCATCAAACAAAATAAGACAGAATAATGCTGCCACTTCAGTCACAACGGCAGAATCCTTTTGGAATATCAAGGCAACTGAAGAGTCAAAATGCAAAATTATCTTCTATCAGATATTTTAGTTATAATAGAATGTTTTACAAATACATATAGATCTTTAAATCTGAAATGAAGACACATACTATAAAAGTTACATAACTGATCAATTTTTGAAGTCAGGAAATGTGCAAATGAAAAAAAGCATCACTATGGAACATATTAGCGTTTGAACTTTGATTTGACCGCTCAAACTAGCTTACTTGCCATTCCACATACATATAATTTCATCTCCTACTTCTCTACCTTTGTAAGGACACTGCTCCCATACTGGAATATTCTCTTTCCTCATGAGCACCCCTTGGAATCCCTGACTCCTTCCAAGACTTAATTGAAGGACCAATCCAAACAAAATGATCTGCTCCTCCCCAGATGTCAGTATACTCCTTATCACCAAAACAAAAAAATGTAGTATTTGCTCAGATTTATTTTTTGTATTTTTTAACTACATACATACCATGATTGTTTCATTTTTATATGTGTATCCCCAAGGCCTCGTATAGCACCTACACAAAGTAGGTACTAAATGCTTGCCAAATGAATCCTAGGGGCACAGGAACAGCTTGAAAGATGGAAGGGACCTTAAAGGTTATTCAGTCTAACCCTCTTATTTTATAGAGCAGAAAACAGTCCCTGAAAAGTCAAGTACTTTGCCCAAGATCACATTAATAGTAAGTGACAAGCAGTTGTAGGCAAATAGGAGCAATTAACTTCAGTTTTTAATGTCATATAATTACTCATCCATCATCAAGATTTTGGCAAATCAATTAAATTCTAAGTAAATTTTTTTCTCTGAAATACTGCCTCATCCTCCCATTGAATACAAAGATTTTATACACACACACACACACACACACACACACACACACACACACACACACACTCTCTCTCTCTCTCACACAATACTGATAACCAGTTTGTTTATTATTCAGTAGCATCTAATCCTTCATTACCCCATTTGGGGTTTTCTTGGCAGAGACACTCATCCAGCTCATTTTAAAGATTAGGAAATAAGGCAAACAGGGTCAAATGACTTGGCCAGAGTCACTGAGCTATCAAGTATTTAAGGCCTGATTTGAACTCACAAAGATGAGTCTTCCTGACTCCAAGCCCAGCACTCTGCCTACTGCGCCACATAGCTGCCCCCCACTGATAACCTGACAGAGGAAATAAAACAAAAAGACAGAATAGGTGTCACCTACATAGGATCAACAATTGAGAATGTGTGCTAGGGAAGAGAGGAGGAGGTTTCAAGATGAGAAAGACATCAATCAGTATTCCCTCACTGAAAGAAAAATACACTATATTTGAAGTCATAAGGCCCAGGTTAAAAATCGTAATTCTACTACTTACTACCCTTGCAACACTGGGTAAGTCACTTCATGTCTCTGGGTCTCAGTTTCCTCATTTGTAAAATTACAGAGTTGAACTAAATATCCTCAAAGGATGTTTCCAGCTCTAAATCTATGATCCTATTATTTATATCTCAAAGTCCAAAAAATAAAAAGCAATGTCTAGACCCCAAAAAGTCTATAGAGTTACTTAGACTTTTAGTTTTCCTATTTACCTAGTTGAATCTGAACCCAGTCACACTAGAAATGATTCCAGCAACAAGAAAGGTGACCACTAAGTTACGGAAATTTTAGGCCACATAAAAAGCAAGTGAGATCAACCCTAACATCCAAATTAGCAAAGGCCCACAAACCTAAGGTTTAAAAGGAATTAAATCAAGAATACAGTAAATAAGTTATGAATGACCCAAGAATAAGAAAAACTATAACATCTATATAGTATCGCAACTATAGTATTTCAGTTATTGTTATTAGGTAGGAACGTAATATAATTCCGTAATATCTAATATACTCATCACTGTGTAAAAGGACCACTAAAAATGTCACAGTTTAGTCTCAATTTTCATGAATCTACATATTTCTGAATCTATTTGTAAGGAATGATTTACTTTTACCAAAAACATTTAGAAAGACCTAAGTCCTTTCTCCCTAAATGTACAAAAATTAGAACTAAAGATTAATAAGATCTGAAACCACCCTGTTTCAATTGAACTGTATTTTATCCTTATCAAATACCTAGAAACTGATAAGCCTATGAACATTAAGTTATCTGTCTAACCTAAACATTTCTTATTTAGATGAGGAAGAAATAGAATATATTGACCTAATCCAGTAGGAAAAAAAAAAGAATATTATAAAATGAAGGCTCATGAGGCAAGTAAATTGCCAGCTAACGATATCAGGTTAAACATTCAAAGCTGACTACATAGATTTCCTCATGATAAACAATAAAAGTAGAAGCTATAGGACTTGCCAAGCATTTCATAAGGATTATTTAATCTCAACTGATGATTCTGAAAGGCATACAAGCTCCCAATTTTACAGGTGGCGATATGTGATACTACTGCTTGTCTAATGAGAGGATACAGGATCTGATGACAGAAACAAAACAAACAACAAATGGAGGTTACAGAAGAGACTGCAGTAACAGCAGATGCAGCGGTGATTCTTTATATGCATGGACTCTACTTAAATGTCAAGATACCAGATGGTGCATGTATAAGGCGTACAAAGCATCTACATGGGTTACAGCTTTTAACAGATCAAAAGTCAACACACTGAAAGTACTCAATTTAATAATGGATTAGAAGGAAAAAAAATTCATGAAGTACATAAAATATGTCATTTCTAAAATGTAAAGACATCTCTTAGGGCTTTTTAGAAAATCAGGCATTTTTCATTATTAGGAGTTCAAAGTTGCCCTAGTAGGTGTCAGATTTTAACAATTACTTTTCTTTTTTAATATGGATATACATATATGTACACAAATATGTAGATAGTTTATATATGTATGTTAGTAAGTAGTTATGTGTATTAGGTACACATATATATGTGTGTGTGTATATATATCTATATAAATATAGATATATATAGATATATGTAGATATATGTAAAAAGGAAAACAATTGTTAAACTCCAAATAAATAAATTTCTCTAACCAACAAGTAACATCATATTAATGATAAGAGCTTTTAATTACCTCTGAATAACAGGAATAAGACAGAAGACTCCTGTGAAAGAGACAGACGTTTTACTGAATCTGCAGTCAGAAGTTTTCTTAAGATTGTAAGGCATGGTAATATCATACATTCCATTTCCTAGTCAAGAATAAAAAGCAGAGTAATTTTATTTTCATATATTCTAGTAAGAGTAAATAAACTATTTTAATATTATATAACATAGGCTTTTTCACCTATGAATTTCAATTATGAATCAAATTTAAATAAACTTTACTTAAAAATTATTTTTTAAATGAGCCAACATAATTATTTATTGATTTCTATGTAGGTTGGCTCTCAAATTCAAAGCTAAATAATGGAGAACATTCAACTGCATTTAGTAGTAAATCTGATTAATAAAATAATCACTCTCTAAAAAAAAATACAATTTTGCTGTGCTTTTATGGTGGGATTTTGGAGGGAGGAGGAATAAAGTTTAGAGACAGTGGTAGAGGGAAACTTACCTCACCATCTTTTCTGACACATTTATTTAAAACAAAAAATACATTATCAATTAAATCCATCTTGTTCACCACATTATGCATTTTGATATCTACAAAAGAAGGAAAATTATAAAAACTCATCAAGCTACAAAAAATGACAGAAAGTCTAAAATAGTATTTTATTCAGAATTTACTGTCATTAACTTCCAATTTAACCTTAATTTAATGTTACAAAGGTTTATTATAGCATTTTTCAAAGGAACAAAAGTTAAATTCCTCTTTTAAATAT
Organism: Vombatus ursinus; assembly: GCF_900497805.2. Classification (NCBI taxonomy): domain Eukaryota; kingdom Metazoa; phylum Chordata; class Mammalia; order Diprotodontia; family Vombatidae; genus Vombatus; species Vombatus ursinus. Next base: position 12,144,975 of record NW_020949351.1, read on the forward strand.
GCTTTGCTTACTTGAGTCTTTAAGGGAAAGATGTACGAGGTTTTAATATTTTTGGTAAGGACAACTGAAATGTAAGACTAGTGAATAATACAAAAACACATTTTGTAGCTACTTAAAAATTAAGGTAAAGTTTAAATATCTAACCTAAAAATAACCTACATATAGAACTGTTGAGTTCTTCAAACTTGTAAGTATTCCTATCATCATAAATTAACTATGTTTTTCAAAGAAAAGAAACAAATCTCAGATTTGTTGTTTTTCCAATATATACTTTTGTTGTCTATTTGTTCCTACTTCTCAAATAGTTCATTTATACATGGAGATATTATTTAAACCTTTTTCACCATGCTGTCCATACTCTTGCTATTCCTAGAAATCTTTTATTTCAACTGAAGTCTCCTTAGTTTATCATATCCAATTACTACTCAAGATACAATTGCTAAGAAGGATAATGTGGCTGAATGTCACAAAGATGTACAAAATATATTGTGTATTGCCATGTAGTAGCCCAGTCTCACTCAATAGTTTCACAAAATGACAGCTCTCTTTGTCTTCTAATTCCTGGCTTCTTTTTACAAAACTAACCAAAAGTTGCCATAAGTTGTAAAGTGTAACTGAGGTGTTCTGAGTTCTAACCCAGGAATTAAGCCAGGTTCCAAAGTTTGGAATATGTCTACAGGGTTCTTTATCTTTTCTGTGTCATTTTTGGACAGTCTCATGAAGTCTATGAACCCCTTCTCAGAAAAATGTTTTTCAACAAATAAATAGATAGGATTATAAAGGAAACCAATTATGTTGAAGTACAGCTTTCAAAATATTAAAAACAGTAAGTTCACAGACTCCAGGTAAAGAACACCTTATATAGATGAAGTATAAACTAGTGCCATAACTTCAATTTACTTCTTAACATGCCAAATCAAGTTTTTCATGGATTGCATGTATCTTTTTTTTATTATTATTTTTATTCATTTTGTTAAATACTTCCCAAGTAAATATGAAAAAAATTTTAACAATCATTTTTTAAAATTCTGAGTTAGTTTCAAATTCTCTTCCTCCCTCACCTCCCTTCCTCATGAGGAGGCAAGCAACTTGATTTTGATTACACAGGAAGTCACGTAAAATATATTTCCATTTAGCCACGTTGTACAAAAAAAACACAAACAAAATAAAATAATAAAGATAAAGAAAAATTTTCAAATATGCTTCATCTGTATTTAGAGTTCAATAATTCTCTTTCTGGAGGTATATATCCATAAATCTTAAGTCACACACTAGAATTCAGATTTCTGTCAAAATTTCAAAAAAACATATATACAGAGGCATTGATTTGCCCACTGTCAGGCCATACAGGAAAAACAGAAAACAAAAAGTCCAAAAAATCCAACAATTAGATAATTGACTCTTGAATAAGGAAAAACTTACACACTGAATATTAAGATAGATATGGTTAAAATATTTGTACAATGTCATAGCCTATTGCTAAAGCTAAAAATTTTAGTTGCTTTTAGATAGTGTATTTTGCAAGATGAAACAGAATATTTATTTTATATGGGAGATCTCTTCAATTAAAAAAAACATATATGTTGGCAATATTACCTCAGTTTTTCCTGACAGAACGTTATAGTACTTTAATGAAGCATTAACAAGTATTGACTAAAAAATAGTGTGGTATAGTGGAAAGAGCACTGACTCTGGAGCTGGAGGGCCTTACTACTTGTGCGCCTTCAGTCAAGTAATTTAACTTTCCTAGGCCTCAATCACCTCATCTGTAAAGTGCGAGGGCTGGACTAGGTGGCCTCTGAAGTCCCTCCCACCTCTAGATCTATAATACAAAGGAACAGTTCGAGCTTTGCAATTTCAGAAAGCAATTCATTTACAGCTGGGAATAGAATCTTCCTTAGAAACACTATAAATAATGATACCAACTTTTAACAGTACTGAAGAATTATTCTCTAGAGACAGGAGTAATATAAATGCAAAGTAATTAATAATAGCTAATATGAAGGAAGAGAACATAAGGTTACATACTGATAATACTTCAACTAAGCTAAAGAAAAAAATATCTTACTAGCTGTCTCAAGATCAATTCACAAATATGTACAACATATTAACTACTATATTTCCTATGTAAATCTACTTAGGAATAGATGATTTGATGAAATTCCTCACATATCACATGGCAAAATAGAAATCACACGTACCAGACAAGGTAACACAACACATGGCCTAGTATCAAAATGGCACTATAATTTTAGAAGAAAAAAGATTCATTAAATGATTTTTAGAAGTAGAAAGAATACCATTCCAGACAACAACAAAATAAAACTAACTAACCAGAGTTTCATACTCCCCAAGATTTAGTTACCTTGAAAAATTATGGCTAATTGCTCTAACGCTGACTTCCTCAAAGGTAGGTCAACAACCTCAGAAGTAAAGACTCCATACAATTTTTCAACAGTCTCCATCTAAGAACAAAAATGTATTTATATTTTTATATACAAATAAAATTCTAAAATACAACTTTAATAATTACTCTGCAAGCAAAAATTTTTTAAAATTTACTTTTCTCCTGAGTCACTCAATTTCATATTTATTTTTATATAGTACTAAATTACAATGTCCTTATTATTAGAAAACATTAAATATCTTTGCATTTTTCAACTACGTTGTACTAAGTCGTAAGACAATGGTTCTAACTTTTTGACCCAAGACAAAAAGTTATGCTTCTTCTCTCTGCTTATCTTCTAAATGTCTACTTCTTCTAGTGTAAATAACTGGCATATTACATTGGCTACTTTAAGCAACATTTCCTAAAGATTCTACTAATCACTTTTTAAATTTTACCTTAAAAATCCAAGTTATAGTAATATTCCTATTAACAAAAATAATATTATGCCATATTTTTTTTTTCCATCAGAAACTTTAGAGAAAGAAATTATATAGGAATGTAGGGCATCAAGCCCTGACTTGTCCTCCCCAAAATAGTTGGAGGCTGCCTGGGCCAAGGAACAGACCATGTACTGCCCATTCTTATAACTCTTCCCCAGAGGATTAAACTGAGTTTACCTACGGAGTAGGCTTAGTGTGATTACAAGAATAATATCATATTTTTCCAAGTTTTTATAGAAAGGATGGGTTAAAAGATTAGGAGGACACAGGAGGCCTAAAGGATTTACCAATGAAATAGAAAAAAGAACAAAAAGGAGACACAAACTGCAAACTTCCGAATATTTGTCTAAGATTTGCCCTCCTTTCCCTAAATTGAAAGCAGCATATAAAAGCTGAATTTACAGATATTTTTATATGTATCTTTGAATGCAGAAAACTCTAATAAGCGTAATTTATTAGGATTTTTATGTCACTTAATTTTATTGAGTTTTGTTTTGTTTCAAATAGCCTCCTTCCTTATAAGGAAGTTTAACTTCCAGAGGACAAATTAATGGAGATGTCACTATACTCTCTGACTTTCAATAGAAAGGTGATAGTAGAAAGATGCTTTTCCAGTAATAGCTACCACCACCACCATTACATGAGTATATATTTTTAAGTTTAATAATAACTCACTTTCCATATACACCAAAAAATGTATAATAGCACTTTCTGTGATAGCAAAGAACTAGAAATTGAAGCAAATGTCCATTGATTGGGGAATGGTTAAATAAATTGTAGAACATGAACATAATGGAATATCCTCTTGCTGTAAGAAACAATAAATATGATGAATACTGAGAAACACAAAAAAAACTTGTATGAACTGATGCAAAGTGAAGCAAAGCTATGAAAACAATATACACAATTGACTATAACAATTTAAGTGGAAAAACCAACAACCACAAATGAGTTGTAACTAAATATTGTAAAATTATAAAGAATAAGCTTGATCCTAAATAAGTCAAGATTGGTTCTCTTCCTCTGCAGTGGTAGGGACCCAATGATATGGAATTTTGCACATGATATCAGATATTTTAAATATTTTGATTGGTTTGTTGATTAATTTCCTCTTCTCTTTAAAAAAAAATCTTTGGCATATAAAGGATGGATCTCTGGGATGGGAAAAGGGGGGTCTGAATACAAGGGGAAATATGAATGATATGGAAAAACAAAGGGTACCAATAAAAACAATATTTTTAAAAGAAGTTTTTAAAAAACTCTAGAAATAACTCATATTACAATAGTCCTTTCTCAAAATGACCCTGTGATATAGGTAATAAAAGTCCTGCTATCCCTCTCTGAAGCTAAAGGAGATTAAATATCACACAGTTTGACATAGGTGGATATCATCTCCCACAATTACCTCATTTATTCCAGGCTCTGAGGAAGAGGTGACTTTTCTCCTAACCAAGGGCATTCTCTCATGATTCCTTCACCCTTTTGTCTTTTCCAATACATCGTCCACTATTATCCTACTCACCCCATAATCTTCAGGCTTTTCCTGTCTATTAATTCCTATTGCCTACAAAAACATACAAATTTCCCTCATCATTAAAAAAAAATAATCTCTAGATCCCACCATCCTTGATTTGCTACAGATCTTGCCTCCTTTTATAGTTAGTCTTTACGAAGATCACCTACAGTGCTGTTTCCACTTCTCTACTACCAATTTAAATGGACTCTTTTCAATTCTCTTCATTCTTGACCTCTTTTGCATTTGACACTGTTGACCACTCTCTCCTTCTAACAGGCACTCTTCTAGGTTTTTGTGTCTTGATGTTCTCTCCTAGTTCTTCCGCTACCTATCTGACTGTTCCTTCTCATTCTCCTTTACTCTATGATCATCCATGATCAATGTCATACCTACTGTGTATTAACTGCGGGTATACATCAAGACTCTGCTCTGGGTCCTCTTTTCTTCTCCATACTCTCTCACTTGGTAACCTCACAATCTCCAATAAGTTTAATTATCATCTCTAGAAAGATGATTCTGTTTCTATGTGTGTGTTAATACATACACATATAATGTATATACATATATATAAGATATATAGATAGATATTGACATGTAAAGATTTTTATAGATAGATAGATAGATAGATACTTAGATAAGAGTTATCCAAACTTCTCTATAATTATCAAGGGCACCTCCAACTTTCCAGTCACAAAGGTTCACAGAATTACTGTCATGCTCAACTACTCATTCTCATCAGTTCTCAAATACTGTTTCTACCTCCATAACATTTCTTGTCTTTGCCCTATTCTCTCTTAACTCCACTATACCACGCTGCCTTTGAGCATGGTTTATTAAGTACTTATCTTACTGAGCTCTACCAGCTCTCCCAGGATCTCTTGAGACTAATAGGTCATACCAGCAAGATGGTTAGAAATATAGTCTATTACCACAGAACAAATTATCTTCTCTGAAAAGTTAATAGGCCTATGTAAATGTCAAACTCACAACCTTGATCTCGTTAGAACAATTCTCTATCCAAAACAATTAGCTGGTAAGAAATAAGAAATAATATGGAGTTAAAATGAAACCAAATATATTCAGGTAATTTCAAAGGACAAAATTATACTCACTATATCTCACAAATATCAAAATAATTATCCCCTTACATGTTTAAACTAACTTTACAATGCTAAATCCAAATGGCTGAGTTCTTCCATTGAGTCTATTCACAAATATCTTAGATGAGCAGGTTAGGTAGATAGTGTAAATGGACCATGTATTTGGATTCTGGTTTTCAAATACTAATTTGAAAGAAAGCTAGCATGACATATCAAAGCACTGTCCATTCTACCGAAGTTATTAACATATCAGTATAATATGAAATAATGGACAGTGATTTGCTATTCTTCATCCTTACAGAGTCCAAAAAGTGAAATGACATAAATGTGAAGGATTGACTAAGCATTTTAAAAAGTGATAGCCCACGTGATAATACTATCTATGTAGAATATCAAAACATGAACAGTATTATAAAATATGACCACACAAAGTATGTATATAGCAATTACAAATTAGTTAGTTTATTTTCTGTATTCATTTTCACTTGTTTTACCTTAGTCTGAATGACAAACTACTGCTGTCAGTTCTTGATTACAGCAAATAAATATCTTGAATGAGGATCAGAATTCCCTCAGATTCTCGAGATTATAAGCTCCACATCTTAGTCATCTTAGTGTCTCCAGCAGTCCCTAGCATACCGTCCACTGGCCTGAACTGCTAAATTTAAATCTGATTCAGTGGTCTCTAACCTATCTGCCAATAATTAATACAAAACAGAAAGCACTGAAATACACATACCTGTGCTTTAAGGTATGGAATTCCAAGCAGAATGCAAGATAAAACATAGCCATGACATCCATTTATAACTTCATGCATATATGTTACAGAGCCAACAAATTCATGTAAAAAGTAAAATACTATTCTCTATATTTTAAATATAGGAACTTAGAGTAGATAATAAGGGAAAATAAAGCTAGAATAAAAATACAATTAACTCTTGGATTTCCTGAAAGGGTTGATAGTAACATGTTTGACCAATAACAGATAACCTAACAAGTAATTTCAGAATGCATTAGATCACTTTTTTAGATTTACCTTTCGAATTCTAATCTATTTAAGGTAACGTTAAGATTAATTTAAGCATACCAAATGATGACCCTTGGAAAGGAAACACAAAGTATGGTATCTGACTAGTCTGCAATTTAAAATACATCATAAATAACTTTCCTCCAACATATGTAAACAAAAGCTAAAAACACCACATAAACAGATGCATCAAAATGATATTTGATTCACCTTAATAATTGGTTGTCTTGTGTCATCCAATTTGAGGTCAATAGGTTTTTCCACAATAAATAAGTTGGTTACTTTAGAGAGAAGATTAGCATCTATGAAAGGACGTTTTGTGCTTCTCCCTTCTTCATTCATTAGTTGAAATGCTAAAAGCTTTAATGCTTTGTCTCGTACCCTAAGGACACAAAATATTATTATAAACATGTTTTCTGCCCAAAATTATATATTAAACATACAATATCACAATTACAAAGGGTTATAACATATGCATAAAGGTAAGTGCTTATTTTCTAGATTATAGCATGCAGTTAAAATAGCTTCAGTATATTTATCTTGAACAGGGACTATTAAATGCCAACTTTGTCAGGTTTGTGGTTTCTATGACCCTCCTTATTATGCATATGAAGACATGTTTGCTTCTTAGGACTGTGTAATTACAAGTGCCATTCTTCCCCAGGTGAATGTAAATGAACTGATATTGCTTGCTGGGAAATATGTAGGTACATACAAACATTATACATAACTACATGAATAATTAAGGCTTTCTCCCATTGTTAGGATCTTTGTGTATTAGAAATTTATTGTCCTCTCCAACAGAGAATTTAAGTTAGCATTCTTCTGTAAAATGCCAAGCAGAAAAAAGCCATAAGTGCCTCCATAAGGTCTTTGTCTTCACCTGACAGACCAATCTAAGGACATCTTCTCCAATGAGGTACAGGCAAATTAAAATCAGCTGTCTAAGATTGCAGTTTTATTCTTCCTGCTTTCTTTTTTCACTTCACTCCTAAATCTAGCTGAGGTTTAGTTTTATTCCTCCAACTCTGCAGATCAGCACCATTGAGATTAACATCTTAGTCAAGGTTAACAACTGAATTCATAGTAATTTGGAAATTGGGGCCCAAATGGATTTATACTCTTTTCCCCTATATCACTCAACCAAATGTTTGATCTACAAGTCTAGAGCATGAAAAATGAGGCTGAGTCTACATGTTACATGAGAGTAAGATTATTTATAATTTATAGAATAATCTTAATATAATGTGATTCATTTGTTGCTGGGTCGTTTTTCAGTCATGTCCAACTCTTTGTGATCCCATTTGGGGTTTTCTTGGCAAAGATACTTGAGTGGTTTGCTATTTCTTTCTGCAGCTCACTTTACAGATGACTAACTGAGGCAAACAGGGATAAGTGACTTGCCCAGTTCACAGAACTAGCAAGTGTCTAAGGCCAGATTTGAACTCACCTAAATGAGTCTCCCAGATTCCAGACCCAGCACTCTTATCCACTGAGCCAACTAGCTGCCCATGATTCAATTACACATATTTGGAATAGATTATGGATTAATCTATCTCTCCTCAAATATAAAATTACATATTTTAAAGCCTAAGACAAAACTAAAAATTCATTTTCCATAAAATCAGCTTAACCTGAACTTAATGAAGTCATGCTATTTCTTCGTGATCTCTGCTTCCTTTCCCAGACTTTTACTAACTGGAATTTTGCATAGAATCAAAATTATACTTAAGGGACAAAATCTTCAAACTTCATTTTCTTTCTCTTCTCTGAAAACCAGGATAATCTTTTCCATTTTTCCAATCCTGCAGTACCTCTCCTAGTCTTCATAATCCTTTAAAGATTATTTACAGTAGCCTGGCAATCACATCTGCCAGTTCTTTCGGGACACAAATATGTGGTTTATATGGAGAAGTTACTTGAACTTACCAAGGCATAGTTGTATTTACTGTCCCATCTAGCCACCTCGATTCCATATTTTGTCCATATCTTTTAAAAATACACATTGGTTGATTTGTCTTATACATCACTATCAGTAAATTCAAACAATTCACTTTTTTCTTCCTTATCAGAATTGTTACTCTTTGTGCCTTCAGAATTTCTTTTTTTCTGAATTTCCCATTCTTCTGGGGCTAACTTCATAAGTAGAACTTGCTTCTTATGATCCTAGACAATCTTCCTCAGAACTCTTTGAAATATGCTCTTTTAAAATCAAAGGTCCATATCAGACTATTCCCAACTTTTCCCTTCTTCTCTATCACAAACTCCAAAATGACAAAGTCATTTCCCCCAAGGTTTCTATAATTTCCACCTTATTGGTCAAAACCAGATGCAGAATAAATTTCCCAAGACTGGTTTCTCCACATTTTTGAAGGTTGAACTTGAGAGCAAAGAAATTATAAACTACTATTTTTGGTAGAGTTCTGACAGGTTTTCAGATAACTGACACACAACACCCTCCCCCCCATCAGAATTACACCATACCTCTGTTTTAGGCTTGTTCCTGATCTCCTCATCTATCTCATTTTTCTCTCCAGACAGTCTGAAATATATTACTATTACAATATCATAATTGCCGTTCTTGGGACATGGTCCAATTTGCCAATGCTCTTCTTAAACTACTATGCCCAGAACTGAACATTCTAATCCAGATGTGCCACGACCATAATATTTTTTTTTCAAATATGCGTTCTCTGTGACAACCAGGTTCTGTAGCCTCATATTTCACCTATCCCTTCTAAGTTCCTAAAATCTAAAATTTGATAGTACCCCATCTGTGCATTCATCCCAAGTCACCAATAAAAATGCATGTTTAAACTTACATTAATCTTGCAGATGGATAATTAAATTGGACATAGAATTAAGTAGAAGGAGGAGACTAAACTAGATAGCATTCAAGAATCTATTTTAATGATCCCAAAATGCTCATTGCTACAAAAATCTATCTCCTCATCAGCAATTTGTAAATCAGGGAAGAAAAACCCTTGGAAGAAAAAAGATTACAAGTGACCCAAAGGTTAATGGAAAGATGTTTATTTCCAGGGTATAAGTTTCTAGGGTATATAGCATGTTGCCAGTTATGACTTGCTTACACAACAATAATATAAAATATAACATTCAAGGCCATAGAAGACTAGATGAATCATATAATCATGATGAGAAATAATAAAGGGATGAAATATAACATCGATAGGTCTTTAATGGGAATGTTTTCAAAGTATCTATATCAAATAAAATAACATACACATACATATAAAATTCTAAAACCATTAAAGCTTTATATAAATGCAATTTCTTATTATCCTCAGGTGTGCTTCTGTTCTCATTAATGTCTCTGGTGCTCAACAAAATAACTGTTTGTTTCTCGAAAAACAAACACAGTAATGCTTTCAAGAACATAAAACAATGTATTTTAAAAAGAGACAGATGTAATTAAAGATAACAGGGAAATACATGTGAAACATGACCCACAAAATCATTAAAAGCAGCATCATCTTATTATCAATGTTCTTCGCTAGATATAATGAAGTAAGATTTTCCTTTATTTTTCTTTGGCTCTTACTATAGTTAGAATCTATATCCTCAAACTAATAAAGCCAGTTAATTCCATGAGGAGATTAGCCAGACTTTGCTGAAATTTGCATTTTCTGTAGCTAAACAGTGTTACTTACGATTGCTTTTTCGATAGCAAGAGCCGAAATATAGACTTTAATCTGGAAGTTTCTGGGAGAATCCCACCTCCGCCCTCAGAATTTGTTTCACTCAGAATGAGGATACAGTTGCCCAAGGCGTCTTCTGTGTCTGCATAACCCTAAAACAATTTTAAAATAATATAGATTTTTATAGTTTAGAAATAGTCATAAAACCAAATTCTTTAAAACTACTATAAAATTTTTAATTATATTAATATACATTGAAAATAAGAATTGATTTGCTTTTCAAATAGCTTATAAATCTGTACAGAATAATCTTGAATATTGTGGTGAAAAAAAAAGTAGACATTTTCATTTTCCCCTAACAACTCACAAGATCTGGAAATCCTCACTAAATTTATGTTTAAAATACACAAAATATACAAAAGCTGATTTTTTTTGAAAGCAGATTGTAAACTGCTCACTTTGGGGGAAGTATCAATATTTCTAGTCTACCAGGTTATCACAGAGTGCTGGAAAAGGTGCTTAAATACTGAACACTAGTCATGAGGTTATTTTATAGTATGTTTGCTGACTATATCAGCTATCATTCCTGTTGCCACAGGTTAATCTAAGTAATGTAAAGATGCTATGTTCTGATAACATATGCAGAATTATGTACAGCCACCTGAAGCAAAATCCACTCAATAAATTCTCTTTCAGTACATTAGGGTACTTTAGTGTATCTAGAAAACTAATGCACATCTTCCTTAAGATATATTCACCATCTATTTGGATCCAAGATTGTTTTTAAACTAACATTTCTGACCTTCATCATTATCCAAAGAACAGAACCTTACAGAGTTAAAAAAAAAAAAGTGAACTAGAAAAGATGATATAAGGATTAGTTGAAGCAGCTCAGGATTGAGAAAACAGGCAAAAAATGACCAATGTCTTTAGATATTTCAAGGGTTTTCATCTGGAAGGAGGATTTGATTTATCTTGATTGGCCCCATAAATATAGTCTCATAGGAACTTACAGAAAGGCAGATTTTGGTTTAATGAAAGGAAGAATTTCCTAATTAAAAAAAAGTGTGTAAAAATGGAATGAAATGGACTGTCTTTTGAGGTAGAGAATGATTTAAGTACAGACTGAAATTCAGTCTACTCTGGAGTACTGTAAAAGAGGATCTGAGGTCCCAGCTAGAGAAGAGACTAGGGTTAGTGGATCAATTTAGCTCCAGGGTTATGAATTCAGTAGGGCTGAAACCAATTGGGAGGCCCTGGTAGCAGGGACCCAGTCACAGGGATTTGCCAAGCAACTTAAACCACCACCATCTCCCTTCAGATGCCAATGGGGACAACTCAGGGCCTTGAAACGGAGAACCTTGAAAATAATAATGTGTTCCTCAAACCATCAAATTTGCTTCTAGCCCAACTCCTTCAGCCATCAGTGAAGGGAGAATAAGATGTAAGAAAAATGGAAAGGAGAATGGAAAGGAAAACAAGTTATGAGTGGCTTTGAAAATCAAACAGAAGACTTTATATTTGATCCTAAAAATCAAAGTCTCCTAGAAGGAACCACTGGAGTTTATTGAATGGGATAGAAGAGAGTAGTAACAATATCAGACCTGTGCTTTGAGGAGATTACTGTGACAGCTGAGAGGATGATGGCCTAGAGTAAAGACTTATGGCAGAGAGCCAACCAGAAGACTACTGCAATAGTCCAGACATGAGGTGATGAAGGCCTGCACCAAAATGGTGATAGTGTCAGAGGAAAGAAGAGGCCATATGGGAGACATGTTATGGAGGTAAAATTGACAGGCATTGGCAACAAACTGGATGTAAGAGAAAGGAGGTGAGGAAGAGTGAAGTGTCAAGGCTGACACCTAGATTGTGAGCCTGGTGGACTGGAAGGATTGTGGTACCCTCAATAGTAATAGGAAAGTTAGGAACAGGAGAGAATTTGGAAGAAAAGATAATGAGTTCAACTTTGGACATGCTGAGTTTAAGATGTCTACAGGATGTCTAATTTGAGATGTTCAAAAGGCAGCTCAAGATGCAAGATTGTAAGTGTTCCCCAAAGCTCTGTACTGGGCCTTCTTCTCTTTCTCCTTCTATGCTGTTTTGATGATTCTCAGATCTATTTATCCAGTCCTAACCTTTCTCCTGACCTCCAGTCTCACATCTCTAACTGCCTATTTCAACTACATGCCCCATAGACAAATTCAATATGTTCAAAACTAAATCCATAATCTTTTCCCCAAAATCCTGTCTTCTCTCTTCCAAACCTCCCTACTTTCCAGGGCATCACCATACTTCCAATCAACTAGGTGTTCTCACTCTTTCATCCACCATATTCAATCTGTTGCCAACTCTTGTCATTTTTACCTTTCACAATATCTCTTGTATACACACCCTTCTCAGGTGTGTATACCCTGGTGCAGGTTCTCATCACTTCATGCTTAGATTAATGCAATAACCTTCCACTTGTCTCCTTGCCTTGAGTCTCTCCCCACTCCAATCCATCTTCCATTCAGCTTTCAAATTAATCTTCCTAAAGTGTAGATTTGATCATCTCACACACACACACACACACACACACACACACACACACACACACACACACAC
>NW_020949351.1:12157779-12183937 GCF_900497805.2 Vombatus ursinus
CACACACACACACACACACACACACACACACACACACACACACACACCCATTCATTAAACTACAGTGGTTCCTCGAGGAACAAATGTAAAATTCTCTGGCATTCAAAACCCTTCACAACCTGGCCCCTCCTGCCTTTCCAGTTTTCTCACACTTAACTCCTTTTCACATATCCTCTCATCCAGTGACATTGGCCTCCCAGCTATTCCTTGTATGCACACTCCATCTTCCAGCTCCATGCCTTTTCACTGGCTTATCCTCCATGCCTATAATGCCCTCCCTTTTCACCTTCACCACTGACTTCCCTGACTTCCTTCAAGACTCGGCTCAGGTCAAATTCTGCAGGAGGTCCTTCTCAGTCCTCCCACTGCCTTCCCTCTAAGATTACCTTCCATCTATATTGTGTGTATCTTGGATGGTATATAACTATTTACATGTTGTCTCTCCCCTTTAGAATAATAGCCCTTTAAAGGCACAAATGGTGTTTTACATTTCTTTGTATTCCCACTTAACACAGTGTCTTGCACATAGCAAGTGCTCAATAAGGAAAGGGGAAGAGAATAACCATTTATATGATAAATGTAGCCAGGTACTGTGTTAAGCATTTTTTAATAAATACTATGTCATTTGAGCCTCACAACAACCTATGAAGTAGGTACTATTCATTATCCCCATTTTACAATTGAGGAACCAGAATCAAATGGTTAGTGGCTTGCCCAGGGTCGAATAACTATTAAGTGTCTGAAGCCAGATTTGAACTCAGGTCTTTCTGCCTACAGGCCCACCACACTATGTACGGTACCACCAAATTTCTCTAAAAAATGATCTAACAGGAAGGGTAGAGGCAAGATGATAGAGTAAAGACAGAGATTCACCTGAGCCCTCCCAAATTCCTCTCTGAACATTAAAATAATTCCTCAAAATAAATTTGGAGCAGCAGAACCAACAAAATGACAGGGTGAAAAAACTTTCCAGCCCAAAATAATTTAGAAGGTCTACAGGAAAGGTTTACTTCATTGGGTGAGAGTGGAGCACAGTCTAGTGCAGGCCATATCCTGGCAAGCCAGCAGGAGGTCTTGGGGGAACTGAATCAACAGCTGTGGTTTCTAGATCTAGAGCTCTAAGCCCTTACAGCTTAGAGGGTCAGACAATTAGTCAGAAGGAAATTACAAGGGTTCCTTTGCCGGCACTTGGTAGAGGCAATGTTGCATTGCCCACATACAGTTACGAGTCACAGTCACAGGGCAAGGAGAAGCACTAGCAGGAACGGGGATAATGGTCACATTTCCAGGACAGAAAGGAGTGGTTGTAGTCTTTCACAGATAAGAGCATGGGTCAGAAGATCAGTGACCACACCTCCTTAAATCATACCACCTTAGAAAAACTGAAAATTTACAGATCCTCAGAATTATCTCTAAAAACAGTAGCACAAAAAAAGCCTGAAGCTTAGGACAGTGCCCTCTCTCAACCCTGGGAGCAGGACCAACTTTAATATCAAATTAAAAATCAAGAAATAGGCTAGAAATAAAAAAGAACCTGACCACAGACAACTACTACAGTGACAGGGAAAAGCAAAACACAAACTCAGAAGACAATAATGTTAAAACAGCTACATGAAAAGCCTCAAATAAAAATGTGAATTGATCTCAAGCAAAAAAAAAAAAAATTCCCAAAATACCTCTAAAATAAGAGAGATAGAGGAAAAATTGGGGGGTGGGAGGAGAATGAAAGAGATGCAAGAAAATCATTAAAAAAAAAGGTCAACAGATTGGTAAAGGAGGCACAAAAAAATTGACTTTCAAATACAAGACTCAAGAGAAGTATAAAAAGGTAATAGGAAAGAGAAATCATAAGGGTTTTAAATAAGGTTAAACTGTTTATACTCCTATATGGAAAGATGATACATGTAATTTCTAAAACTTTATCATAATTAAGGCAATTAGAAGGAACGTGTAGGTATAAGTTGACTATGATGGGATGACATCCAAAAAAATAAAATTAAGAGAGGAGCCTGTTGTAGGTTACAAAAGACTTTCAATGCCAAACAGATTTTGTATTTGATCCTAGAGGTGACAGAGAGCCACTGGAGTGTACTGAGTAGGAGGGTGACATAATCAAACAACCACTTTGGGAAAATCACTTTGGTGGCTGAATGGAAGATGGGCTGGAATGGGAAGAGACTTGTGGCAGGCAGATTCACCAAATCAGGCTATTGCAAAAGTCTAGGTATGAGATAATAAGGACCTGTATCAGGGTTGAACCAGTATCTTACTATGTGAATAACAAAGCGCTAGCAGTATGAAAACAATGTTGCTGCTTTTTTAAAGTATCATGTATTTAGCAGTTATTCTAAATTTGCTGAATAACTTAATAAAAAGAGGCTATTTTAATAACAAATTATCAGGAATAAACAAGTATAAATTGATTAGAAATCTCTCAGTTGTGATATATCTTATCTTTGACAAACCATTTCTGTGCCTATTTTGTTTCCTTTAGGAAGTAATAGAATTGCATTTATGCAATTCGGGCTCTCAGAAATTTTTCTCCTAATAAGGAAGATTCATAGGACACAATGTGTCACCAACATGTTACTAGAGTACTTATATATGTTCAATAAATATTACTTGATAATAATAAAAATTAAAAATTAACAGTGAGCTAAAGTTTCTTTAAGAGGTATCATACTTACAAATATGGGGAAACTTGGCAAATCATTTACAGTACAGTAATAAGCCCAGTCCTGCCACTAATTTTTATGAATTTAGGCTTAACCATTTATCAAATCCATATATTTCCTCCACAGGCCATCCAAAATAAATAATGTAATATTATTTCTATTAATGGAAGTATATGTTCCAAAGGCAAATTTTGCTAAGTTTCTTAAGACAAAAATAATAATATGTAAGGCACAATAATGTATTTCATTGCATGGATCCTCCCCCTTGCACTTTCCCTAGTTTTCTAGGCCAGAAGGCAGACATAACCATCCTGTGACAAAGAAACTACAGACTAGTAGGACACAGATGGTGCCTCTCCATTGCCAACTGACTAAATTATACTGAATAAGAGAATTAATGACCTAGTGGCTAGAGTGCTGAACCTGGAATCAAGAAGACCTGGATCCAAATTCCACCTTAGACATTACTAGCTATATAACCCTGGACAAATCACCTAATTTTTTTTAGCCTTAGTTTCCTTATCTGTAAAATATGAGAGTGTTGGATTCCATAACCTCTAAGGTTCCTTACACCTGTAAGTCTATGAGTTTATGAGCTTATGACTTTATTAATTATTTAATTAATATGCTAAATTTTTAAACCACTCTGAGCTCCTTGGGTGGAGTAACTGATGTTAAAATCTTAAATGTCACCAAGTTTACTCTTTTACCTAGCACCTGAATACATAAATTGTGTAAAAGTTAGCTATTGTTGTTTAAGCTACTGGCACATTTCCTATTCTTAGACACCTTGACTTTTGGCCTTTTGAAAATTTCTAATATAATGCAACAGTTTTCCTGCATGAATGCTTTAAAAATCAATCATACTCAGGCCAAGATAAATAGTACCTTAAAAGCAGAAAAGAACAAAGTACCTGTAGAATTGGAACAACAGGACAAAGAGACTCAATAAACTTGTTCCAGGTCAATGGTGTCATAATCAATTGTCCCTGAAGCAAATACATCAGAATATTCTTGACAATAGAGTTCACCTGCTCAAAACAAAGATGAAGCATTCAATGAAAAAAGAGATAGAATACTGGCAAAGTGAGTTAGGTATAACCAGATAAGACCAAAAAAGAAAATTCAAATGTATAACAACATATCTAAAAAATGATTTTAATTTTGACAACATGGCATATTCTCACATAGCATTCTTACGTAAGTGTCTTCCTTTTACCAATTCTATTCTTGACCTTTAAAATCTGGGGTTTTTCTTCCCCCTTTTTTATGAAAGAATCAGTTTCCTTTAATAATCTAGTATACCTATATTTTTTTTCTTCTGGATGAAAACTTTAAGAGGGAAAAAAACAACTGACCTAAGTTCTCACAATACAAGATTTTTTTATGTTATAATTGTCACATTCTCCAAATATTTCCCACCACTTGAGCAAAACATTTACTGAGCCTATTCAGAAGGCAGTTTCTTTTGAGCTTAAAATAAATCTACTCGGCTATTATTAGAAACTTAAGGTTTTTCCTCCAATTCAATATCTGCAGAATAAAGGAATTCTTTTCAGTTTAGTGTTAATACATACCCCATCTTTGGATTCTTGAAGACCAAATGTGCACATTTCATACAATACTTTTGGATGAAGTAGAAAATTAACTTCATGAGAGACTGAATGCCCTGAGATTGCCACAGTGTTGATGCCTAAACAATTCTTTAAAAGAATTGTAAAATATTAAAAAGATAAGATTAATAACATTGTACTTCAAGAGAATTTCCCACTTACCTCTATATTTTAAGAAGCCCAGTAATTTTCTGTTAGCTTAACAAGAAATTTTGATGAAAACTTCTTGTACAATAATGTGAAAGTCCAATATGATAGGAACAGGCCTCAGAAAACTGGTCCAAAGCCACTAATTCACTGCTCATATAGTTATAATTTATATTAGTTTATAAACACAAAGAAATATAGGAACTGTAATTAGAATTATTTTGCAAGTATTTGCTTAAAAAATGAGATCAAAATAAAAATAAATAAAGCAAATTCACATTGTAATACAAACTCCACTACCAATTTAAAGGCAGTGGCATAGTGCATGGCGGCGAATTCAAATACAAAGGGGAGCTCTAAACCATTCCTATACTGATCCAATATGCAGGATACATATTTAGTTTTAAAATGTAATGTTATTTATTTTTTATTGTATTTTTATTAGGGCTCGTCCATTAGGAAGCTTTTCTGAGATGGACAGTACAGACTGCAATTGAACAAATGAGTTGGGCCTAGAGTTTAACAAAAGAAGAGCCGGCTCAATTGATCTTAGGAATCTCCAGACCTCTTTTAATGATCCCACACTTCCTAGAAAAGCAAAGGTCCATTATTTTAATACCAACATTTTACGATCACTGTTATATGGTAACAAGTCAGGGAATAAGATTGCCTCCAAAAAATTAAGGAAATCATAGGCACCAAGGACAATGGGGAAAAGAATGTTGGGTATTAAAAACCTACAGCATATATGAAGAACTCCAAAGAACAGGATAAAAAATGTTTGTAAGGAACTGTATGATAGGAATAGAAAATGGACTGGTCACATGACCAAAAGCTGATCACTCGGCAAGGTTAAACAGAGAGTGCTCCACTGGTACCCTGGAAATATCAAGAGAAAGGATGGAGAACCTCCAACACATTGCGTGGAGCCTCTGAGGAGAACTTATAAGAGTACCAGAGACAAGAATTGGAAAGCATAGGCAATAATGGATGGATTACAATCTGCGTTGCTGCAAGGAATTTCCAAATTAATATCACAAATCAATTTGAGTACTAGTGTTAAATATTATTAGTAATCTGTGCACAGTAATATGTATTTTCTAATACAAGGTATCATTACAAATCACTTTAAGGATCTACTATGTAACAAGTACTGGGAATACAAAGGCAAAATGAAACAGTCTTTACCCTCAAGGAGCTTACATCCTACTAGAGATATAACATATACACACTTAAGTATATACAAAATAAATACAAGGCAATTGCAGCAGGGGGAGGTACTAGCAGCTGGATGGATGAGGAAAGACTTCTTATATGAAGTAGCATTTGAGCTGAATTTTGAAAAAAACTAAGGATTCTAAGTTATGGAGGTGTAGAAGAAGTACCTTGCAAGAATGATGACCAACAGTCTGTGCAAAGTCTCATAGAAAGGAGATAGAAGGTCTTGTGAAGGAATGTCAAGGCCTGTGTTAAAAGAACTAATATGTCACTAGCCCAAAAAGGTAGATTTGAAGTCAGTTTGCATGGTACTGGTCTTGGCTCTGTTCTTAAATGCTACATGCGGAAAAAGTCATATAATCACAAGATTTCAGTGTTGGAAGGGATCTGAGACGTCATCTACTACAACTTGTACCTGAGTGAAAATTCATTCTACAACATACCTGAAAAGGGCTCATTCAGCTTTGAACTCTAGCAAGGAAGTATACATTATCTTCCAGGGTAGCCCACTCCAATTTTAGATAATTTTATTTGCTAGGGAATTTTTCCTTATGTCAAGTCTAAATCTTCCTCTTTATATCTCTATCCACTGCTTCTAGCTATTCTTTCTGGGGCTAAAAAGCAAATTTAAACTCTATTCCACTTGATATCCTTTCATATATATTGAACCACAGCTATGAGGTGTCCCTTCCCCCAAAGCTTCTATCCTCCACTTCCTTCATATGGCATTATATCAAGGTCTTTGATCATCTTTGTTAACTTCCTCTGGAGTTTTTCTATTTTACCAATGTCTCTTCTAAAATGTTTTTCCCAAAACAGAACACAATATTCTGGTTGTGATCTGACTAAGACAGGGTATAATGGGGTTGTCACCTTCACAATATTGGACATTATGATCCATGAAAAGAGCTAAAAATGAATCAGTTTTCCTGACTGCCATATCACAACACTGACTCAAATTGAGTTTGAAATCCAGATAATTGCTACCTAGCCATACCTCCTTGGTGAAGTCTATTTCTAAACATAAGAATTTATATTTATCCCTATTAAATTTCATTTTATAGATTCAGTCCAACATTCTGGTTTGTCAAGATCTTTTTTAATTCTGGCTGTCATCTAACATGTGAACTATCTCTCCCCTTTTTCTGTCACATGCAAATCTAATAAGCATGTCTTCTATGCCCTTATCCAAGTGACTAATAAAAATGCTAAATAAAACAGATCTCTGGCATAACTACCCTAGAGACATACTTACTATATCACTTACCTTCTCCAGATTTTATTTTTCTCCTATGTAAAATGATGGGAATACATGATCTCTAAGCTTTCTTTCAGTTCTAACATTTTAGTTCTACAAATCTTCTTTAGTTCATAATTTTTGTTTTACCTTCAGGAATCAACCAAAAAATGAAGTCAGCAACCATGACTTCTTAAAAAGCTGCTAAAAATGAAAGGTCAGCTAAAAGTAAATGACAAATTTTAAAAACATTTGTCTATAGTAATTTTTTTTTTTTGCCAGGTACAATAGGTGGCACCTGGAGTTCAAAGGGAACTACTGTTAAATAAGTTTAATTCAACTTAACTCAACAGACATTTATTGAGCGTCTATTGTTTACAAAGAATTGTGCTGAGGATATATAAGAAAAAAAATAATCCCAGCCCTAAAGACGCTTATAGGATATGGCATGTATAGAAATAAGTAAATACAAAGGAAAATTGAAGCAGTGGGTGGGAAGCTAAGGGACACAGGCCAATAAGGCTTCACAGAAAAGTGACACCGAGTTAAACTTTAAATAAAGATAAGGATTCTGAAAGGCAGAGATGAGAAAGGAGGAAATTCCAGGAAAGAGGATAACCTGCAAAATTCAAGGAAGCTGGGGCCAGTAATACAACCCATTTAAGGTGTGGAGTGCATTAAGGTAAGGAATATGAAGAAAGATGGGATACCTTAATGAAATGATGGATTAAGGCTAATCCTAACATTTGATTATACTAGATTATTTTCTTTATTAAAAAAAAAAAGATAAAACCAAGGTCAGAAGATTCAAAACTATAAAACTGAAGTCAATGATAAATCAGTTTTGTAGAATTCAACTTTTCCTAAGTAATAGTAATGTCTAATTTAATATGACAGATCAAATATTTTATATAGTAAAAACTTAAATAAAGTGGTTTAACCACTAAATATAAAATCACATTAATAAAATTCTTATATGTTAACTGAATTAGTTCTTAAAATTCAAGTAAGTTTAAGAAATGTATTAAACCAATTTCATAAAGTCAAGAGAAAACAAACAAAATTAAATTAAAACCTCCCTGCTCACATGACTTCTATCATAGTTCAGGCATTTATCCTCCTGGACTATGGTCCAGGAGAATCATCTCCTGTTTCCAGTGTCTCTCCTCTCCAATCCATCGTGCAGAGATCTAATAAAAAAATCTTTCTAAAGCACAGATCTGACCATATCACTCCTCTCATTACAAGTCTTCACTGGATCTCTAATTGCCTACAATATTTCTTCTAAAATATAAACTGTTTAGCTTGGCATTTAAAATCCTCCAAAATCTGATTCCAAACTAATGTTAGATGAAAATTTCAATTGCTTTCCTTTTATTCTACATTCTAGACAAAATGGCCAATTAACTACGTCCTGAATTCAGCACTTGCTCTGCTAGCCCCAATACTATACGCATGCTATCTCAAGGTGCCAGAAATATATTCTCCCATTGGCTTCTGGACTTAAGAGGAAGCCTTGGATCCTTTGAAATGTAATAGTTGTTCTACTTATGCTTTTTGAGTTTTAGTTTCCTTACCTGTAAAATAGACATAATAATATTTAAAGTACCTACCTCTCAAGATTCTTGTGAGGCCCAAATGAGATAAAGAACAGAAACTACTTAGAAACCTTAAAATATTATACAAATATTAGGTATAATTATTAGAATCCTTAACAGTTTTCTAGGCTCACCTCAGGTACCCCCTCTTAAACAATGCCTTTCCTGATCCCCCCACTTGTTTCACTCAATTCAAAATCTTTTCTTTCCCAGTGCACACGTTGTATGCCCCTGTAGAATATAATATCTGAATCCCAAGTGGGCTAGCACAGTGCTATGCACACATTAGGCACAGTTAATAAACACTTAGTTCAAATGAACTGAATTAAGTTATGTGTTAGCAAATAGTTTTTTTATTTTAAAAAATAAGTTTTCATTCCAACCTGAACAATTTCCAGACAGCAGTGATAACTTTCAGCTTTCACAGGCAGCAAAGGATATGACAACAGACGTAGGAACACCTTTTGAATTTCTTCCTGTAGTAATGGGCTAGTCTGTGCAGATTTCCATCTAGAAGCAGTTGTTGGGATGAATTAATTAGTAGTATACACAAAATACTGAGAATAATTTATTACAAAACAATCTCTTTAAGTCCAAGTGCCACCTATGGAGCTAAGCAATGTCTGCCAGCATCACTGGAAAGGCTAGAGTGTTAGTAAAAAAAAGAAAAAATGACTAAGAAAATGTTTGTAAAAGAAAGGAGAGTAGCAAAAAAAGGACTAACAGAGAGATAGAGAGATAGATAGACAGATAGAAAGAAAGAAAGAAAATCTAATAATTGCCTCTGGTACCACTTAACGCATTCTTGTTGTAGGCTGCCTACTCCTTTTGAGATATAGATACACAGATATAGGGAAAAGGCCTTGACAAGATGTATATTTTGCAAACCATAAATAATATTAAACTAGATTGTATTAGATGAGTGACATAAAAGCTATCTATAGTCATATGAAAACATGCTCTAGATCACTACTGATTAGAGAAATGCAAATTAAAACAACTCTGAGGTACCACCTCACACCTATCAGATTAGTTAATATCACAGAAAAGGAAAATGATAAATGTTGGAGAAGATGTGGGAAAATTGGACCACTAATGCATTATTGGCGGAGCTGTGAACTAATCCAACCATTCTGGAAAGCAATTTGGAACTACACCCAAAGGGCTATAAAACTGTGCATGCCCTTTGATCCAGCAATACCAATACTAGGTCTGTATCCCAAAAAGATTACAAAAAAATAGAAAAGATCCACAGGTACAAAAATATTTACAGCAGCTCTTTTTGTGGTGCCAAAGAATTGGAAATTATGGGGATGTCCATCAATTAGGAAATGGCTGAACAAGTGGTGGTATATGAATGTAATGAAATTCTATTGTGCTATAAGGAATGATGAGCAGGTAGACGTCAGAGAAACCTGGAAAGACTTACATGAACTGTTACTTACATGAAGTGAGCAGAACCAGGAGGGCATTGTACACAATAACAGCAACATTGTGCAATAATTAATTATGATAGACTTAGCTCTTCTCAGCAATACAATGATCTAAGACAATTCCAAAAGACTCATGATGGAAAATGCTATCCACATCCAGAGAAAGAACTATGAAGTCTCAATGCAGATCAAAGCATACTGTTTTCTCTTTTTTCCTTCTCACTTATTTTTCCCTTTTGTTCTGATTCTTCTTTCTCAACATGATTAATATGGAAATATGTTTAATATGATTGTACATGTATATCCTATATCAGATTGCATGCCATCTTGGGGAGGGAGGAAGGAAAAAAATTTGGAATTCAAAATCATATAAAAGTAAATGCTGAAAACTTTCTTTACATGTACTTGGAAAAAACAAAATACTATTAGGTGGGAGGAAAAAAAAAGATGAGTGACCTAGGGGGGAAGATGTAAAGGGTGATCTGACCTAGCTCAAAAAGCTTTCACATGACATTCCAGAAGATTTAGCTGAGTGGGAATGTCTTTACCACCCTAATTCACTTTAAAACTGTGATGCAACAAATTTAGAAGTATGATAGGGAACCAAAAAAAAGGCTGAAGAAAAAAAAAATCACTGCTTCCCACTTCCTTTATTCCATAAATACAATTATATAAAATTCTATAATTTAACCTATCCAATTCATTCAATTGACCCTTGAAGATTTACTGAACAGCTAATATGGACCTAGCAACAATTATCACTTGTTTTTGAAGAGATTCCAGGGTACAGAATCCACTGACTTCTTTAGTAATTCATTTATACCTGGTTCTATCTCCACATACCTGAAATAACCTTTTTGCTGTTGCAATGTAAATTAACTCCTGCTCTATGTACAGTAGAAATGGAAAATAGCCAGTAACCACTGTTAATTTAGAACATTCTACCTTTTATTTTCTATGATAGATAAATCTTGGCTTTGTTTAGTCTTTCATCACATATAATCTCTTTCTAATCTCTTAATTGCTTTCACTGTTCTTTGGTGGATCTTGAAGTTCTTCATATATCTTTATTTCTATAGTCTTCATGTCTAAAACAAGTTATGGCTATAGTGAAGATACTATACTCTGACATTCAATCAATGACAACTTATTCCAGATCTGTGATAAGTAATGTGAAGATTATATTAAACCTAGAAAATGTGTATTTTCTTTCATTCTTAGTTTAGCACAGCTGAAAAATACACAAAATAAAAGCCACAGGAGTGATTTTATGGATTTTCAACTTGCCCAATTAATGGAAATGCCCAAGTCCTGTATAAGAATGACCATCCAACCCTAAATAAAACAAAAAGTTATTGTCTTTGACCACTGCACATAAGGAAGCTCAATATTCTTAATATGAATCCTTAATAATGCTTGTTATAGAATTAATGAATTTAGAGGTTGGGAACTATGGGTACTGAACAATATATACAATGTAGAACTTAGTCAATGCCTTGGTCAGTTTTACTAATTTTTCTTTTTTTTGTTCTTTGGTACAATTAGTAGATCTCTAGGAGAGATGTAAAAAAATTTTTTAAAGTAAGGAACTAAGTTACAGAGCATGTGACAATGTGCAAGAACAGAGGCAATTTCCTCACGGGGAGTTAGTTCCCTACACCAAGAAAATTCTAGTCCAAAAATAACATATACATATATAAATATGATCTATTATTATTGCAGAAGAGCATTATTGAAAAATCTAATCAGGGATTAGGCTCATAAATTATAAAGAACTGGAGGAATTCATTAAAGAAAACTCCTTGGAGGAGATGGCCTTGTGCTACAGTTTTAAGGAAAATGAGCTACTTTTTAAAAATTCTGACTTGAAAACTTCCTTCAAGAACTTGGAAAAACCTCTGCAGACATCATAGGGATTATGCTGGAATGCTCCCTATAATTTTTATATATCTGACTGGGCTACTTGGAGGATGTCCTACTACTGTCTCCTGACTGAGATTATCCCCACATTTCACTTAAATTCCCTGCTATGAGAGCCTGCCTTCTCTATGTTCAATTTTACAATTTTTAGTCTTTGCTTTGACAGAAAGAAAGGTCTTCACCTGTAGTGAGGCCTTCTAGTTTCTGGGCACTGCCAGGAACGTAAAGTGGATCGCAACCAAAGAATCTCACTATAAAAGTCAGCCAAATCCAGGCCTTCAGACCACCCCACTGCCTTTAAGTGTTCACTGTAAATCCTAGCCTACCTCTGGAGCAAATGTAGACCTTTAAGAGCACGGATTGTTTTGTTTTGTTTTTTACTTCTTCTCCACATCCCTGCTGTTTGCATGATGTTTAATAAACATTTGTTGAATGGGGAAAAAAATGGATATAAATGCACTTGAAACTATGTTTTTAGATACTTATCAAAACAAGTGTGTGGAAATTCAATCATAATTTTTAGTATGGGCTTCTGCCTATAGCTTTGAACATTTAAAGTTTCCTTTATGTTACAGAGCAATTGATGTGGTAACATACTTCAAAAGGGAGAAATCTTACAAAAAGACAAAATTCTTAAGATTAGAATATACTGCCATCCTGACCCCTCTGCAGCCTAATAAGAAATATCAGACTCCGAACAAATAATCTTATCATATATAACGTAACCATTGTAAGAAGGGAATTATTACATGTTTGAACACAGACAGATGATCTTCTTTATTAATGGGAAGTGCTGATGATAAGAAAGGCTAAATATAGCTTGGTTTGCCATCTCCACTAACTCAAAGAGATTCTTCTCTCCCTGGAAAAGATGCAGAACGCAATAGGAAAATGTCAGATTCATGTATTATACAATCCTCAGCAGCCAGTTGAACAGTTTCTATTAATTAGAACATTCTTAGACCCTGAGGTCATTACTCATTCTTTTCAATACACTTTCGCGTAAGTACACTAAGCATTTCAACTCTATGGAACTAGAGTCAGAAAAATTAAAAAAATCATCACAAATGTCATATACTCTACCCAAGCACAGTGATAACTAAATTTAGAAATGCAATAGAGTTACCAGGGTCTATGGTTAATTCTTTTAAGTATTGCATTCTTGGATAGATTATAAACTCTTCAGGGACAATAAAAATGTCTTCTAGTCATTGTGAAGGCCTCACAAAGCAGTGTTAGGAATATAATAATTACCCAATAAATAAATACCTGTTGGTGATTAACTGACCTATTTATTCACTAAATAAACATATATTAAGAAGCTGTTATATAAGGCATCATGCTATAAAAGAATTATCAATAAATCAGTAAGCATTTATAGTGCCCACCATGTGTCAGACATGGTGCTAAGTGCTATAGTTACAAGTACAAAGAATGCAATAGCCCCTGCCCTCAAAGATCTATGAGAGACTATGAAAATATCTAAAGCAGAAACATTTAAACTTAGTCATGGTTGGCATGTCAGAGCATCACCTTACTCATAAAGTAACAGTACCTAGTAAACATCCTAAATTGGGAGGGGAAACAGGTTGAAATAAAGTACAAGTAGAATCCGAATTCAAGTAATACATTCTCTGTGATCTTAAGTATTTTATGGATCCATCTCGGTATGTTTTCAGGTTAAAAGTCAAGTGAGATCATTCTTCCCAGTGACTAAATAAATGTCTTAGTTTTAGATTATTTTCTTAGCAATTAAAAGGCACATTAACTCTTCTAGGTCATTAAGGTACCAGTCAGCAATCACATAGTGAATGACCTCTAATGGGAGATACCACAGTACATAATCTCTATTATGACAATGCACTCAATAGTATCATTTCTACTCTCAAAAAAGATGCTTTTCAAAGTTCCTAATTAGGGACCTATGAAAATCTAGACCATATAAGTTTTTAATAGTCATACACTAAGTTAACAAAAATTTGTCAATGAGCACTATCATTTCATTTAGTAACTACTGCTATTTATTTCAGATATTTAGAATTTTACTTTTTTCACTTTATCCTATTAATGTAATTTTAAAATTACACCTCCAATTGGCAACCTTTTGTCCTTTGTCTTGGTTAAAAATTATAACTTAAATTGTGTGAAGACTTTGTCAACAGGATTTACATTAGATATAAAAGTTTTCTACCTCTTTCTCCATATCAGTCATGAAGTTACAGCTGCAATCAAGTGAATAAACTATCTTTGCAGTTCCCTTATAAATAGTGTAGTTTTCAGAATTCAGTTGTTCCAAATAGGCAATAACAGTCTCATGAATATTTGGATAGTCCAAGGACAAAGGCATTTCCAGAGAAATATGGAACAATGCAGTCATCAAGCTTTCTGGTAAAAACTGGCTTGCCTATGATGGAATTTAAAAGAATTAATTTTTAAGCATACATGCATTTGTATATATACATATATGCCCATATCAGCACAATACATAAAAAGAAGGGAGAAAGAAAAATGCAATATTAATTGTAATTGCAAAAGAGATATTTAGTTTAAGGTTTAAAATGTTCCCATATTCTATCTGAAGAACCAATTTATAGTATCAAAATTCATGATCCATATAAAGGGTTAACCTTCATTACTGGATACAAAATTATTATAGGAAGGACATTGTTAAACCATCCAGAAGAAGGCATTTAGGATGTACAGGAGCCTCAAGTTCATGCCAAATGAGGACTAGTTGAAGGAAGTATAGATACTTAATCAGGAGAAAAAAAGAAAAGGGGTGCTAACAGAGAGCTGCTTTGAAATATCTGAAAGGCTATAAAGTTAAAGAGTAATAAGGTTTTACTTGGCCCTAGAGCAGAACTAGGAAGAATAGCTAGAAGTTGCGAAAAAGCAAATTTAAGCTTTCTATAAGGAAAAGCTTCCTAAAAATTTGACTTATCCCAAAGTAGAGGAAAGTGACCTTCACTACAGGTATTGAAGTACAGTCCCAATCACCACTTGCTTGGCAAGCTGCAGCAAAGATTCTTTTTTAAGGTTCAGGTTGGACCAAATGGCCAGTGAGGCCCTTTCCAACTCTGATTCAGTATATCACATTTTTTTAAAGTGCTTCCAATTTCCTAGTGAAATTTCATGAATCAATCAGAAAAAGGAAAGATAATTTAAATTTTCAGAACAAAAGATCAAGTGACAAAGCTGCAGCTAAACTTCTAGCTTTAATAAGGGGGTATTTCACTGTTCTTTATTTTATGGAAATCACAAAGTATGAAATTTTTTTACTGTTTGAAAAACAAATTTCAAAAACTAAACTAGTTGAAAAAGTAAAATCTTTTAATAAAAAGGAAATGTGGGACATGCACATTTTAAAAAGCACTAAGAATGGAATTTTTAAGCTAAAACTACAGATAAGAGACTCTTAGGAACAGACACAGGAGCCCTTTTAAAACATTAAAAATCAAAGGAAACTTCATTTTTCAGTATCTGCAAATAGGACTTTTATGGTAAAAATGAGGCCTCTTTTGGAACAGAAACAGTTTCATTTGTCTCCTTTGACACCTATATCTACACAGTGGATATAATAGATTCAGAGAACCACATAAATGAGGCCAAGGTCATGGGTTCAAACTCTTGCTCTGGACAAATCAGTTTTCTTCTGTTCCATGACAGCAGATTGCATTCCAAACCCCAGTCAAGATTTTGGTGGGTTTTCTAAAGAGGAAATAAAGCTATCTCCTTTAAGGTTGTTTTCCACTATCTGTTCATAACACAATTTAGTAAGCTAGCAACAGACAGAGGGCAGCATAACCTCATATAACAAAAATCTAAGGGTTAAAATTTAAGCATCAGTGAAATTTTAGTTTTACCTAAGTTTCATTTAAAAATCTTATTATTTTGGATATAGGAAATAAGGAGAATGATGGATTACTAATAGCAAAGAGGATAATTCAGTAGCTTTTCCACAGCTTGCATGAAATATTCTTTAACGCTACTTACTTCATCTAAAATGGATATTTTCTAGGCAACCCTTTGCTAATTTATTCATAAGGATTCCCAAGGATACAAATAAACATACAAATTTTGGCTATTAAAAAGAAAACTGACTAGGACTCAAGAAGCTTTGGCATTTCTCTACAATACTGTATAAATCCCTCTAGGGATTTCCAAAACTTAGTAATCAAATCAATTTATGAATACCATATTTCAGCTACTTTATCAATCATACATTTAGTACTGGAAGGTAAATCAAAGACCTTCTAGTCCAATTCTCCCATTTTAGAATTGAGGAAACTAAGGTCAAGGCAGTTAAATAACTTTCCTAAGGTCACACAGTCATAAATATGAGAGACAGGAATGGAACCCAGGTCCTCTGACTACAGAGCCAGTACTCTTACTGACCTGAATAAAAGCAGAGTACTTTATCCTTCCCTGTACAAAATGTCAAAAAGATATTTCTCATTCAAAATCTTGACATTATTCAATAAGCTACAAGTAAAAAATGTTTCTTTCTTACTTTTTCTACTGGAAGAAGTGTTTGCAACAGTCTAACAGTAAAAAGTGAGATGCTGACAAAAGACATTTTATGGTGCACTAACATCACCATATCTGGCTCTTCGGAATTGACATTGTTTTTGTGGTAGGAGATGGTTTCTCCAAGTGAATCCATGACTACAAACAGCTTTAGTTTCTGAAAACAGAACAAAAACAAAAAAGTATAAATACTGGTTGCAATTGCATGAAAATAATACAGAGCCATTTTTCAGTAGTCAGTGAAGAACTAAGCACCAAAAGTTATTTCCATGTGAAAAGGCTACCAAAACTTCATCTGAAAAGGTTAAATGATACCAAAAGATAGTACTGTTCCATGAAAGCCTAAAGAAGAAAATAGATCTTAACTTCATCTACGATGTCAAGTCCCAACATAATTAGCTTATTATTAGTACCAGCAAAACTTAATAAATTATAAACCTCCTGCTAGTCTCTTATCACGCTAAGTTAGTACATTTTTATCTTTCATATATCTTATATATTAATCAATAATAATATATCTTGTATATATGAACAAGTATTTGCTGAATCTGCTATGTGTCCAGTAACTATAGGTGACGAAAGGCATAACACAAAAGTATGCTTCTACATATTAAATACCCATTTAGTACCAAATACCAAAAGCAATCAAAGAGTAATTAAGTGTCAAACTGAGGAAACTTGACAAAATTTTATATTCTTCTACTTAATGAGTTAGAAATTTTCCCAAGTGGAAACAAAAATATAGTACCTGAAAAAAGGTCAAGCTCCTTACAGAAAAAAAGTTATTTCATTAGTTCCCAAGCAATACTATCCCTCTTAGTTTCCTATTACAAATGAATCAAAGGCACCCTAAAGCACTGTTGGTAAAGCTGTGATTCTGTATAACCATTTGGAAAACAATTTCGAATTATGTGAATCAAGTGCCTAAAATGTCCATACCCTTTGACCCAGGGATTCAACTACTAGGTTTATACACCAAGGAGGTGTATTGAGAAGAAGAAAGCCCTCATATATACTAATATATAGGCAGAGACATACATAGATGGATGGATATAGAAATAGATTACAAAGGACTTTTTTTGATAGCAAAGAATTGCAAATAAAGGAGATGCCCTTTGACTGATGAATGGTAACAAACTGTGGTACATGAACATAATGGAATATCACTGTTCTATAAGAAATGACAAATATGTTAAAACCAGGAAGCAAGAAAAGAAGTACATGAACTGATGCAGAGTGAAATAGGTAGAGCCAAGAAAACAATATACCCAATAACTATAATGTAAATGGAAAACCACATAAAAGTTGCAAAATTACAAAGAAAAAGCATGTAAAGAAGAAATAAGAGAATATGTCGCCCCCACCCCATTCCTTTGAAGAGGGAGGAGGGATATGAATATGGTACATTAAATATATTTTTTAAACTTTTTCAATGCGTTCATCAATTTTGCTTTTTTTCTTTTTTTGTTTATGAAAAAATATTATTTGTTATATAGGATAACTCTCTAGGAGGGAAAAGGGATTCTGGGAAAAATTTTGGTGATGTAAAACAAATAAATCAATAAAAATTTATTAAAAAAAAAAAAGGAATCAAGAGTAGCAGCACCAAGTATGGATCAAAGAACACTCAGAAGAATAACCAAAATGTGGAGTTTTCAGAAAAAAAAAAACTGTTGGCAATAGTGAGACACCCATCTTGAAAGGATCACAGTTTAAAGATTATACTTCATCATTCTATAATATACAAACAGATCACATTGTTAAAACTTTCTACAGATACAATAAAGTGGTATAGTTTAACATTATATATTAATAAGATATATATATCCATGTAACAAACTCTAGAAATCATAGAGGAAGAGGATGGACAGAACATCAATGTAGCGAGAAACAAGTAATTTTTTTTAAAGCAATATTGGGGAAAAGAGAAGGACCAATGAAAAGATAGAACCATTGCTCAGTGTGAATGGGATAATGATAACTGATGCCTGAGAAAAGGCAGAGCTGCTCAATTTTTACTTTGTTTTCTCTTCCAAGAAGAATGACCTTTATGTGGGAGAACAAAGTGCAAAAGCAGCTATTACAGGAGACAGTAATCAAGTACCTAGCTGTCCTTGATGAGTTCAACTAATCTAATTCAGATAAACTACATTCGTGGGTATTGAAAGGACTGCCTGTTGTGGCTGATGAACTGCTGCCAGTAATATCTAAAAGATTACAGAAAATAGCACTGAAAAAAAAGAGCAAATGTTATCCCAACCTTTAAAAGCAAAAAAACCAGAAGGAAATTTGCCAACTATCGGCCAGTGAGTGGCTTTGATTCCTAGCAAAATTCTCAAACACTTTTGCAACGAGATAGTTGAGGAATATCCAGAAAGTAAAGAGGTGATCACAAAGACTCAGCATGGCTTTATCAAGAAAATGTAGTATGTTAGTCTAACCTTATATCCTATGTTTCCAGGATTGCTAAAGTTATTGAATGGTCTGCCTCACGAGGCCATGGGTTTTCCTTCACTGGAAGTCATCAAACAGATGACTGCTATTGAGTAGGTGGTAGTGGAAAGTCCATTTGAATTTGTTGAACTAAATGGCCACAAAAGTTCTTTCCAAAACTGAAACTCATGATTCCACGCCATTACTAAGAAATAACTGACCACTTTCCATCAGAAGAGGAAAAAAAAAATAAAAAATAGGCCCACAAGTAAGAGGATAAGGCAGTCTCATTTAGCACAGAAAGCAAACATCTCTGTTTACCTTAATAACTCTTATAGTCATCAGTGTACAATGCCTTGAAGAAAATATTAAACATGTACGCTATTTTCTGTTTGAAGACAAAGAAGACATAATATATTGTTAAAGGTTCACAACAAAAATTTATAAGATTTTGAAAATATGGCACTTCACGAGTGAAAATTTAAATTATCTGGAAAATTTATTTAAAAGGAAAATCTCATTCTTCAATTGCAGCTCATTTGCAAGGTATTAAGGTAATTGGGGGGAAAAAAGTATAATATTATACTCACAGGAGGAAAAAAGCTCTAGGCAAACTTAAATACTGTTGTAGTTGCCAATTCATGTTTCTCTAATTCACTTCAATGAAAGAATTTAGTAAATATCATTAGCCTTTGAATGACTGCTTAGTAAAACAAAAATTTTCAGTTCTTAGAATACATAATTCTTGGAAAATCTTTTGTACTATTTCTACTTATTTCAAGCAGTTTTATTTGACTTAATAATTCCAACCCATGAGCTATAACTTAAGTAATAGATTTAACCTTTAAAGTAAAAATAATTCACTACATTCAAAAAGAATAGCAGCCAGAAGTTAAAAGTGAATCATTAATTTGCAGATTGAAGTCTTATGACCAAAAACTTTTAAGTTATTTTAATAACAAGTGATAATAGATTCTTTGTACTTCAAAGGAAAAATTCATTAAATGAAAAATTTTAATATAAGAAAAACTCTTAAGAATACTATACCAATGTGCCTTTGATCTGACAACTTCAAAAGTATTATACAAAAACTATACTGGGGCAAACACTGTTAGTTGCCCCAACTTTATAGAGGAAGAAACTGAGGTATTTAGGCCTTAAAATACTACACTAATTATAAAATAATGTTAGAGGGCCTTAAATACCAGGATTGGGAGTATTTTATCCTATTGATAATACAAAGCCCCTGAAAGATAATTGAGCAAAAACATGACAAGATCATAACAGGATTCAGATTGGGAAAATCACGCATGCAACTTTGTGGAGGATGAATGATTACGCTGGCAGATTTGTGAGGGACAGATTGAAGACAAGTTATAGGCAGGAGGAACAGTAACAAAAGCTAATATACAGGCAAAAAATGCTAAGTGCCTGAACTAACAGTTCTGCAAATATACAGGAAAGAGACATCTGACATACTGGAGAGAAAGAATCAACAGGATGTGAAGAAGTGAGGAATAGGTAAGAATCAATCAATTACCAAGCCTGTATTAAGTATCTCTTGGTCCTAAGCCCTATGCTAGGTATCAGAGATACAAAGACAAAAACGGAACCATCCTAGTTCTCAAGGAACCCAAGAGGTTATAGAAAGATAGGTACATTAACATATTGTTCATGGACTTGTAAAATGGTACAACAATTTTGGAAAGCAATTTGGAATTATGTAAATAAAGTAACAAAAATGTCTGTACCTTTTGAACCAGATACTCCAAAACTAGGCTTATACACCAAAGAAATCATCAATAAGAAAAAAGGCCCCATGTACTCCAAAATATTTACTACTTTTTTTTTGTGATAGGTAAGAAGTGGAGAGGGCAGCCAGGTAGCACAGTG
The DNA here is from genome assembly GCF_900497805.2 of Vombatus ursinus. Taxonomy (NCBI): domain Eukaryota; kingdom Metazoa; phylum Chordata; class Mammalia; order Diprotodontia; family Vombatidae; genus Vombatus; species Vombatus ursinus. The sequence continues at coordinate 12,178,474 of NW_020949351.1, forward strand.
GATAGAGTACCAGCCCTGGAGTCAGGAGGACCCAAGTTCAAATTTGGCCTCAGATACTTGACACTAGCAGTATGACCCTAGGCAAGTCACTTAACCCCAATTGCCTCACCAAAAAAAAAAAAAAAAAGAAAAAAAAGTGGAAACAAAGCAGATGCCCATCAACTTGGGAATGGCTAAAGAAAATGTGGTACATGTGCTATAAGAAATGAACCTATGATGTAGAGTGACTTAAGTAGAGTCAAGAAAACAATATACACAGTAACTATAGTAATGTAAATGGAGAGAACAATGACACACCAAAAAATCAAAAGTAAATTAACAAATTATAAAGATCAATGAGACTCAAATGAAGAGATATGAGAAGACACCCCTAACCTACCCCTTTGTGGAGATGGAAAGTTCACAGGTATCACATCTTGCACATGTTTTTGGACTTTTTCGATGTATTGATCAATTGTGCTGATTTTTTTTTCCCTCTCTAAAAAAATACTATTTGTCATGTGGGATGGCTCTCAGGAAGGGAAATGGGGAGGAATCATGGGATGCTATGGTGATGTAAAAAACAGACAATATCAATTAAAGCTTATTTTTAAAAACAATAATATGTCGACAGACGTTTCAGTAGATTATGGGGGCAGAAACCAGCTTAAAAAGGGTTAAAGAATAAATAGTGAGAAAGAAGCCAGTGCAAACTATATTTTCTAAATGGGCCCTGGACATAAGAGTGTAGCAGGGTCAGGGTCAGAGAAAGAGGTTTCTGTTAGGAGATTGTAAAATCCATCCACATTTGTAAGCAGAGTTGGTTGACTGGAATCGAAATAGATTGTATTGTTCTTATGTCAAAAGAGTCATTCACGGAATCTCTGCAATGTTCACTCTTTTAATTATTAGAACAAGACCAAAGAGATTTTTCTTTCTTATACACAAAATATAAGCATGGTACATTAAACATTATCACTAACACCTTGAAAATCTGTATTGTCAGAAACAGAGATTTAAAGAGCAATGGAAAGATATATGGTGAGCATAAGTAGTTTCAGTATACTTTCAACAATGACATGAATATAAGAAATGACATAAAAGACATTAAGGATATGTATGACAGGAAAACAAGACAGTATAAGCAAAGGATATCAGATGCACAGTCCTAGTGTTTGCACCATTATCCACAGAACATTAAAAGGCCCAGTAAAAAGCCTTTGGCTTACTATGATCCACTATGAAGTATTTATGTAAGAACAATGACACAAGATCACCTGGGATGAAAAGGCATCAATGGGTTAAGATCTAGATTAATGAAAAAAATACATACATTAATAAGATTGTGAATCCTTAGTAGTATTACTAATACCACATTACTGAAAGTTTTAATTCTTACCAAGTCTAAAGCAAAAAGGCTGTTGTCATCCCAGATATCTTCAGACAATGAATCTCTAATAAGTATCACAACTTCTGCAAGCAATTCTAGAACTTGCACTGTTATTTGTGTACTATCTGCAAATACAAATGGGAAAAAAAATGTTAATTTTAAAAAAGATTCCATGAATTAACTTGGTTAAATTTCAAAGAAAACCTTCTTTCAAGCCAGTAAGAGTAAGTTATGGTAAGCTTGTAACTAGAAACAACAAAGGCCTATTTTCAACCTAATAATGCTAGAAAATTTATGTTGTTATTTGTCCTTCATTTTCAGAGAACTAATGACATCACAGGGTGATATCTTGACTTGCATGTGAATTGGATTTAAGCAAGGCAGAGTTGTGCAAAGTCTCAGCCTCACTCTCTCTTCCAGAATCATCAAAGTTCAGTGGCAAGACAAAAGTCAAGATAACTGGCAATGGCCTGGGATGCAGTAGATGACCATGGTGTCTTCAATGTCTGACCAAACTAAGTGCTCCACAGAGCCTGTTTTGGCTGCCTTCATGGCCATTGGAACAAACTGTTCTTTTCCACCCATTTTGCCAAGGAAGTATTCAAATTGTTGTAACAGACATCCTCCTGACTCACTGACAGGTTTGAGGCCCATCAGTTACCTTTAACCTGGTTTAGCCCATCTGCCAAGATGTTTTATTGGGGTGTGGCCACTACAAATGCTATAGCTTCTTGGAGCCACAGGTGAGAGTTGGGTGAGAGACAGACACCAAAAGTGGATAAGCAGCCCTGAAAAGGCTACCCTCATAGTCTTGTCATGTAGTCTGCTGTGAACACAAATTTCTTTCCCCAGAATTTAGAATACAAGTTTCTCAAATTTCAAAAGAAGCCTTCTCACTCACAAATACAACTCTCCTTATGAAAAAAAGACAAGGAAGAAGCATTACAGCAAGTCAACTCAGGTAGAAAGGGGGACTCTCTTCAGACTGGTTCAACTACAGGTTGAGGTCTATAACTGGGAGTTTTGATTAAATCTATTCTCAGTACTAACACTTTAAAAGATAAAAAAAAATGTACAATTTAACAGAAATGGCCTTGATGTTTTTGTGTTTTAATAGACACAAGAGGAGGTTGGGTTTACTCTAAATTTCAATTCGATTGTACATCCTTCAATGAATCCTTCCTAAACTATTTCTGTTGGAAACTGTCTCTTCCTGCTAAAGCACATATTGACTGGAGCCATTCATCCTAGTCTATGATCATTAACTGTCATTCTTACTTTTATCTTTGTTTACTAGCTTAAGTTTTCAGAACTAATAAAAAAAGGAAAATGGAAGAGACATTCTCAATTAATAACACTAAGATTTTGGTTCTGATCCTATAAACTTAGTTCTCATTTTACTAACACTTGAAGTACAAAGAATGAGATGTTAACAAACATATATTCAAGTCAGATGCTATACAATGTATAATTATATTTCTTCAGAAAAATATGCTCCACATGAGTGAAAATATCCTAAATATTTCTCACTACACTCAGATACACTAATTCAGATTTGAGGACAACCCATGTTTATAATCTAGGTCTGAGAAAGCACAAGAAGCTTTCAATTGAGAAAACTGATATACTTACATAATGGTTAAATTAAGTTAGTCCTTTAAAGGATTTGTACTAGTCGTGAGCATCTCCCATGCAAGGATTTCAATTAATTAAGTCTAGGACTGGCCTCTGAACTTAGATTACAGCCAAGTAGGGGCTGATATGCCAGATATACTGAAACTACTTATGCTCACCATATATCTTTTATTCCAGGAGGAATAAAATCTTAGATCAGTCCCAGAATAAAGCTATGCTCAACCTACACCTAAGGCAGAATTATATCGTGGAAAAAAAGCAATAGACTGTGAGGGAAGAGAATAATAAAGCTGGTACCAGAAACTAAGTATGTGACATTGGACATGTCTCTTAACCCACCATACTCTGTTTTTCACCTGTAAAATAACTAAAATACATGATCTTTGAAGTGTCTCTGAACTACAGAATTCCATTTTAATAAAGGATAATAAATAATATATTTATAAATAAATAACTAAAATACATATGTGTGTACATGTATATAATTCATATTCCAAACATGTCTAATAGCCTACTAAATGCAAAAAGCAGATTTCTAGCTAATAAAAGTAAAACAAGCTAGTACATAAAAGGCCTCTGTAACTTCAAAATGAGAAGACTTATAATGAATTATTTTATAAATCACTCTTATGAAGCAACATTATTTTATAAGTCACTCTCACTAAGAAACATTCAAAAATTATGCAGGATTCTAACAAAAAAGAGGGGCAACAGAAATTTTAGAAAATTAATTTACTAAGAAATATCAGCACAATTAATTAATTTGGCTTTTTGCATCAAATTAAAAGGTCAGAAGGAAAACTATAACATATAAAAACTTTTAAAAGTATAAAAATAAGAACTGAAATCATCAACCAACAAAAATACTACACACTGGCAAACAATTATTATTCATGATGCTAAAGTTAAAAACCTTTATTAAATATGTTCTTAACATTAATATAATTCTCATTCCTGGTAGCAGAGTATTAATAATTAGTCACATAAGTAGTATTATGGGCAAAAATAATCTTTTTTTTTTAAGCTAAGGAAGTATGGTTTTCCAAAGACAAAAAAGTAAAATAAAGATCTAGAGTATAAACAGATTGCAATTTCCTAAAACACTGTTCCTTATTACACTTCTGAAAAGCATTCCTTAAAGACTTGTATATATGTAAAATATTTCAAATTCTCCCAATATGAACTTTAAAGAACATAAAGTCATTTATATTGTATTTATGTCTTGACAGGTTTGTGAACCACAGAATATAATGATTTTTCTTTGAGAAAAACAATGCTGCTTTCCAAGCTTTCATCCCTTACTACTTAATCTAGAGAAAGAATGAATAATCAGGATATCGCAATTGTTTTCTTACAGAATACAACTGTATAATAAAAAAAGAAAACATTAGGAGTCCTGTTAAAATAAACAGCTGAAAAATTAAACAAAAACAGAGAACTTCTATAAGAAACAGTCAAAACATATTTCTAATATGTGACTAAATGTAGAAAAAAGAAATGTTAATTACTAAATGGAATTTTTCCCCTAAAAATACACTTTCAAGTTGATTTCAATATGAGTTTCCCATTAAATATTAATCATGGCAACAAGAAAAAATTAATTAAAAAATTATTCATATGGGATATTTTTATGTAAAAGTATGGTAAATAACCATGATTAAATGTTCTTTAATATTTAAATCAAGTGCTATTTATATGCATAAACCTGTTACCCAGGAAATTGTCACTGATTACACAACATTAATAAATAACATTTACAAAATTCAACATTAAATATAATAGAAATCATCCCTAAAAACCAGCCTTTAAATTAAGGTACCAATATGAAGAGGCTCAATTTTAATAGGTTTAATTTAGAATCATAAATCCTAACAGCTGTTTACATAAACAAGTAGACTCCTTTGCAACCTCCTCCAACAGGGAAGAAAAGGGATACAAATTCATTACAAAACAAACTAAACTGGGAATGACATTACAGATAAGATCTAAACTTGCTAACAACTTTGCACAGTTCGGGCAGGGACAGAGTGAAAGGAAAGAATATTTGCTTGAAGTGAAAAACCCTCCAAAAAATCCCTGAAAGACCAACGTTCTTCTTATCTTTTCAAGCTGAACATCTTGTCTCTGATTTATTCAGGTTGTCCTCTGCTTTTAGTGATTCTGTTTAAAGCAGGCATGAAGACAGACTAACGGGTAGCATGATAGAGTGAAAAAGCACTGGCTTCAAGTCCAGGGAGATCTGAGTTTTAATGTTGGCTCTGATACTTACTACCTGTGGACCACAGACCTTTACTGATTCTCAGTTTTCTTATCTGTGAAACAGACTTACATCATATATGTCACAATGAAGTTGTGAAGAAATTCCCTTGAAAACATCAAATGCACATGAGCTGCTACTACTACCACCACCACCACTACTACTACTACTACTACTACTACTACTACTACTACTACTACTAC
>NW_020949351.1:12183947-12297801 GCF_900497805.2 Vombatus ursinus
ACTACTACTACTACTACTACTACTACTACTACTACTACTACTACTACTACTACTACTACTACTACTACTACTACTACTACTACTACTACTGGCTCTCCTTGGCAATCACATTGGAAGAGCCCGGTGACATGTCATTTTTTATAGCTACCTGTATTTTTACCCAATCTCTATTTTCTAACTTCTGCCAGCTGACCAAGGAAAACACATAATCTCAAGCAGTCTGAATGCCCTATGTGGTTGTTTTAAAAAGGAAAGAAAACATGCAAGACTTCTGGAAAACACCCCAAATTCTAATATAAAATGACCCCAAGAAGTAACTAATTCAAACCAACTCACTTGTTCTTAAGAGAGGGACTGCTGATTCCAAAACAGAGATGCAGAACTGGGGAAGACTAAGTTGCTGGAATTGTAGCTCCAATGTATCCTCAATTTCTAGCTCACGCAGATCAGTCTGTACCATATCCAAAGGTGAATGGATGGAAGGTCTAGGAACTGTACTACTTTCACTGTAGAACCAACAATAAACACCAAAAATGAACTTCAGCAATTCAGTTGGTAAATATTTATTAAGTGCCTATTATAAGGCATTGTCTTAGGAGCTAGAAATTCAAAGATAAAATAAGATACAGTCTCCTGTTGCAATCTAATAGAGTCTATAAAACAATGTAGCTATAATAAAAGGAAGAAAATGATCAAATGACCAATGTAAAGAGGAGATTGAGGACTATTAATAGCTGGAGGAGAGAGATATTCCTTGCAGTTAGTGGGCACTATTGGTAGTGGGAGTGAGAATCAGAAAGGGCTTCATAGGAGGAGGCACTTGAATTTAACTTTGAAGAAAGGGAAGGCTTTCAACAAGTGACTCTGTAGGGGAGCCTATTCCATGCATGGAGGAACAGGATGGATACAGAAGAAGGTAAGATAAGAAAAAAGGACAGTGAGTAACCTAGCATGGCTAGAATTGAATACAAGAAGGGGAATCATATGAAGGTTGGAAAAGTAAAAATTGAGCTAGATCATGAGGGCCCCTGAATGCTAGGAAAAAATTTACACCCAATTTGGAAGGCAGAGGAAGTCACCAAAAGTTTTGGAATAGGAGTGACATGTTCAAGGTGGTACATCAGAAAAACCCAGAAAGTGATGAAAGATGGACTAGAAAGAAGACAAAGTAGGACCAAAAAAAAAAAAAAAAACCAATTAAAAGTCCATTATAAAGAACCAGGCAAGAGTAATACAGTCCTGAACTAAGGTGGCAGAGGAGCGAAAATAAGGAAGTAGGTGAGAAATACTGCAAAAGTTCCTCTCAGTAAAGGGATGAGGATCTACTACTGGAGAATGTTGTATACATTGTCAGATACTATAACTGGGTCCAGTGTTTTTGCTTAACTACTTTTCTTTGTTACAATTTGAAGGGGGCACACAAAGGGGATATATTCTATAAATAATCACGATATAAAAGAGACAGTCATTAATAAAACCTAATTTTTTTTAAAGTAGAAGGGAGGACACAGATATAGGGGGACATCTAGTGACATAAAAAAACAAAAAGAGATGAATAAAAATCCATTTTTTAAAATGCCCTGAAAGTATAACTGACAGAACTTGATAATCAACTGCAGGTGACAGAGTGAAGGAGAAAGAAGGCCCAAATTATGAATCTGAGTAACTAAGACACTTGTGATGCTATATTTCTGGTTCATGTTCAGTTTTAAGCATGTTCAGTCTGAAGTGCCAGTCAGACATCTGGATGGATATATATGGTAGGCAAATGGAAATATGAAACCATATCTGTGGAGAGAATCTGGAGATAGAAATAGATGCTTGTTCCTCAGAAGAAATTTACTACATATTTATAATTTTGCTTATAGGAAGTTTCATATTGCCCACATTTAGATTTCTTCTTGCCAAAATCCTAAGCAAATTAAGTAGTGGATCCCTAAACAAATACATGACTAAATTCTATAAAAAAAAGGCTCAAAATTATAATTGAAGCAAAAAAGTTAATTTGCATTTCTTCCAATAGATTCGGAACCATGTTACACATTTCTGAAGCAATAAGAAACTCTATCATTCATCACATGAGTCAATTCTATAGAAAAACAAACCAACAGATCTACAGCACAGTCCTGAAATTAACTTAGAAATTTCAGAAGAGATAAGTCATGGAGCAACTAGGGCAGTGGATAGAGCACCAGCCCTGGAGTCAGAAGATCTGAGTTCAAATCTGACCTCAGATGCTTAGTATCTATGTGACCCTGTTGAAATTACTTAACCCAATTGTCACAAAAAAAAAATACATATATATAAGGCATATAATCTGGTAGTCTTTCGGTGACTCTTACAAAATGTTTCCAATACCTATTTATTTTCTTTCTCATGACCTCATTTTTTTTTTATTTGAACTTGTCCAACTCTAGCTGGAAAAGAATGTTAACAAAGGAAAAGACCAGAGACCTAATTTAATTAATACACTTAATACAAAATGAATTTTCATAAGCCTTGCAAAATGCATCATTCCAAAGAAATCAGTAAGCTCTGCACATTAAAGTAATACTTAATGGGATAGGCCTTTCTCACAACAGAAAGAAGCCCTAGGATACCAAGTTTTCCTGGCAGGAGGGAAAATATCAATAAACATTTAACATGAAGAATTCACAACAAGGAAAACCCCTCCTGCCCACACACACACAAAAAGATGTTAGAAGAATAAAAAGAGGGAAAAAAATACCTAATTGAAATTTTCTCTGTTTCGTAGGGGAAAAAAATCCACATCCCTGGCTGATGACCATAATCATCATCTGATATACTGTAATGACTATACGAGGATAGGATATAATCTATATAGAAAGGATAAGAACTGGACCTGTTTTATTGGTATAAGGAACTTCCAGATGAGGAAATTCCTCCTACCAATGCAGTTCAGCACCTTCTCACAGCATAGAGAGCTGCCTGGAACACGAGAGGTTAAGTGATTTGTCAAGGATCACATACAATCAGTATGTATCAGAGGCAGGACTTGAATCCAGGTCTTTATGTCTCTTGCCCTGCTCTCCATCCATTATGGCATGCTGTCTCCCATATACAAAGATAAACATAAACCATTTTCAAAATGCTTCTGGACTAAGGATAAGGCATATATCAACACTTACCACTGCATATCCAGATTAACTGTATTTTTAAATGCATTCAACATAGGAAAAATCTAAAGTTAAATGAAGAATAAATCAAGAACCTAATTCACTTTTTAAATATTTTTGATTTATGATAGAATTCACAAAGGATTCTTTAGATAATATATTTCTTTAATACATTTAAAATGTTGGCATTTATAAAAAATTTTAAGACACACCTAATGTTTAAAGCTAAGTCTACATGTGTATACTGCTTCAAAGAGAAGAAATGCTTCTTTCCTAATACAAAAACAGAGATGCAATGACAAGTAATGGTCAGAATGTTGCTCTTATAATTAAGAAATCTAGAATTCAAGTCCCATCTCAGATATTTCCTAACTTTTACATCACCATCAGTAAATCACTTAACCCCTACATGCTTCAGCTTACTTCCTAGGACTTATCAACCAGGTCCAGAAGGGTTATAATCAGCTTTGGTGAAGGAAGTTCCCACATCAGAAACTTCCTACACCAGAATGAAAGCTTCTTGAAAGTAAGGATTGTTTTTTTCATTCTTTGTACTTGTTTCCTTAGTGCCTAGCATATTGTCTAGCACATGGCAGGAACTTCATAGATATTTATTGATTGGCTGATAAAAATCACAGATCCTTCATATAGTCCCATTATGATATAAACAACAACAACAACAAAAACAACAGAGATATTCTAACTGTTAAGGTAATTTCACCAATCCATCCACTTTCATTAAGGTCACCTGGAAGATAGTGTATCCCAATCCTGGCCATCTCCTCTGGGACGCAAGCCTATATGTCCAACTACTGAAGGTCGAGGGCTACTGCTTCCCGGGGAAGTATTCTGGGAATGATGGGTGCCTCTTGTTTCACGGCTATAGGACAAGGAAGAATTCTGGGAAACTATGTCTAATAGAATAAAAAATTAGAAAATTATCAGTAATGTATGAATTAGTCAAAAGCATTAGAAGTTTTTACATACTATTCTTCCAAAGACCTTTTTGAATTTTAAAACCCTAGGTTTGTGCCTCTCGTATGCAGTCATAGGCTGAGGCAACAGGATGTGGTACAAAAAGCACTGGACTTAGAACACACAGAAACCTGAATTCAAATGTCAAGCCCAACACTTACTAGTTGTGTAATCATGGGCAAGTGAGTTGACCTCTGAACATCAACTTCTTCATCTTTAAAAGAGCCTGTGCTACCTATAGCACCAACCTCAAAGGGCTATTGACAGGAAAAATAAGTAATGCATATAAAGCACTTTGTAAACTTGAAATAAAGCACTATGCAAATGTCAGCTATTACATAAACATAAGATTTGGAAGCTTGAAAGGACCCAAGAGAGAAATTGATGCCCAGCTGAGTTACAATGCCAATGTCACAAATACAAGTATTAAGTATCAGGGCAGAGATTAAAATCCAGGCCCCCAGATTCTCAATCTACTATATCACAATACCTCTATTAATTTGGCATAGCTTTACAGTTATGCCTAGCAGAGAAATAATTTTCATATCAAATGCCTTAAAATGAGTATTTGAAACTTCCCAGTCAATATAATTCACTTTTAACGTTAACCAAGTAGGCTCCCACAGCACTGTGGTGCAAAAATTCATTCAGAGTTATCTGCTAGCTAGGTCAGAACTATAAATATTTTCCTAAAGGGGTACTAGGTACTCAGAAACTCCTAGCTATCAATCAGTCATTTACTGTCAGTAGTATTAATAGTACATTTCAAAACTACAAATCAAAGACTACTTAAATCTTCCGAGTTGTCTGAAAAAGCATCTTTCAAGTGGCTTTTCCATTTAGTGAATTCTTCCAATTATTTGTAATAATGCAACAACTGTGGTTGCCTAAATTTCCAAGTATAACAGCATCACACAGAACTCAGTGAAAAAGCAAATTATCTGTGCAATGTTATGACAAAGTACCACCAATTTACTATCATATTCTGCTGTCAACTAATATTGCAAGATTTTTATAATCCAGAAATCACAAGTCACAAATACTATTTTGATATCCTAATAACAGTTATTCTATTTTATCACTAGATGGTGCTTCCTTCTGAGCAGATTAGCATAGACAGAATTTGGCCCTTGGCTAAAGTTCCTCTCAGGTGTAAGTTGTACTCACATTCTCTTAGCCAAACCAAAGCCTTCACTTATACAAAGTGTACACGCAATGAATTATGAAATAATACTATGCTGAAGCACAATCAGAGCAATATTTGATGTTAACAAAATGCTTCAGCTCAATTCCTCACAGGAATCTTGGAGATAATTTAGTACAACACTGTCATTTCAAGAAGAGTTAAAGAAGGTGCAGAATGGTGACACAAAATAAGTATACTCTATGAAGGTAATTGATATTTCCTTAGAAACGATGAATTTTTACAATAATGTTCTATAGTAGATTTCTACACTTGGCAGTCTCTACTCTGCTTTCTCCTACTATGATTCTCAATCATCTTTTGAAGCCGTTCTTAAGAACCACTAGTTTCTACTGTTACTCAAGTAATTATCACCTGCTTTCCTCAATTGCTATAATCTTTAACAACCAGGGGAGATCTTCCTATTAGTACCTCCTGTCTCAAACCAAGCTGAACTTATTAAGCTGACTAAAAATATAATTGACTTAAGGTTTCTTCCTTCCCACTTAATATTTTCTGGTCTGTGCAGACCAAGGCTAAGGTAACACTAGCTCCTAGGAATACTGTTGTTTAAGAAACCCCCAAATTTGTTCTGCAAAACCTTAAAGGATTTGACATTGTGTCAAAAATGAATGAATGCTTCTTGAAATGAATATCAACATTAATTACGTATAATTTTTTTTACATGTTGAAATCAATTTTTTCCTGTGATAACATCTTTGAAATCATAATGGAAAGCTACTGAGAAAAAAATTGGTATAAAACTATTCAATATGCTCTCAAAAGCAGTCAGTTCATCCTTCAGCAGAGAGAGGAATCTTAAAGGCAAACGGCTCTAATTAAAAAAAAAAAGGCATCAATAAAACTTCTTTTAAAGTATACTGGGCCAGATGGCCTCTAAAATCCTTCAAAAATCTAAAAACCTAAAATTCCACAACATAAATCCAGGTAAAGCCACAAACTTCTTACTTTTAATTCAGATGTATTAATTTTTTCCCACTACTAGGCATTTAATATGCTACAAAAAAAATAAATAAAAGTTTGGTGAGCAAGAAAATGAAAATGAACATTTTATTCCCTTTTCACCAATAATATTAAGCCATTGTGTCATCAGCATTCAACCTTGAACTAAATCACAAAATTAATATCAAGTAGATGAAAACATAAGAAATACAAAGATGATAACAGTAACCAGAAATATAATTATGGCCAATAGCTCCCAAGAACACCTTGGTTACATTATTATCATCAGTATGAGAATGGAAAAATGTAAATACTTGGAGAAAAAAGAGCTGGAAATAGTTCTATTACTTATATGCAGTCTGTGTTTTTTAAAAATAAGAATATGTGGGGAAGAGAATGGGTTTTGTATTGTTAAGTTATACAAGCTCTATTCTATAACATTACACACTGTAGACTTTTTCCATTGTAGTTGTACGTATAGCCAAAATCTAATGAAAAAAAATAAATAAAAAGACCTTGTTTAAAGGAGAAAAATCCTGGATCTCTGTGAAAGTTAAGTCTGTTTCTCAAATACATGCACAATTGTTGCAGACATGACACTGCTTTTAATGCTAAACGTGGCTGCTCATCTCTTCCAAATGCCAGATTCAACAGAGATAACAGATTCTGAAATAAATAACAATGAAAATTGTTATAGGAACAATATATCTGATTTTCCTGCAAATAATTACAGAAGCTAAATGTGAGTAGATTTTCTTGGGTTGAGTGAGGGCCCTTCATCAAAAAGAATAAATAAATTTATAAATATTATAAAGGAATATGAACCAAAAGACCAAAAACTATTTAGCATAGAAATATTATTCTAGCTCACATTTAGATAGTAGTTTACAGCCCAGAAAGCGCTATCCTCATATCATATCTGTAAGGCAGGTAATACAAGTATTATTATCTCTTATTTGACAAATGAGAAATTTAAAGCTCAGAGACATTAAGTGCCTTGCATAAAGTAAAATGGTTAGTCATCAGCAGAGGCGACATTTGAGTCTAGGTCTTCTGAATTCAAGTCCTATACTGTTTCCACTCCACCAGGCTACAATAGTAAACCTGAATCAAAAATAAGAAAACTGAAGAAAAAGAGCCAAAGCTTGATAACAGTGAAATTTATTTAAAAAAAAAAAAAGGACTAAGAAGGAAAAAACTGAAGGTTCCCCAATATAGAATTTTTTAATTAACAGAATAAAGTCTTTATCTTCTAAGGAATTAGTAAGCCTTTTCGCCATCTCTAATTCTACATTATTTAATCAACCTGGCTTTCAGAAATTGAAAGAGTTCACTATCAATTCATCTTCCATTGCCTTCACCAATACTGAAAAACTGAACATGAAGTGTTTCATTTCATTTTAATCCCAGGAAATGTATTATATATGACCTTTCAACAGATCATGCAGTATTAACTGATTATTTCCAAAACTGAATGTTGTAGCATTTCTGGATGCACATGAAAATGTGCCAAGGGTTGTATGGGCCATAATTCCTGCCCAAGGTCCCTTACCCTTCAAGACAGGGTAGAAGCAATTTAAAAGGGCAATTCAATTCAAAAAGCATTTATTAAGGTCCTACTAAATACAATTGGCAACTAGGTGGCTCAGTGGATAGAACTTAGAAACAGAAGTCTCATCTTCACAAGTTCAAATCTAGCCTCAGACCCTTAACTAGCTGTGTGATCCTGGGCAAATCACTTAATCCTGTTTGCCTCAGTTTCTCATCTATAAAATGAGCTGGAGAAGGACATGGCAAACCACTCCAATAACATTGCTAAGAAAACCCCAAATGAAATCACAAAGAGTTGGACACAACGGAAATGACTCAACAACAACAATAAGGTGCTACACTAACTGAGGTTGCAAACAAAAAGTAGAAAAACAGTGCTTAGCCCCAAGGAGCTCATAGTGTGAGAAACAACATGAAAATATATAAGTAAAGACAAGGAATATGAGAAGAGAGCGCACTAAAACCTAAGGGGATCAAGAAAGGATTCCCATGGGAAGTGGCACCTGAATTGCATCTTTAAGAATGCTAAGGGCTGAAAGAAGAAGGAATATATTCCAGCAGTGGAATTTATTGTATATCTAGACTATACAAAAAGCCAAGACGTAATGCCAAGTTCAAGGAACAGAAAGTCTAGTTTGGCTAGAATATATACTACGTGAAGGGTGGTCATTGGAGGTAAGTTTAGGAGAGGTAGGTTGAAGTCAGATTGTGAAGAGCAACCTGAGGATTCTGTATTTCATTCTAGAGGCAATAGCCACTGAACTTCACTGAGAAGAGGAATGACACGGTCAGAATTGTGCTTTAAGAATATTATTTGGTCAGGTAAGTGAAGACCAGTTTGGAGAGGGGAAAAGCTGAAAGCGAGAAGGTTACTGCAATAGTCCAAGCAAGAAGTGAGCACCTAAACAAGAATGTCACACGTGTGAGTATGAGAAAGGAGCAGGTGGCAGGAAGAATGTTGTAGAGGTAGACTACTGCCCTTCTGCCCAAATTTTACAAGGCCCAAGATCCCCTCTCTCCCATCCATACATGGTAAATTTAAGGAATTCAAACCACATTCTACATGGCAGCTAAGATTGAGCTGCTTCCAACAATGAGGGTAACCATTAACCATTTTTTTAAAAATGTATATCCTTGGCATATGTAAAATATAAAAATTATGGCATATTATTACTATCATTATTGTTATTCTGATAAAATTCTCTTCAGAGATTCCCACTTTGCTTTTGTCTTATTGATAAATACTAATTTAAAACACAAATTTTACCAAATATTTTAGCAAATATAAAGATATTACTAAATATCCTTACCTGAATAATCTTTGGTCGATGAAGGAAAATCTCAGGAGGAAAATCCTGCATGATAACATCTTCCAACAGTTCACACGTATTCCAGACTAAAGTGAAGTTACTACTTCTTAAAGAACTGAAATAAATCAAGGCATTATTTAGAAAAACAACCTACTTGCACGTTAAAGATCATCAAATACTTTAACAACTCTATTAGAGGATGCATTTCAACCACACACTTCATTATTAGAAATTTCATTATCAGAGGTAGAAATATTTCAAGAGGCATAGGAAGGAACATATTCCATGAGAGTGATTCTTTCCATGCCATACCTCAGTTAGGATCCTTTCCTTCTCTATCCCCTCCAAGTTGGGCAACTCCCCTCCCTCTTGGTCTTACAGAGGGTACTCCATATCTTTCAGGACCTTGTCCAATCCTGCAACTTGGGGCCAAAACCTTTCAGTCACCTCTAGTGACCAAGCCATGAGAGTTCTATGAGTATATGCTTCCCTTTAGACAGATTCAAATGGTATCCTCAAAAGACCTGTCTCCTTCTTAGCTGTAGTACCATTTAATCATCACTTTACTTATGGATGGCATTGTACAAATGAGGCAGTCTTCACTTTCCATATGTTTATATTTCAGGCCAGACAACACTAGCATGAACAAAATACCATGCCACAAGCTAGCTGCCACTAGTTGGCAGGCAAGCCAGTCATGACAACACAGTAAGTCACCCCAAGGGAGAGACAGGTAGTTTGACCAAGGAGGCCCTAACACCCAAGATCTCTTTCCTTGCTCCTCCTTTCCACCCAGGTAGCTGCCTAAGGACTCTATGTCCAAAAGCCCCATGTGTAGCAGCCTTTGGCACCACCCCCACTGCCATCATTTCAGGGAAAGACACCAATGGAAACAGAGGCCGGGTAGCTCCCCCTGCCAGCATTGTAACCCTCACACTTTTTCAGCAGCCATGGCTACTTAATAGCAAAAATGAAGCTACTCCCAACTACTGTGCTTGGTGCTTTCAAATGGCTCAACATCAGAAAAAAAAAAATGAATAAGGAATAGGAGGGTAAGGGGACAGGATAAGGTAACAGGGATAGGGTAAAAATTATGATTTTTATGACAAACTATGATTTCCCTTTGCCTCTTCAGATCTTAATTTTTCTTTATTTTCACACTGAAGATCTTCGAGGAGTGGGGATGAAGACAAAGTATGGAGAAAAAGAATTGATTTTTTGTTCTCTTTGATGGAAGCGAAAAGGCATCTGAGCTGCTTTATATCCTCTTCTAGGAAGTAGACTTGCCTCCACTTTAAGCATAGAACAAGTGGCAGTCATTTGGCCATGGAAGATACACAAATACCTTACTCTCTGCTCAGGTCACTGAAAGTTCTTCCTTATTCACCTCCTTATTTGCTCAAAGTGAGATCCTCAGTTTTTGTCATTTTTTTCTAGTAGCTCTCTGCAGAAAGGCTACCAAAAACAGCCAGTAGTCTAGTTTGGCTGGAAGTGAAGTCATGTGAAATAAGATTAGAAAGAAATATAAGTGATACATAAGTGAGTGAGAGCCTTGAATGCCTGGGTAAGTTTATGTCTTTTCCAAGACATATCTACAAGAGATGACAGGGAAGCACTGAAGATTTCTGGAAAGAGGAAGACGGAAGAGACTGGCTGGTAGGAAGACCAAATCAGACACTATTATAGATCGCTCAGACTAATTTAAGATCATCCACAATATAGGCCTGCACCATTTTTTTTGGATATAGCTTAATAATAATGAGACTAAGATTAGAAGTTTCATCCCTGCAGAGGTCAATCAACTTCGATCTCTTTCACAGTCACAAAATAGAGCTCCACTCTAAACACATCATCTGATGCATACAATTTACTACAAGAGAAATCTGTTAGAAGTGAGGCTGTATCACTACTACTATTAATATAATTCAAAATATAAGTCAATGGTTGCATCTGCATAAATAAAAAGACAGTTTAAAAAAAAAGTACCAACATACTGGCTAAGAAATAGAGTGATGGATCAGTGGAATAGGTTAAGTATGCAAGACACAGTAGTCAATGACTGTAGTAATCTATTATTTGATAAACCCAAACACCCCAGCTTCTGGGATAAGAACTCACTCTGACAAAAACTGCTGGGAAATCTGGAAAAGAGTATGGCAAAAACTAGGCATAGCTCAAAATCTGACACCATATACCAAAATAAAGTCAAAATGGGTTCATGATTTAGATATAAAGGCTGATACTGTAAGCAAACTGGGAGAGCAAGGAATAGTTTACCTATCAGATTTATGGAGAACAGAAGAATTCATGACCAAACAGGAGATAGAGAACAGTACAAAAAGCAAAATGGATAACTTTGATTACATTAAATTGAAAAGTTTTTGCACAAAGCCAATGCAACCAAGATTAGAAGGAAAGTAGAAAATTGGGAAAGAATTTTTACAACCAGTCTCTCTGATAAGGGCCTCATTTCTAAAATATATAGAGAATTAAGTCAAATTTATAAGAATACAAGTCATTCCCCAATTGATAAATGTCAAAGGATATGAATAGGCAGTTCTCAGATGAAGAAATTAAAGCCATCTATAGTCATATGAAAAAATGCTCTAAATCACTATTAATTAGAGAAAGGCAAATCAAAACAACTCTGAGGTACCATATCACATCTACCAGATTGGCCAACATGACAAAACAGGAAAATGATAAATGTTGGAAAAGATGTGGAAAAATTGGAACACTAATGCATTGTTGGTGGAGTTGTGAAATGATCCAACCATTTTGGAGAGCAATTTGGAACTATGCCCAAAGAGCTATAAAAATGTGCATACCCTTTGACCCAGCAATAGCACTTCTAGGACTATATCCCAAAGAGATCATACAAATGGGAAAAGGACCCACATGTACAAAAATATTGATAGCAACTCTTTTGGTGGTGACAAAGAATTAGAAATTGAGAGGATGCTCATCAATTGGGTAATGGCTGAACAAGTTGTGGTATATGAATGTAATGAAATACTATTGTGCTAAAGAAATGATGAACAGGCTGACTTCAGAAAAACCTGGAAAGACTTGTATGGTCTGATGCTGAGTGAGATGAGCAGAACCAGGAGAACATTGTACATAATAACAGCCACGTTGTACAATGACTAATATTGATAAACTTAACCCTTCTCACCAATACAAGGATCTGAGACATCTCACAAAGGCCTCATGATGGAAAATGCTGTCCACAAAAAGAAAGAACTCTGGAGTTGGAACGCAGATTGAAGCATATCATTTGCTATTTTTTTTTCTTCTGCTGTGTTTTATTTCCTCTTTCTGGTGGTTCCTCCTACTGGTTCTAATTCTTACTTACAACATTACTAATGTGAAAATATGTTAATAGGAATGTATATGTATAGCCTATATCAGATTGCACGCCATCTAGGGGAGGGAGGTGGGGAGAGAGGGGAAGAAAAATTTAAAACTCAAAAGCTTATAGAAGTGATTGTTGATAATTCAAAATAAATTAATAAAAAAAAATTACCAACAAATAAAACTCAATTACAAAATCTATTTAAAATTTTTTTTGTCATTGGATAGCTTCCTTGAGGCTTATTTCAAGTAAGTCTGTATAAGTTTTATTCAGTCTAGAGCCAATGACAACTTCATTTTGGAAAGTAATTCACAGCAGTAAGAATTTCAACATAAAATGAGTATAGACATTTACATAACTAATCAGTCCTAGAAAATATACTAGCCTTTGACTGCCAAGGCAATATGTATTATTCCTACCCAGGCAACATATATTATATAAGGGTCTTTTGGCATATAGGTCCATATGACAAAAATTTGGTGAATATAAGCTGACTTCTTTTATTCACTTCACTGGATGCAAGCACAGTTTAAAAATTAATAAGCTATTATATAGGATACTGAACAGTACCATGTAAAATAAAAATAATTTAAACATTTCAGCTACTATACCTTTCATTAGAGGAAAGAACATGTCTATCTGTTGCAGTAAGCGGCAACCAAGGAAATGTGGAAAACTTCAAACATTTCACAGTCTGATTTACTGTTAATGAAATAGCAAAACATGTAATTATTATCACAGAATCACAGAATTTGGGCATTGGAAGCATTCTCAGAGGCTATCTGCTCTCACCCATATTCAAAGAGAATCCCCACCATAATATACACAAAAAAGTGGGGATCTAGCCTCTATTTGAAGGATAACTATATCTATAGTATTCTCCTGATTTGCTAGCTTAGTAAGCCTGTCAAAAAAGAAAATAAGATTAGCCTGGCAGAGCCTGTTCTTAATGAAGTCATACTGGCTTTCTGTCAGCACTGTTTCCTTTTCTAGATGTTCACAATAGAGCTATTTTTACAATCATCAAACTTCAGAACAATTTTCCCTCCTTTATTAATAACAATGACAAGTAAAACAAGATTCCCATCATAAGTTCCATTTTTCATCAAAGGTATGACAAAAACACCTATAACTGAAGTCAAGCAAATATTTCATAAGACTTAATAACAGCAGAGTTTGATGGCAAGGTCCCCAAGAATGGCAATGTTTCTCACAGCTTATTTTACATTACCTACATACATTACCATCTTTCAAAGGGATCTTTTCTTAACCAAAGATATATTTACATAGTATTAAATAGGTTACAGAAGCAAATTCGATAAGAAACATTTATCATGAACTAAGTTGGATAATCATCTTAGTTTGCATTGAAACTTCCATTTTGTCCGCTACCTCTCAACCTCGCTGAGAAGTAATTTAATTGATGTTGTTGTTGAACCATTTCAGTCGTGTTTGACTCTCTGTGATCCCATTTGGGGTTTTCTTGGCAAAGATATTGGAGTACTTTGCCATTTCCTTCTTGAGATTATTTTATAGATAAGGAACTAAGGCACAGAGGGGTAAGAGACTTGCCCAGGATCACACAGCTAAGCGTCTAAGGCAAGATTTGAACTCAGGTCCTCCTGACTGCAGGGCCAGCAATCTATGCCATGTCACCTAGCTGCCCCTTAACTGATAAGAGAGTCAATTCTATAGAAACAGAAAGAAGGCTGGTTTGGCTAGATTGCAGAGTGAGGAAGAGGGAGCAATTATCAAGTGGACATCATCCCAACTTTATATATTAACAATAACAGATATATCATTAAATTAAATTAAGTAAGTTCATTTTAAAATATTCATGATAGTATTATATGTTAAAGGTTAAAGTCAAAGAGGAAAAAAATTAAATAAGATGATGATCGTAGGTACAGATTCGGCCTTAGAACTCATATTAGAATGTCACTTTTCAATTAGATCATAGCAGTTAGCAGGAAGTTCAACAATACCAAAGATAAGTAAAAGCTACAGAACTCACAAATAGTATTTTTCAAATGGTTCTTTATCACTTCAGAAGTTAAAGTCGCAGCACTGAAACAATCTCTCCATATTTCCTTTCAACTGGCAAAGACCATTGTGCAAATAAGGACAATGGCTGGGCAAAAATTTCAACAAGTTAAAGAATAGAGTAGTACTCTTAGAACAAAAAGAAAAAAAAGTTTATCTCCAAAGTGTGATCAAAGAATAAGGTCCTTTGGTTATTATTTCTTTTAAAGAAAAAGGAAAAAAAGTGGGAATTTTAGCTTACACACTGAGCTCATAAGGATTTTACTAATAATTACTTAAAACTGTAAACTAAAGAATTTTTTTAAGACAGCATTTTAACAATGTCAGGCTCATTTTTTGTGCTATTTTGCCAAACTGTTTTTTTTTCCACCTCTTTTTCATTCTTTGTTACAAAGGAAAGCTCTTTGGGAAGGGGAGGGAGGAGAGATATTTGAAAATACAGATGACATAAAAACAAGAGATATCAATAAAGATTTAATTATTTTCTTCAACTCAGCTTTAAAATAAAATCCAGAAATTGAAAGGTCCCTAATATTTTCATGAGCCCCACTCAAAAACAAACCTTTACCCTTTCTGACATCCACACCTCCTTCAACTGTTCCCTATATCACTATATTATTCAGTTCAGTGACTAATTATTAAAGACCTGCCTGCCTTATTCTGTGGACTAATGATACAAAACATGATGTCCACAGCACTTAGTGTGTATTTATTCCATCATCTCAAAGACAAAGCTAAATGAAAACCTAACAAAAATTTTAGACAGATGAGAAATGCATCAAATTTTTAAAACAAACTATATTACATGTAATAAGCAGGTAAGTCTGTTTAATTAAAAAAATTAAAAATCCTATCTACATCTCTAGAAATCCATGACTCTCCACTAGTTATTCTCTGTCCTCACTTAGCTTTCACTCTGTTCTCTTTAATGGATAAGTAGGTTTATGTGAGTTCTGGGGCAGCCAAGGGAAAGTTTCCAAAGTGGAAATGCTTAAATGCCCTTAAAATGCAAGCCCATGAGCAAACAGATATATCTTCAACTGATTTTCTAGATGGTACATTTACTTGCCTCAACTGAAAGAATGTGTCCTCTGCATACACTAAATTTTGCATTAGGCACTGTAACATTTATAACAATAACAAATTTACACCAAAGAGGATACTTAAATTTAACAGAGAATACAGAAATGATCATCATAAATATATATATACTCAGTGATCCTGAATAGCCTTCAGTCTGTTGGAGATTATTTATGTCCTGAGGAAAATATCCAGGTCTAGTTTCATTTTCTTCTGGTAAAGCTGTGGAGCAAAAAAAAAAAAGGTCCCAAAATTGTATTGGCTTGCGCTCTCTTCTTTGCTCCATGAAAATAAAATTTACAATTTTTAATTACTATCTTAGTTTTTACAAGCTTTTTACTGCCCCCCCCAAAAAATGTAAAAAGGCATTGTTTAGTGTTGTTCTCATCCGTAACAAGTGTACTATTCTCTAGAGAATAAGTTACTGAATCCTACATTATTAGATAGGTATACTTTTTAAATTCCATCAATTTCAACCTAAAGAGTTCCTCCTCCAAACCATCAGCCCATCACTTTTCTATTAGACAGGTTCAATTATTTTAACTCAAATGAAAATATTTAAGCCTTTGGATTAACACAATGGACTAGTTGAAGGTTTTGTTTCCAGGATCTTTATTTCACCTTCGCACTCTGGTTTACCCAATCAATCAGTAAAGATTTATATAGTGGGCATTGGGAATATAAATACAAAAAATGAAACAATCCCTGCTTACAACAGGCTTATATTCTAATAGGGAAAACAACATGTACACACATAAGTATGTATAGAATATAAACATAATAAACATGATATTAGTACTAGGTAGTCAGGGAAGGAAATCCCTCATTAGAAAAGAGTTCAACCTATCACTATATTAAACACACAAGGGTGCTTCATCAAGAGGACTACTTTTCTTTGTATAAAGTCTACTTTTTTTTTTTATCCAAAAAACAGCTTTAGGAAAATGAGATTTTTAAAGGAATATATCATATTAATTTCAGATTACCAGTTTTTGGTCCACATACAAATGGCTTGGTTTGGAAAAATGTAGAACGATGATACGAGGAAGAACCATCTGAAGGAAGAATAAATAGGCCATCCATAATACCATCAATTTCAGCCTGCAAATCTGGATCCACATTAGGACGAAGCATGGAGAAGAACTCATATGCACCAATATCAAACAAATGTTGGACTGCTGATGGATGCTAAAATGAAAAGAAGATGGTCTTTTGAGAATAGCTATAAACAAAAACAACTACATTTCATGCAGGCAAAGATAAAACTTTGGCCATCATCTCCATATCCTCCTTAAAGAAATCTTAAAATCTAGCCCCGGAGCAACCCTGGGCTCTACTAGGCCATCACATCACTTCTTAGTCATCAGCTCTTAAACATAATACCTAACACACAGGACCCCCTCTTCACCTTCCAGCCTCCATTATGTATTGTATTCTGCCACTTTAATGTAAATTCCGTGAGGGCAGTGATATTCTTTCTTTATGTTTGTATCCCTAGCACTTAACACAATGTCTGGCACATAATTAGTACTTAGATAAATACTTTTTGCATTTATCTGCCTAAATTCAATCTTCCAATTTTATTTTTTCACTACATTTCTACTATTTCTCAAAGGAATCAATCTGTATTAGAAGATTATGACTTACAGAATGGTTTCAGAAATACTTATAATAGGGGGCAGTGAGGTGGCACAATGGATAGAGCACTGGCCCTAGATTCAAATGTGACCTCAGACACATAACACTTACTAGCTGTGTGACCCTGGGCAAGTCACTTAACCCCACTGCCTAGCAAAAAACAAACAAACAAATAAAAAAAAAAGAAATACATATAATAAAATATCTGATAACTATCAGAAAAAAAAGCTCAACAACATGATTCTCTAAAAGCACACAGAAGCACAAGTTGGCAGGAACAAAGCCTGGCTCCCTTCTTTCAAAAGCAATCTAATTTTGAGTGATTCATGGTCTCCCAGAGCAGCTACTCCACAGCTCTCCAGGTATTTTCTCAGGACCCCTGTATCACCACAGGAAGTCTCCCTGGCCTCCTTGATTCTATCCAGCTCCAGGCCCTCTCTCAGACTCCCTGCATCAACAGGAGTTGCACACTACTGCCTGACCTCTGGGATAATTTAATTTCCAGGCTCATACTCTATGAATGATAATATCCTATCTGAAATCATTCTTCAATGTTTCAACATACTGTCAACCCATCACTCCCTCTCCATCCTAGTGATTCTGTATTCCCAGTGATGGACTCCTAATAAAGCTGCCCTGTAGCCCCAATATTCTAACTTCCTTATGGGCCTCACTGAACAGCAGGCATATCCGGATCTAACTACACAATCTGGCCTTAACCACGTCACTGCCTCCAGACTCAATCATAGGCCTCAAAGAATAGCAAGCCTACTATCCCTAGCTAACCACTGCCCCCCCTGACCCCACTCAATATCCTAACTATGCCTCACTAGAGCAGAAGGTATGTCCATGAACTCATGCCCTACTAGAACAGCAGACATGTCCGTGTGATGGAATCCCAGCCACTGCCTCTAGCTAGCCACTGCCCTCAGACCCTTTCCTCACATTTCTCATATGTGTGTCCATGCACTCAACCACAACCACATCCATTTAATCTCAGACAGGACCACAACAGCCAGCCAATCAAATGAGGCAGTGGTCCTCTATTGGAAGATATATTAAGTATGCATATAAACATATGCAAATATTACCCAGTAATTTCAAGAGAGACAGACTGCTGACACCTGAGAGAAATAAGAAAGACCTCAAGAGGCTGCAATGAGGTCTGGGCCAGCGTCATGTTGCATGGGCACAGCCACAGCGGGGGTGGCAGCTGCTGCTGCCCATCAGAGCACAAGGAGCCTCTGCAGCAGCATGGCCTGGCCTACAGGCCCTACCTACACATCGACTCAGAGAGCCGCGATGAGAGCCTCGAGGGCAGCAGAGTAGGCAGCGTCTTCAAACTATGGGAGGAGTGGGCTGACCCCACCAAGTTTGTAGAAAGTGAGGCTGATGAAGAGTTGCTGTTTAATATTCTGTTTATGGGCAACATTAAACTGAAAGGAATCATTGTTATGGGAGATGACGATGACTCACATCCTTCAGAGATGAGACTCTCCAAAAATATTCCACAAATGTCTTTTGATGATACAGACCAAAAACTAGATCGGACTTTTAGTCTAAATTGAGAACTCACCAGAGAATTAGAATATGCCACAAAAATTTCTTGTTTTTCAAATGTCTATCATCTCTCTATTCATATTTAAAAAAACTTCTGCACTGACACCACAAAGGTGTTTCATATTGGACAGAGAGGAGAATGGACTGAGATGCGTCAACATGAGATGACTATCTGCAATTATGAAGCACTGGCCAATCTAGTAGATCACAAGGTCCAGCAAGTCACTCCACAGACACACTTCATTTCTTAAAAGCAAGCTGGGGCTCCCACAGAAGCTTTTGTGTCAGTGATAACGTCAGACAACCATTTTGGAAGGAAAAAGATGGGGCTGGAGAGAGATATGGCTATTGCAGCTTCCCCCAAAGCTTTGTTTCTTGGGACCTGAAAACTGAGGACACCAAACCATTAGCAAGGGCCACTGGATTATTGAGGATAGTTTGGCACTTTGGGCATTGTAGAAATTGGATCTTGAGCCTGTTGGAAATCTGGATGTCATGGATAACCCTTGATTTCCCAATTTGGATATGGCTGTGGACTCTTTATGTATTTTTGTCCCTTTGTGGCAGGACTTGTGCGTAACCTTTTTTAAAAATCAGTGATTATCACCACTGGGTCGCCTGCAGCATTGCAGGATCTTGAGATTTTGTTCATGGCATTGCCAGTAAGATTTCCATCTTGAAACACCTTTCCTTGATTGCTTCCTCCTGTTTGTGTGAAGTATTTTCTGTTTGTTGTGGCTAAGCCACTCAGGTCTACCAGGTAACTGCTACCCCCTTTTGAAGTATCCTGGGATTGTAGCTGGAAAGCTAATCTCTTGATCACATTGACAGATTTGCACCTTTTCTTCCTGCCTTTGGTAACCAACCCCTGACGGGGCAGTGTGTGCTGGAATTGTTCACATGGGTATGGCTATCTTGGTGGTGACATTGGGAGTTAGGAAAAGCATTGTTTATGGCATGATACTTAATGCTTCTTAAAAGTCAGAAATCTTTGAGCTCTTCTGTACACAGCTTTCTATTCCCTGTGACTAAGAATCTTCTTAATAAATCCATACCAGACATAAAAAAAAGAAAGACCTCACATAGTAAGTGAATTCTAAGCTATACTTTTAATAAAGTTAAGGATTCTATGACATAGGGATGAAAAGGGAGGACATTTTTCACTATACAAAGCCGAATACAAGCTCCTTAAGAGCCATGGGCTGTTTTGTTTTTGTCTCTAAATCTCCAACACAGGGCCTTGAAAATAGCAGCTACTTAATATTAAAACATTTAATGAACTGAACTCAACCAATGTCTGACTGACTCAGTTTCCCTTAATCGTCACTATTAAAAAATACATAGCACTGGTCACAAAGGAAAACATATCTTCTACTGTAAGCATCATCATTTTTACATATGCTTCCTCCTCATATACTTACTTCAAGGAGTCAGAACAATCCTTACACTGATGCAAATCACAAGCAAATCACTATACTTAGTGGATGCTCCTCACTGTTTGCTATAGTCAAAAAAGAAAAATCACCACTCAGTGGTCAACCTTCTATTGATGTGCCTCTGCAAATTTACTTAGCCCAGTCCTCCAAACATACACAATTTATCCACACCCCACACCATCGCATCGCCAACTCTAATCAAAAGATCATAAACTCTTCAAAGGTTTGTAGGAATGGTATCATTTTTCATCTTTGTATCCCCAACCAATTCTAATGACTTATCACAGAACAGGGACAACACTCCCCTTTTTTTTCATCTTTCAATGCCCAACTTAATTCAAAGCCTCATCATGACATAGGAGTGACCATGGGTTTTAGAATGATATGTCAAAAGAACTCAAGCACTGGAGCTTATGCCGCCTGGAAACACTTCAAATATGCCTGCTGAGAAGCCACATTCAATTCTATGTTGTTGCTGTTAGTAATGTCCGACTCTTCGTAACCCCATTTGGGATTTTCTTGACAAAGATACCGAAATGGTTTGACATTTCCTTCTCCAGTTCATTTTTCAGATGAGAAAACTGAAGCAAATAGGGTTAAGTAACTTGCCCAGGGTCACACAGCTAGCAAGTGTCTAAGTCTGAATTTGAACTCAGGTCTTCCTGACTCCAAGCCCAGCACTCTATCCACTTTGCCACCTAGTTGCCCTATGCTATGAGAACAAACCTAAATTATCAGAAATTCATTCTCAGAATGGCTACAAATGATGAATTTTTCTCGAAGGTCCATTCATCCACTAAAGTCACTGAATGATTGCAAAGCACACCAAGTGGAGAAAGGCAGCACAGTATACTAGACTAGGCACTGGACTTGGAGTCAAGAAGACTTAGGTTCAAATCCTGCCTCAGACTTGACTAACTGTATGACCCAGGATAAGTTACTTAAAGTCTCTGGGTCTGTTTCTTCATCTGTAAAGTAGGGGACTGGCCTCAATGATGTTTAAGGTCCCTTCTGGCTCAACATTATAATCCTATGAGAGTACCCACACCTCCAAAATCAAAGATAATATAACCAAAGATTTGGAGTTGGAACTTTAAAGGTCTTCTTGCCCAGATGAGCAAACTGGGGCCCAAAGTATTAAGTGTCTTGCCCAGAGTCTCACAAGTAGTAAGCAGCTAAGCTGGGATTCAAACTCTGATCCTATGACTCCAAGTCCAGCATTCTTTCCACTGTAACATAATCCCTGAAGAAGTATCCCCAGAGCCTAAGGTATTGCCTTGCACATATAAGGCCTTTCATAAATGTGTGTTGCTACTGAATTAAATCATTTGATGATATTCTTTCACATTCCAAGATGATCTTACCTTAACCAAATTGCTAAGTAGGTTCAGAACCTCTTCTTTCATGGGAACAGTAGGGAAATTGAACCATTCCAGTAAATAAATAAAAAGAAGTTTCTCTTGTACGAGTTCAACACAAGAAATCAAATTGTGTTCCACCTTGCATAGAATACTCTTGAGCGCCCTCTCCCTTATCTCTGCCAGAGGATGACCTGTCGAGGAATGACAACAAACCTCATTTGGGAATCCAACACAGGGCGTCCCCAGGAAGGAGCCTTAGTGGGGTTTTAAGCTTCTGGGCACTAGGACTTCGGGACACCCTGCACAAGTCCTCAGGTGGCACTTTGGGGAGGGGGGCGGGGGAGGTTGACATGAAGCGTCTTTTAAGAAGTCGATCACAACTAGCAGCTCGGTTTCCTAAAGTCGAACAAGCTGTTTACCCCAAAGCCCGCTCTGTGGGGCTCAGACTAGTCCCAGGGCGTCTGGACGAGGGGGCTCGGGCCTCAGGAGGGAACCAAAGAGAAGAGGGGGGAGGAGGGAAGGAGTCCGGGGTTGAGGGGACCGAGGAGGAGGCAGGGTATGGCCCTGGGATGCTTGGGGGCTCGCCAGAAGATTACCCAGTTTCCTGATCAGCCCCAACAAAGCCATCTCGTGCCTCCCGAAAGTCGCAGCCACAGCCTCGGCCAGCTCAGCATTCAACCTCCGCGCCACCGCGTCCGTCCGGCCGCAATTGTTGTCCCCGCGGAAACCGCGCCGCCCCCGGTGTCGGAATCAGCTCCTGGGAAAGGAACAAGCGCCGAAGATGCCGAGCCAGGCTCTGGAAGGGCGCTTGGCGTAGTTACTAAGAAGCAAGACAATGTTGTACTGGAGAAGGAAGGGTAAGAAAAGTGCAGAAGGAAGGAACCCCTTTCGGCCGCGATGCACTTCGGGAGTTGTAGTCTTTTTCTGAACACGTCTCTCTGCCTCCTGATTGGCCGGGAAACTATGCGGCATATGGTTCAGGACTCGCCCCTTTTTCCTAGAAACTGTTGTGTCTTGGACGGTGCTTTGCGGAACGCGGGTTCTTCGGCGGGGTTGAGAATTGGGGCGGAGCTCGAGGTCCCGCCTCCTGTGGCTCTGCCCCTTTCGCTCTCGCTGTTGGTCTTGAGAGAAACAGAGGGCCCTCTCCTGGGTTGTGGCTAGAGACTAGAAGAATGCATTTGTTTTAATATTTGAAGAAACATCAAGGTTAAACATTGCTTCTGAATCCCATTGGCTAGGTGAAATCATTACAGGAGAGATCCCTTGCCATAGAAAGTTCAGAAGGGAAGCAGGAGCTTACCAGAAAAAGGGAAAAAAAGCAAAGTATTAATGAAAGCCCACCTAAAATGAAAAAGGAAAGAAAAATGCGTAATGATTGGGGTATGGCTAAAAAAAAAAAAACCTCTGGCGTAATATGAATACTGTATTGTAAATGGTCAATACACGACAGTATATAAGATGTGTTAAGGGATAAAAAAAAAATTCGAGGGTATGCCCACACTGTATTACATCTAGAATTACTATGTCAACTATGATTGAAAGAAGCTGTAATGAAATACTTTAATGTTCATTTGTTCCTTTGTAAAGTTACTTAAACCAATCAATAATGTAAAAATTTTAAAGTTATCTTAGAACTTTATTCAGTTGTATAATTTAAAGAAAATACTTAAAGTAGGCAAGGGTAACTGATTAGAAGCATTAGTATCGGGGGCACTTAGAAGTGGAATAAACCTTAGAGGAAACCTAATCCAATAGCCTTATTTTATATATAAGGAATTTGAACCTAAATATAGTAAATTATTTAGATAATAAGTAGGGGAGCTGGTCTTTGAATCTAGTGTTCTTTTCACTAAAGCATGACTCTGGTTATCTATCTTTTGCTATTTAAATATTTTCCAAATTCCCAAACCGCCTCTAAAAATGCCTTATGCTCTCAGGGTCCTTCTTCAAGGCAAGGAAGGGGAGCCTAAGCATAGGAAAACATTTTACAGTTGAAGAAAGACTCTCAACAATAAAATTCTTACATAAGAAACAAAAGCAAGTTCAATGTGGAAGAATAAGACAAGCTATTTCAAGAAACTACTAGGTAAGCACAGGAAACTGCTGCTAAATTAGATTTTTTAAAGATATATACAGAAAATGATGATAGCAAGGTCAAATAACTAAAAATTAACCAAAAAGAGTGGAATTAATCTGTAAGAATGTCATCAGGAGCATAAAAACTCAGAATAAGCTGAGGTTAACAATGAATTCTAAAAACAAGTAATTTTTTAGCAATGGTAGAAGCAAGGAATGAAAAGACAACGGCTCAGAGTAAATATAATGATAATAAATGACAGGGAAAGCAGAACTCTGTTGATACTTTGCTTACATATTTTATAACAAAGAGAACAATCTTCAGACTGGGAGGAATGCAACAAAAGTGGTTTCCTGGGGATTGAAAGCCAAGATAAATGAGAACATGCTAAGAGAATGCCTACCACCTCAATAAATTTGTCACCAAACCCAAATAATTTTTTTTAAATTGTAGATTTGCTTGCTGTGACACAGCAGATCGCTATCTTTAATAAATCATGCAGAAGGGGAAAGGAGTTATATGACTAAAAATGGGCAAGTTTTCCAAATTTCAGAAAGAAAAAATTATAGATCCTCTGAACAATAGGCCAGAAACCTTGACTTCAATACATAGAAAATTGTTAGAATGTATTATTAAAGGGATGGTTTGAAAACATTTTTAAAATGAAGTAACAATTACTAAAATCTAATATGGGTCATCAAAAACAGTTTGTACCAGATTAGTATCATTTTCTTTCTTAACGAGGTTACTGAACTGATATCACAGAAATGTATAAACACAATACATGGATTTCAACAAGATGTCTGACAAAGCCTTTCAAGATATTCTTGTAGACAAGATGGAAAGTTGTGATAACAGAGTTAGATTAATAAGAATTAGAGTTAGAATAGGAGAGATGATAATAGTTAGGTTGATGTGGAACTGTCTGAAAGACCAGATGGAGATACTACTGGATAGGGTCACTATGGAGAAGTATCTCAAGTGGAGTTCTACAGGCATTTAGGTGCTATGTTATTCAGTATTTTTTGTCATTGATTTGAATGAAAGTGTAGCAATGCCTCTGGGCTACAATCCTAAAGAGTAACTACTACTCTTACAGGTTCAAGATATACTCTTTGTATCCTCAATCATATTACTATAGATCGTAAGTTCCCACCAGTACGCTTTCTACTAACAATCAGACAGTAAGCCCAATGAGCTCTTAGCAAAAGTCATTTATTAAGATGGTATGATGAAAATAGTAGATACAAATCATTCTGCCCCATGAGCTTGGGACTCCTTCACCCACTAATATATATAGAGGAGAGAGTAGGTGCAGATAGAGCACAAAGGTAGTTGGTCATATGTGTAAAGAACATACCATCAAGGCTAGTCACTCCTTCAGATAACCTCTAGCAAGCAGAGTGGATAGAACTCAGGGCCTGAATTCAAATCCAACCTCAGACACTTACTAACTGTATGACCCTGGGCAAATCACCTAATCTCTATTTATCTCAGTTTCCCCAACTGTAAAATGGAAATAATAATAGCACCTACCTTGTAGGATTGTTGTGAGGATCAAATGAAAGATTCATAAAAAGTGCTTAGCCCAGTGTCTAGCACATATTAGGTGCTATATAAATGCTTTTTCCATTCCCCTCTGATACTGCTAGTCTTTGGAAGTCCTTTCTTTTCTTGTGGACATCTCATAATGCTTCCCCTGGGCAAATAATTTCTTCTGGGTAGTTTACTGGATGGGGCTCTGAGAGTCTGCAGAGAGCTCAATTCTAAATCGCCAGGGCTAGCCCTTTCTTGATGCTATATTGGGCACAATTATTTGTTGCCAGAAGTCTTATTCCTTGAAACAGTCCTTGTGCTATACTGATTGCCTCACTGTATCTCTGTCTGTAGAGTATTCCCTCAACTATTCCTCAGACTTTCTTAAACTGACTCACGAAATGCAGGATTGTGAGACTCCCTTTGTGCAAGTAGCTCCACTGATAGACACCAGGGCTAACTGGGGAAGCATAAGAAAATTCCCTCTTTCCCTCAAGAGATAAAGAGCTAAGTTCTTTGCTAACTATTTGCTCCTGGCATATTCAACTTGCGACTGTCCCCGGAACTTAAAGTCCTGTAGGCTCTTTTTGTAGTGGCAAAGAATTTAAAATTGAGGGGATGCCCTGAAATTGTGGAATGGCTAAACAAGTTGTGGTATATGATTGTGATGGAATAACTATTGTGGTATAAGAAATAATAAGCAGGCAGATTTCAAAAAGACCTGGACTTATATGAACTGATGCAAAGTGAAGTGAGCAGAACCAGGAGACCATTGAACACAGTAACAGCAATACCGTATGATGATCAACTCTGAATGACTTAGCTAGTCTCTGCGATCCCATGATTCAAGACAATTCCAAAAGACTTATGAAAAAAAAAATACTATCCACCTCCAGAGAAAGAACTGATGGTGTGTGAATGCAGATTGAAGCATACTATTTTTCAGTTTCTGTATTTTTATGTGTTTTTTTTTCTTTGGGTATGTGTCTTCTTTCACAACATGACTAATACGGTAATATTTTTTTCATGATTGAACATGTATAACCTGTATTTAATTGCTTGCTGTCTCAGGGAGGGGGGAAATGAAGAGGGAGAGAGATAAAAAATTTTAAATGAATATTAAAAATTGTCTTTATGTACAAATGGGAAAAATATATATATGAGTGAGTGTATATGTATGTGTATATATGTGTGTATATGTATATGTGTGTGTGTGTATATACTATATATATGTATATGTGTGTGTGTGTGTATATATATATATATATATATACACACACACATATATATTCCTGTAATGGCCTATCATTGTTCAAGTAATGATAGTTGCACCCTTTTGCCAGTCAGAGAAAGGTGTCTCCAATTTATAAAGAGATAATGATGTGTTCATCATTATGAATGTTCACTCCCCCCTCATGCTTACAAAAGGATTGGAGGAATGTTTATCACATTTTAAAGCAACATAATAATTAATGATTATATTGTGCTTTGGAATTTGAAAAGTGCTTTTACATACATTATATCATTTGAATTCACAACAATCTCCTAAGACAGTTACTACAGCTATTATTATTCCCATTTTACCATTGCAGTAACTCAGGAACACAAGCAATTTAAGTGTCAAAAAAGGATTTGAACTCAGGTTGGCCTGCCTCCCAGACCAGCACTATATTCATTATTCTACACTGCCTCTCTATATCTGCTTCTATATCACTAGGAAAGAAGATGAAACTTGCACCTCCAATTTTTTTTTTTACAAACTAGAGCTTTGGACTGAGTCTAATGAAATGAAATTTAATGGAAATGAATGTAAAGTTTGTCTTTAAAACATGAAAAATTTTCATGAAAAATATAGGGTTCAGTATATTACAAGGTTCAAATGAATCAGCAAAGTGATATGACCCCTAAAATGCTTTTCAACTCAGGTTCTCACAGGCATGGCAGCCAAAATAACTAATATAATCTTCCTTTAATGATTTGGATTTAATGATTCCTCCCCCCACTCCATAGAGGAATGAAGCAGCTTGAAGGAGCTTGACCTTTGCACCAGAGAAGTCCACCTATGGATTCAAGAAAGGGCTTCTAGTAACCATGAGTTGTGAGTTTACCCTTTGGCTACATGTGTTTTCTACTAGGTGGGTGACCCTGTGTGACATGTCCCATACTATGTTTCAGTTCTTCAGTCCTTTTCTGGTCATGTCCAATGCTTCATGACCCCCTCTGGGGTTTTCTTGGCAAAGATACTGGAGTGGTTTGTCCTTTCCTTCTCCAGATCTTTTACAGATGAGGAAACTGAGGCAAACAGGGCTGAATGACTTGCCCAAGGTCACATAGCTTATAAGTGTCTGGGGCCAGATTTGAACTCAAGTTCTCGATTTCAGGGCCAGTTCTTTATCTACTGCACCACCTAGCTGCCCTGTCCCATATAAGAATAATATTCTAAGTTTGTGCCCCACTCTTTTCAAGGACCTTATATATATATTTATGGGAGGTCCCCCCCCCCAAGTCTTTTACAGAGAATGTTTTGTACTGATTTTTCTTACTATGCCTGTTTAGTAAATAATCTTTTCTAAGAGCTAATCAAAGTTTGGTTGACTGATGTGAATCAGAAGTACATTGTTGAGGACTTGTGAGGAACAGTGCTAAAAGCAGGCTTTCAGAGTTACCCTCTCAATCTTCAAGTAGTTAGCAGGACTATGTTAGCAGTAGTCAGCAGTTAGCAGAATTATGGGAACCCTAAACCATAACTGTGTGTGCCCCATTGGAGAAGTAGCCCCAGAGGAAGAGACTACAATGAAGCCCCTTTTAACTCTAAGATTCATGAAGCAAATGAAGATAAGATGATAAAGGGAAGAGGAAAAAGAAAGGAAATGGATAAGTAAGAAAAGTAAAAATAGGAACATAGATTGGTAAATAGTATATTACCAATAATACTGGGTTGTTTTGTTTTGGTTTTTTTTCACCCTGATAAGCTCCTATTTTAATAGTCAAAGATCAAATCTAGAGAAGTATTAAAACAAGTGAAAGACCACTATAATAAAAACAAGTCCTGGATTAGAGTATGAAAACTTTTCTTCTTTGGATCTCTGGTGCTTCCATTTACTAGCTTTTTGAACTTAGACAAATTACTGCACCTCTGGTCAATACATCATCCAACAAGCATTTATTAATGAGTTGCTATGTGCCATGGACTGTGTTAAGTGCTGTATTAAATCTCCTTATTTGTCAAATTAAGGGAGAGGGAAGATTGAACTAGGATGTCCTCCAGTGTTCCTGACAACCCAAACTTTCTGTGAATCTGTGAAATGTGTGATGCTGGTACAATTCTGAGATGCTACTAAGTATTGAATATAGAGAAAATGTAGGATTAACTAGTGAGAGCTAGAAAGATCACAGAAAAGAATGTCATCACACATGGATTTATCTCATGGGCCAAGGTCAAATTATGGCCATTAAATGTTTAATTCCATCTGTGATTCTGAGCCCCATATATGTAATTTCCCAACCTCTCTAGGCTATCACTGGAGGTTACTGTGGTTGGCTACAAGAGATCGTACTAAGCCTTGTATAAATAATTTTATACTTAAACTTAAGAATGGTATTTAGCTACTGTCCTGTAAAGCTGCAGTGCCATCTGCTGAAAAGTGTTCTAGGCAGGGTGAAAAAAATTTTCTTTATTTTAAAATTTTCACACATTTTCACGTTTCTTCATTTTGTAACTAGGGGTTGTAGTTTATGGAGTTATGCACAAAAGGTTTGCCTCATATCTTGGACTATTTTTTTGCCCTGCTGAGAAGTCTTTTCATTAACTTAAAATATCTGAATTTTAGACACATAAAAAATATAGTCATCCTTTGTATTTTCTTAGAGATATAATAAAATTCTAATTCATCCTCAGTATAAGCATCTTGGGAAGCTAATGTTTATGTTTGTCTGTTTTAAAACTAAAGCTTGGAGAATTCAGTTTACTTTTCAAAGAGCAAAGTAAGAACATTGATTGAGATTTACTATCTCTGCAGCAAACTCACTTCCTTTCAGTGGCAAAAGAAGATTAAATTGGAGGATTTGTGCCTGAGTGACTGCTCCCAAGTTTCTCCTCAAAAATGTAAACCCTTCACTTAAGGGCCCAAGAGTATTTATGTGAAGATTTTAGCTCCTTTTGGCTGCATAGTATATGGATACTGATGCCATTCATCTCTTTCCAATCTGTTTTTCCACATAGAATTGGCTCTAATTATGCAATTTATAATTTATTGATAATCCTGAATCCTTGCAAAAATCAGACATATGGTTAAAACACCTAAGTGCCAAGTTTATTTGTAGGCAGTGCACTAAACAACCCACTTAACAGCTTCAGAAGAAAGTCTGGCATAGAAAACACTCTTCTATATTCCATTTGCTAAACACTCTGTCATGTTAACTGCCCATTTGTAGGAAGTGGTAGCTATATGACCACAAATGTGAGAAATGATAAAACTTTAAAGACGCAACTCTCTTAAAATGTCTCCTGAAACTGTTGCTGTCTATACACTCCATTCCTTCTTCTCCTTTGCCCCCACCAAGGAAACCTATCTAGAAGGTAACTATTACCTTAAGGTTCAAGGGCTTTGCTCTCTCGGGCCACCCTTCTAAAACTATAGCTCACAAGCTCTCACTGGTATGTTTCCTATCAACAGACACAATTAGCTTTCGGTGAAATCTACTAAGATGACATAGAAAAAATAATAGCTACAAAATATTTCTCTTCATAAATGTATGTTGTACTCTCCCACAAATACACATAAAGCCCATAGAAAGAGTGGGCAGAAATACAGGGTAAATGACCCACTGGCAACGGGTCATGCACATAGCTGTGGCCAAGGCAACTCACTACTCCTGGAACTTCAGGGCCTGAGGTCCTTTCTCTCTTTGTAGTACCTTCACAAAGTTTCCCTTTGAGTGGAACGGGAAGTATCTCTGCTGGGTGGGTTGCTCAACTGGGCTCCCAAGATGTGTTCCTGTGTATATCTTGACGCATTAAGGGTTGGGATGGGGGGCAGTGAGGGGGAAATAAGCATTTATATAGCTCCTACTATGTGCCAGATGCCTTACAAATACTATCTCACTTGATCCTCACAGCAATCATGATAGGTACTATTATTATCCCCATTTTATTGTTAAGAAAAGTGAGGCAAACAGAGATTGAGTGATTTGCCCAGGGTCACACGGCTCGTGAGTATCTGAGGCTAGATATATGTCTTCCTGCCTTCAGGCCTATTGCTTTTTCCACTGTGCCACCTAGCTAACAGAGGATGGCTCTCTCTTAGGTTCATAGCTAGCTCTCTTCTCTGCTGCTAAGGATCTCATTCTTTAAAGCTGCTTCCTCCTTCAGGTTGTGTCTTTCTGTGTCCATGTCTATCTGGAGAGAGAATTCAAGTTCATTCCCTCAGAGGTGCCCTGAACTCTCTCAAATTGTTACATGGGATATCTCTCTCTGGGCAACTCATTGTTAGATGCTATGGCAGATGGGGGAAGAGAGGAAAAGAGAAAAATCTCTTCTTCCCTAGCTCCCTCCACAAAGCTCCCAAGCTTGTACTTCTTTGAACAGGTCCAAGGCTTAAAATCTACTTAAAGTCACCAAGAGTGTGAGTAATTGGTTTGTTCAGCCTATTACATTGTTCCCTTCTGACTCAGAGAGGTGTTCATATTTTCAAAGGAATCTCTGAGTATGGCCACAACTTTACAGTTAATTTAATGTTTACCTCACTAAAACCTCAGCATCTGTGATTAAATCATGTAACTACATTAACTGAAGGGGGGGGAGGAATAATATTCTTCCTCATCCCTCACATGTTTATTATACATAACTCAGCAACTCTAACAATTATTAGTTCTGGTCTCCCATGAACTTTTTTTTAAGATTCCCATCATCTCTGGAGTCCATTGCTATATACTCAAAGGAACCACTGCTTTTTTTTTTTTCCTTTTGGGAAGGAAAAGGTCCTAAAGACATTCAGATGCTATCTCCTCCACAAATCCTCCCAATTGGAAACAGTCTCTTATTCCATATCTCAAGATTTTGTATTTTTGATTATTCACTAATCTTAATCTGATTTGTATTATTATATTTATCTGTATGCATGCCTTTTCATTGCTGTTGAATACAACCCCTTCAGCCAGGATCTCTGTCTTACTTATAGTAAGTAGGTATTTAATGCTTGCTAACGAAATTGAATAAACTTTGCATTGATGTGTGAAAAGAATAAAGGGATAAATCCTTAAATTTATTTCTTTCTTCTGATGCTTTCCTCCAGCCTCCAATGAAAGTGTTCTCACTGTTCAAAAGCTAGCCCTCAATACACAAGAAATGTGACTATAAGGAATGAGATTGATTTTTTTCCATGTGACTTGTAAAATCAAACTCTATTTTAGAGGCATATCCTGCCTGTCCTATGGACCTCATCTGTTCCTAACTCCTTCGGGACTTTCCAGATCTCCCATATTTCTAATATCTTCAATAAGAAAAGCTAATGGCACAGTGGATAGTGTTGAACCTAAAATCAGCAAGACACCTCAGACACATAATTAGCCTTGTGATCCTAGGCAAGTCACATAGCCTCTACTCCATTTAATAATGTTGACCACCTTTATCTCTTTGATACTTTCTCCTTTCTGGGCTTCCCTGACACTACTATGTATGTCCTGGTTCTTCTACATGTCTAACCACTCCTCAGTCTGTTATGATGGCTCATGCTCCATATTGTGCCCCTTAACTCCCCAAAGATCTGTCCTGTCTTCTCTTCTCACCCTATACTCTTTCTTAGAGACCTCATGGGTTTCATTATCATCCCTATACGGATATTCTTCCCAAATCTATATATCCAGCCCCCCCCAATTTCTCTCCTGAGCTTTAGTCCTATATCACTAATTGCCTATTAACATTTCGAAAAATGTCCCCCAAACATCCTAAAGTCAACATGTCAGTTTTTTTTTCCTTAAAGCCCATCCCTCTACTAAACTTACGCATCTCTATTGAAGGAACCAACATTCATCTTATCTTCCAAGTTTATAATCTCAGTGTTATCCTCCTTTCTCTCTCTTACCCCACATATCTAATCAATTGCCAAATCTTTTAATTTGTACAGTACCTTTACAGAATCTCTCACATATGATCTCTTCACAGTGCCACCACTTTAATTTAGGCCTTCATCACCCCTTGCCTAGACAACTGCAATGGACTCTTAAATCTCTCCCTGACTCAAGCAATCAATCAACCAATCAAATATTTTTCAAGTGCCAAGCATAGGGGACAAAAGTACAAGAAACAAAAAATGATTCATTTCTTCCCATTCAAATTTATCTTCCATCCAGCTACCAAAGTAATTTTTTTAAAGTATAAGTCTCACCATGTCACTCCCCAATTCCATAAATTCCACTGGCTGTTTATTGCCTCTAGGATAACATATAAGCTCCTCTATTTTGCTTTTTAAGCCTTTTACAATTTGGCCCAAACCTGTCTTTCCAATCTTAGTACTCCTGTTCCTGACTCTACAATCTAGCTCTACTGCCCTTCATGCTGTTACTCACATACAACACTCTACTTCTAATCTTCATTACTTTGCATTCGCCATCCATCAAGCTAGGAAGACGCTCTCCGTAACCTCCACATCACAGAATCCATCAATCTTCATTCAAGATTCAGCTCAAGCATAACAATGCCCTCTCTGATGCCCAGGCCCTCAACCGCCAGTAACTTGCTTTCCTAACTTTCTTGTATTTATCAAGCATAAAATATATTGGTATGTATATGTGTATATATCTTTTCAGTCATGTCCAACTCTTCGTGACCCCATTTGGGCTTTTCTTGGCAAAGATTCTGGAGTAGTTTGCCATTTCCTTTTCCAAATCATTTTACAGCTATGACACAACTGAAAATGACTGAACAACAACAGCAACAACTATAATATGTGTGTGCGTATATAGTGTGTACATTTTCATATTTTTATCTGAATTTATTATATATTATATTCACACATATATTTATTCTGTATATTCACATATATGTATGCATATATACATCTCCCCTGATATGATAGGAATTGTTTCATGGGGGAATGAGACATCCTTGTAATAATAACATTTATGTAGTGCTTTAAGGTTTGCGAAGCATTATACCTATATTTTCTGATTTGATCCTCAAAACACTCCAGTGGGTAAAAGGTGCTATTATCCCCATTTTAAAAAATAATTAATTAATTTTTAGTTTTCAACATTTACTTCCATAAGATTTTGAATTATAAATTTTCTCTTCTTCTTTTCCCTCCCCCCTTCCCAAGACAGTGTGCAATCTGATAATGGCTATCCATTTATATTCATATTAAACGTATTTTCACATTAGTTATGTTGTAAAGGAGAATTAGAACCAGTGGGAGGAACTACAAGAAAGAAGAAAAAAAAGAAAGAGAGAGAGCAAATAGTATGCTTCAATCTGCATTTGGACTCTATAATTCTTTTTCTGGATGTGGGTATCATTTTCCATCATGAATCTTTTAGAGTTTCTTAGATCCTTGCATTGCTGAAAAGGGCTAAGTCTATCAAAGTTAGTCATCAAACAATGTTCCTGTTCCTATGTACAATGTTCTCCTGGTTCTGCTCACTTCACTTTGCATCAGTTCATATAAATCTTTCCAGGTTTTTCTGAAGCCCACTTGCTCATCGTTTCTCATGGAATAATAGTATTCCATTACATTCATACCACAACTTGTTCAACCATTCCCCAATTGATGGGCATCCTCTCATTTTCCAATTCTTTGCCACCACCAAAAGAGCTGCTATAAATATTTTTGTACATGTGGGTCCTTTTCCCATTTGTATGATCTCTCTGGGATATAGCCCTAGAAGTGCTATTGCTGGGTCAAAGGGTATGCAAAGGGCATAGCTCTTTGGGCATAGTTCCAAATTACTCTCCAAAATGGTTGGATCATTTCACAACTCCACCAATAATGCATTAGTGTTCCAATTTTCCCATATCTTCTCCAACATTTACCATTTTCCTGTTTTGTCATGTTGGCCAATCTGATAGGTCTGATGTAGTACCTCAGAGTTGTTTTGATTTGCATTTCTCTAATCAATAATGATTTAGAGTATTTTTTCATCTGACTATAGATAGCTTTAATTTCTTCAATTGAAAACTGTCTGTTCATAACCTTTGGCCATTAATCAATTGGAGAATGACTTGTACTTTTATAAATTTGACTCAATTCTCTATATATTTTAGAAATGAGGCCTTTACCAGAGATAATGGTTGTAAAAATTATTTCCCAGCTTTCTGCTTCCCTTCTAATCTTGGTTGCATTGGCTTTGTTTGTGCAAAAACTTTTCAATTTAATGTAATCAAAATTGTCCATTTTGCATTTCATAATGTTCTCTATCTTTTGTTTGGTCATAAATTCTTCCATTCTCCATAAATCTGACAGGTAAACTATTCCTTGTTCTCCTAATTTGCTTGTAGTATTAGCCTTTATATCTAAATCATGTAACCATTTTGACTTTATCTTGGTATACAGTGTAAAATGTTGGTCTATGCCTAGTTTCTGCCATACTATTTCCCAGTTTTCCCAGCAGTTTTTGTTAAACAGTGAGTTCTTATGCCAGAAGCTGGAGTCTTTGCATTATCAAACAGTAGATAACTATAGTCATTGATTACTATTTCTTGTGAACCTAACCTATTTCATTGATCTGCCACTCTGTTTCTTAGCCAGTATCAAGTACTTTTGATGATTGCTGCTTTATAATACAATTTAAGATCTGATATGTCTAGGCCACCTTCCTTTGTATGTCTTTTCATTAACTCTCTTGGTATTCTGGACCTTTTGTTCTTCCAGATGCTTTTTTCTAGCTCTATAAAATGATTTTTTGGTAATTTGATTGGTATGGCACTGAATAAGTAAATTGATTTAGGTAGAATTGTCATTTTTATTATATTAGCTCAGCCTAATAGAGGTCAAGTGATTCGCATCAGGGTTACACATCTAGTAAGCCTCTTAATAAGGGCAGGATTTGATCTCAGGTCTTCCTGATGCCAAAGCCAGAGCTATTACCTATAGTAGCATCCAGTTGCCTCAGCATAATGTAGGCATTTAGTAAGTACTTGATTGATTGATTGACACAGCTGCAGCAGAGTAGTGCCAGGCTCAGAGAGAGGGGTTCAGAGTATCATGGCATCAATAGACTTCTTGCTTGGACTGGCTGTTGAATTTACTTAGCTCATTCCATGAGAATGAACTGGCCCAGGTAAGAAGTAATTGGAGATCCCTACCTGCAACAGACTGAGAAAAGCACTCCCAATGAGAACTGTCTATGCCCAAGTCCATTTTCCCATGCTGGAGAAGACAACAGAAGTCCATGGTCCAGAGTTCCTGAGTCTTCATCAGATGCCTGGCCTAGCTGGTTGCATGAGTTAGACATCAAGCGGAAACTGTGCTGAATTTGTTACTCCTTTTCCTGCTCCCAAGGGGCATGGCTATGAAGAATTAAACCTCAAGTTTTTCATTTCCTAGAATCCCTGGGTTTGAATCGGTTTATGCATTGTGTGGGCCTGCCAGGATGTGAGAGTGACTGTGGTCACGTAATAGCTCAGTTAATGGCTTATTGTTTATTCCTTTAAAATGTGCCTCCAAGAATAGCTTTAATGTCCTATATAGACACAACTCCATTATCCCAAAGTCAAATGAATAGCACTCAACAAAATATATCCAGTTTAAGGAGGTTAGGTTTACCTATGCTAGAGTGCTCAGAACTCTTCTGATTGGGAAAATCCATAATAATCCACATTTTCTTAGATAATGAGTCAGTGTCACTACCACCCCCCACATACACATTCCCCCTCCTCACCCCCTCACCCTCCCACCCCTTCCCCAAAGACAGAGATGAAGCTGAAGGATAGATTTTCCCACTGTCTGAGGACCAAAGGGAGCTTCCTTAGAACCTTCGCTTCCCATGCTGTATGCAGATAACTAATGCAGTGAGCTGAGGAAAACCAAACTTGGTGGAGGCATCTAGGTGCTGATGTGAATAGAGTGTTGGGCCTGAAGTCAGGAAGTCGTGAGTTTAAATATAGCCATAGATATTTACTAGTTGTGTGATGTTGGGCAAGTCACTTAACCTCTTTGCAGTTTCCTAAACTGTAAAATGGAAATAAATATAACATCTACATTGCAGGGTGGTTGTGAGGATCAAATGAGATTTTGAAAAGGCTTAGCACAGTTCCTAGCACATAGTAGGCACTATACAAATATGTATAAATTTTGTGGGATAGAATAATACCTAACAGTGATATCCAGTTGATATATTTGTGTTGTGTTCCAGATTGCTTATATCTATCATTCACCCTTCCATTGCCCTTTTCATGATTCTCAATTTTAGTTCTTCAGAAACTGTAGCATTCTATGATTTGCAACAATAAATTACTGGAGTGTTGGTATTTTTAAAAATGGAACTTTGTTTGAGAGAGAAGGTTGGGGTCATTAAAAGACCTTTTCAGTTTGCTGAAGGCAATCAATCCTGCTTTCTTGCTCTTCATTTCTGCACTCGGCTTATTATCATTTTGTAATGTTTGCTCAAGATGTGTTTAGTGATGGACAGATTTTAAAAGTTCTCTACTGAGTTGCTCACCAAATCTCAACAATATAAATTCTTTATCCATTTGGTTTTTTCAGCGTGGACAGTTAGACCAAACTCTTTTGAGTTTTATTCATCTCATTTAAAAACCTATACAAGGTTCTAGGGCTTGATGCAACCAGCACTGTCATCAACAAGCAGGAGCATCTGGAGGCCCTCATCAGCTAGAGGGCCTCTTTGATGTGGACTGGATCACTCCCATGACAGTGACCACACCTTCAGTAAGCATACAATCCCTGTTTTATGCTTGGCTTGATATTAATCATCAGATGGAGCTGAACAAGGTTTTCATTTTTATTACACTTTCAAAGAATCTCAAATAATTTTTACACACACAGGGGAGAAACCGAATTGGAGGAGAGACAAGAAATTTTTTTTCTCAATCATGTCTTATTTTTGTTTGTTTTTACAGTGAGGAAACAATAAGCACACAAAGAAAATGTTTTATCTCCTTAAAGACAGGGAAAGAGACTAGATGTGTAATTTCACTGGTATAAGGAACTCCCAGATGTGTAAACTCTCTTTGTTGATTCAGATAAGCATCTTCTTTACCATGTATAATCTTAGAGAGTTTATAGCACTGAGAAATTAAGCTACTTGACAAGGGGCATACAACCAGTAGCATAAGAGGTACTAACTGTACCCAGGTTGGATCGCTATCTACACCATGCTGCTTCTCATGCTTTATTTATTTCAGTCAATTGTGTGATCATAAATGTGTTCTGCTATAGAATATCACTTGCAAAAGTCTGTTTGTTCCTTTTTAATGCATCCATCAAGGATTCCTTTCAATGCTTTTTTAGATTGTTCCAAGATTTTTTTCTGCAATTCTATTAACTTCCCCATCTATGAGTTACCACGGGAATCAGTCCCACAACGTTTTCAAAATTGTGTTCTTTCCAGCATAGACATCCTCTATGGCATGCATACTTTATATAATCTAGATGCTTTCCCCATCTTTGTTTTTAATATAATTGCCAAACTTAAAATATCCCCAAGTTAATTCATCAATTTTCACTGACTTGCTAACCAATCAAATTTTACTTATATAAATGAAGTTCTTCCAGGGAACCATTTCACCTCATTTGCACTTTTCCCTGATTTCCTGGTAAAAATCCAGCAACCCAGACCTGCTGAGCCTAAAAAGTCCCAGGCTCCATTTCTTCTTCCTCTCCCTAATTCAACAGTTAACAACAACAACAAAAAAATTAGGACTAAAGGGGAAACAAAATTTTGATGGTCTCACCTGACGCAAGGAGTAGACCTTCAAGATTATTTTATAAGTGCCACCAGGAGGTCAAAAACAAAGGGCCCTTTGAGGTTAGAGGGGAAAATCTTCCCATTCCCACTCCCTAAGGTCATCCATCTACTTGATCTAATTAAAACATTTGATACTAAGGTGTGAAAGAGGATAGGTTTGCTTGGAATTTGGAATTCATCAACCCCAATTAATCTCTAACCCATAGAATGTATTGGTGAGTTTTTTTTCTCAATTACACACAAAAACCATTTTTAACATTTTTTTAAAATTTTGAGTTCCAAATTCTCTGCCTCTCTGCCCCTCCCTTCTTGAGAAGGCAAGCAATTTGATGTAAATTATACACATGCAGTCATGTAAAATATATTTCCATATTAATCATGTTACAAAAGAAAATACAGACCAAAAAAAAAATAAGGAAAAGTTTAATAAGAATGTTTCCAGCTACATTCAGAATCTATCAGTTCTTTCTTTGGAGGTGTATAGTTTTTTTCATCATAAATTCTTCAGAATTGTCTTGCCTTATTGTATTGCTAAGAAGAGCTAAGTTATTTAGAATTGATCATCTTTACAATATTGCTATAACTGTGTACAAAGTTCTCCTGGTTCTGCTCATTTCACTTTGCTTCAGTTCACATAAGTCTTCCCAGGGTTTTTCTGAAATCATCCTGATTGTCATTTCTTGTAGCGTAATAGTATTTCATTCTAATCATATACTACAACTTGTTTAGCCATTCCCCAATCCATGGGCATCCCCTCAATTTCCCATTCTTAGCCATCACAAAAAGAGGTGCTATAAATACTTTTGTACAGACAGGTTCTTTTCCCCTTTTTTTGGATCTCTTTGGGTTACAGACCTAGTAGTGGTATTCCTGGATCAAAAGGCTGCACAGTTTGGTTGCCCTTTGGGCATAGTTCCAAATTGCTCTCCAGAATGAGTGGATCAGTTCACAACTCCACTAATAGTGCCTTAGTGTCCCAATTTTTTCACATCCCCTCCAACATTTGTCATTTTCCTTTTCTGTCATATTAACCAATCTGATAGGTGTGAGGTGGTACCTCAGAGTTGTTTTAATTTGCATTTCTCTAATCAATAGTGAATTTAGAGCATTTTTATATGACAATAGATAGCTTTGACCTCTTTTTCTGAAAACTGCCTGTTCATATCCTTTGACCATTTATCAATTAGGGAATGATTCATATTCTTATAGATTTGACTCAGTTCTC
Source organism: Vombatus ursinus (assembly GCF_900497805.2). Classification (NCBI taxonomy): domain Eukaryota; kingdom Metazoa; phylum Chordata; class Mammalia; order Diprotodontia; family Vombatidae; genus Vombatus; species Vombatus ursinus. Next base: position 12,223,296 of record NW_020949351.1, read on the forward strand.
TACATATTTGAGAAATGAGGCCTTTATCAGAGAAACTTGTTGTAAAAGTTTTTTCCCCAGTTTCCTGCTTTTCTTCTACTCTTGGCTGCATTGGTTTTGTTTGTGCTTTTAATATAATATGATAAAAATTATCCATTTTATATCCCATAAGGCTCCCTATCTCTTATTTGGTCATAAATCCTTCCTTTATGCACAGATCTGACTGGTGTGGCATTTTTGAAGCCACTTTCTATCTACTTTGTTTTTATACATCAATGGACTCATTGGAAAAAAAAAATCATGATTATGAAAAAGTGTGTTGGAACATGAAACATGAACCTAAAAATGGGAGCATCTGCTATGTAGGTACCAAATGAGTGCTACATTTTGCCTCACCAACCAAATTATAAACTCTGAGACAGCACGAACTAGTCTTGAATGTTTTTTTTTAATCCCTCTACCATCCACCCCCCTCTCCTAGTGTCTACCACTGTGTTGTGCAGGTACTCAATTAAATCTTTTTCAGTATTTTTTATGTAATGTAATGTGATGTAAGGAAATAACTGCAGTAACCACGCTATGAATAAGTTTTCTCAAACGTGGAGTACAGTTTATTTGACATGATTAGGTAGAGGCATGACATGATAAGTGGTCAAGTAAGAAAGTCTTAAATTTAGAGCCTATCCTTAGGTATAAGATAATATTTAGTTGCTTTTGAAACTCACTAACATTTACACTGAGTCCATGAAACATTTTATAGAAGATAGTATGCAGTGGTTGTAAAGATAGATGAAGAGAAAAGAAGGTTAAAGAAGAAAACAAGCCTCACATAACCAACTTCTTTTTAAGGGACAGTTAGATACTGGAGCAAATTGCTGAAAGAGGTTTGTGCAGTCTCCTTTCCTGGAGATCTTTAAGAATCAGATTTATCTTTCATCTGGCAGTCTTTAAAAACAGTGCTGTCTGGCCTATGATACAGAGATAGAGTAGTTGACCTTTGAGATCAGAGCCATAGCTCAGGTCTCATTCATTTTCAGGTCTCTAGGGTAATTCATGCACATGTAAGATTTTTTGCATCCCTTTGGATCTTTTGACCCAGTCTCTCTGTGTGCCCTAGGGCAACTGATCTAGCCTCTTGTTACACACCCATGGGTAAAGGAGAGCATGTACTTTCATTTCCAGACTTGTGACATTTAATTAGCTAATGTTGGCAAAGTACTTTGAAGTCCTTGGATGAAAAGTGCTATGTAAGTACAAAGCAACATTGTTATTATGTTTAGATGTTATTCCGATAAGTAAAGCCACATATCCTCATTATTCCAGTCAGATATATCACTCCCTGGCAAACATAACTTCCAGGAAAAAGAGTCCAATGATAACAGCCATGGCTTCAGAGGTGGAACATAGACACATAATTTTTCTGTGATCTTCAAAGCACTCCCGGGTGACTAGCCCTTCTGAACCCATCTTTAATAATAACTGCCCTCCATTTGTGCCACAGCTCAATGCCATATATTTAATTAAAGTTAAAAAATTGCCCTGACTTTTAACCTTACCATGGCTATCCTGATAGCTATGCTGAATAGAGATTAGCCCTGAAATGATACACTTACTGATGTTGGTCTCTCTCATCCAGGAACCAGATTGGTCCAGACATTCTGATGTTTTTACTGTTGCCTCAGTTTTAAAGTTTTATTTCCCTCTAAGAGAAAGCAAGATTTCAGGTAAGACAACTAATTCAGCAATCATTTAAATGCCTACTATAGATAACCATGGTCCCTGGGAGTCTTTTAGGGAGATGTGACATATACACAGAAAATTATGTTAAAGTAATACATGAGAAGTGCATCAAAGAGGTGTGAAATAAAGCTTTATATTGGGTCAAGGAAAGATCATTACTTTCTCAAATGTTCCAAACAAAGTTTGAGGGAGGAGGTAGCATTTGAATTGGGCTTTTAAAAGTGGATGAGGGTCTCCAACCTCAAGTCTATAGCTGGTGACATGGCTCGTTGGAATTGTTGGTAAATATAGAGCCCATTATGATTCATCCCTCAGAAAAGTGATGAAGAAAACTGAAGTTAGTTAGCATGCCAAGTATATCGGCTCTTTCTGTGGCAAGACCTAACTGAAGAGATGAACCATGGGTATCTAGCGGTACGAATACTGTATGAAAACAGTAGCTGGCAGTGCATAGCCCTACAAAACCATCTCTGCAGTCACAGTCAAATCTGCCATCAGAAAACTAAAGGAAATGAAAGACCAATAAAACCTTCTCCTTATCAAATATCTCCTTATCAAATATCAAATGTAGCCCATAGTTTGACAATAAATGGGTTAATTTATGCAATAAAAAATAAAAGAAATACAAAATTAAAATGGATGCATTTCATTAATGGACAAAATAAAGGATAGAGGAAATTCCAGGTATAGGGAAAGTGGTAGAGGCAAAGACATGGAGATGGGACAGTGCAAGGTATTTTATTTGGGAGACAGAGAGTGGTACAGATTGGACACAGTATAGAATAGAGGTGTCAAACATACAGCCCACAACACTCTCAAGTATGACCCAAACCAAATTAAAATATAATTGAAAAAAATTTTAAAATAAATAAAAATAAAATAAAACATAGATTATATTGCATTTTAAAACTAAATCAACATTTGGCCCCCAAGGATCCAGTACAGTTTAATGGTCCTTGTTTCTATTTGAGTTCGACATCACTGGTGTAGAATATGTTACTAGTTCATAGGATCATGCTTTTAGAATTGGAAGGGATCGAGTTAAAAGAGCTAAGCCTTGAAAGAGAGTCTTGACGTCAGGCATAAGTGCTTGAGTTTGACTCAGTAAATAACTGGAAACCACTAAAGATTTTTGAGTAGAGAAGATCTAAATAAAAGGAAGATTTGCCTGGCAACAACTGAAAGGGTAACTAAAGACCTATTAGAAGTCTAGCAGTTGTCCAGATAGATGAAAATGAGGTCCTGATGGTGGTGATAGTGGGAATAGGGAGAAGGGGACAGAGAAATAACACAATAAATAGGATTTGGTCACTAATTCTATGCAAAAATCAAGTCAGATGGAAGAGTCAAAGATAATAACATTTTGAACATGAGACATTTGGTGAATGTCGGTACCACTAACAGAAGTTGTGAAGTGAGAAGGAGTAGCAGGTCGAAGAAAGATAATAAGCCCAGTTTGGGACATGTTGAGTTTGAGGTGCAGTGGGAGATTAGAAGCCATTGTCAGTACTTTTAAAGAAGTTATTTTTAAGTTCCTATTAATATGTAGAGGTAATCCAGTGTCCCATATACATGAGCTGGACACCATCATCTTTATTCTTAAAGATAATTTGTAGCCAAAAATTTTCAGGAATGTTTTCTCCTGTCTATTTTTTAAATTTATATCTTCATTTCATGAAATACTTCTTCTAGTGGCTTCTCATAGCGTAGAAGTAATGCTGGCTTTTTGCCCTATGCCAGGGCAACACACGCTCAGAAGAGGTCTTACCAAGCCAGGAAGGTTGTTAGTTGGGGCCCAACAAGGGCCTGGATCTCTTCTCTGAGAACTAACTTAGTTATTTCTGAGAAGCTTATTACCAGGTTGGCCATATGGTCATTAGCCACATGCAATGACGTGATCTAAAAGATGGTCATCTGCTAAATTATACAGGATTAGTCATCTGTGTGGTGCAAAGAGCACCTATACCAAGGAAAAAACAAATCCTTGAAGTATTACAGAAAGTGTTTATCCTCATATATTAGGATTAGTGATGGTCTGGCCCTTACAATTTTATTTACAGGCTTATTTAAAGGACCACTTGAAGGAAACCTACTATTGGTTTTCTAAATTCATTCACTCAACATCTATTTAATAAGCACTAGATAGCCAAGAATAAATCAATATATAGCCACTTCTTGCTTAATGTAAGTGGACCAGTCTATGGACTGTACCCCTCTCCCCTCGAGAGGCTTTGCATGGCCCTGCTCCCTCTTTGAGCTATGCACCCCTTCCCCTGCAGCTAGAAATGCTTCAGTGTCTGGGGTCTCTGCAGCCACAGCAGCTTCAATGCCATGAGCAGAGGACTCCTGGGATACTGCCACTCCCCAGCCAAAGCTTCCAAGGAGTTGAATTTGTATAATTACAATTTATGTAAAACAAGAACTGTCTGTACTAGGAGCTGGGAACCACAAAATAATATTTAAGATATTGTTCTTTCCCTCATGGACTTTACATCTGAGAAAGAGATACAACAGATTCACACATATATAATAAAGATATCACAATTGATATAAAATATAAGCTTGGATAAAATTATAATTTTTCAAATATGAAATTAATTTATAACTATATAAATATGATTATAATGTCATTATATTATATTCTGTGCTGGTTCAGAATATAATATGTAGCATTATGCTCTGAATATATAGCATATCTTGCTTCCTCCATTTCTTTAAAACCCAATGTGCATGATGAAGAAATATGCAGTTGTAACATTTAATAAAAGAGATTTTATTCAACTTTTTGAAGAGATTTTATGAAGTGGATGTGACTTCCATTCTAAAACTTCCATTTAAATAAAACATATACTTTCCAACCTTCACTCCTGTTGATTGAGGATGACAAATTTATTTGAAACAGAATATAGAATTTTCCCTCAATGTATCACTTAAAAAAAAGATACATAGTAAAAATAAAGATAAGGACTTCATTAGATGTTTGAGGGGTCAATCATGGGATAGAAATGGGTTCTAAAGCCATATTCTTAGATCTATTCTGTGACTGAACTTCTGTCCACAGTCAGCCCGAGGCAAAACTGTGAAGAAACTAATTTATATTACCTCCTGCTCCTCCCACTACCCACATCCAGTGCTTTCTTGTATTTTTATTGTTTTAATTTTTAAAATTTCAGAATTAACAAACACCAAGTAAAATCGTCATTTCCACATATAAATAGAAGAGAAAAAGAGGACTTTTTATTTATTGCATGAATCTGTGTCTCTATTGTCAACAGTTTGTTTTTCCTTTTAAATATACATATACATGTATATGTATATACGTATGTGTATGTGTATATACTTATGCATATGTATATACATATATGTATGTATAACATTTTTAACTCATAATTTTCAAAGCTGTCTTGATTGCATCTGTTTCCTTCTGATCTTCCTCCCATTCCATTAACTTTTTTAAAAACCGCTTCAGTGATCCTTTTCTTTCTCTTTTTGGAGTAGTCTGCCTCTCCCTCTCAACTTCTTACCCTTCCATCCAAAAAAACCAAAACCAAAACAAAACCCTTGTAGGAAAAAAAAATGCCCAGTCAAGCAAAAAAATTCCTATATTAGTACTGTCTACAAATGTATGTCTCATTTTGCTCCCTTTAATCCATCATCTTTCTGTCAGCAGTTGTGTAGCATATTTCATTTTTGGTCCACTGGCATTATATTCTGAATATTTTTGATGTCTTGGAATCTTTCCCTGTTATTATGACCTCAGGGTATTCAAGGAGAAAGGAAATGTTTTTCCTTGGAGGAGAATCCTTGCAGGATTGCTCCTTTTCTAAGGAGCAAGGAACATATTCTTAGCAGAAAGTGGCCTTTCCACTTAATTTCTACAATACCCTTAATCCACAGAGTCAGCCTTAGTAATAGCATATATAGTCAACCACTTAGACTACTGTAACTATTTTATTACTGCATGAAGTTCTTGTGCTACAAACTATATGCAAAATGATAATTATAGGAATAATCTGATTATTTTAGTTTGGCACAGGGTAACAACAATCAGGCTTTTAGTAATTGTGAATCAAGAAATACTTATTAAATGCCTACTTGATGCAAAGTACTGTGCTAAGTGCTAAAAGTAGGAGATACAGAAACCTTTAAAACAGCACTCCTACCCAAAAGGAACTTTAAAAAAATCTGGTTGGAAAGAAAAGGATTTATGGTAGAAAACATATATAAGTTTAAAAAGAAACATATGAAGCAACAGTAAGTTTACGATTCTAATGTCTTCTATTTTCCACCATTAGATTGTGAATTCCTGGAGGGCAAGACTGTCTTTTGCTTTCTATCCTCTGTGCTTGGCACAGGGCCTGCCACATAGTAGGTGCTTAATAAATGTTTATTGATTGACAAATTTCTTCACTATCATGTTTACCCTCAGTGAAATGCAATAAACCATACACCCCTCCCCTATGGTTCTCCAATACCCTTAAGGATGTCTAGAGATGTCTAGGCTCAAACCACCATTGATTGTGTTATCCTGATTTTCCGGGGAATCTCTGCACCTCGCTTACATTTAATCACTTAACAGTCAATTTAGCTTTTACTTCAAAGGTGCAGCAAAAAACAAACTTACAAAAATGCCACCACTAACTCCTCACCACCACCCCATCACCTGGGGAACATAATACCCCCTTATTCTACTTCAGTTTATGAGGAAGGGGAAAAGTGAGAGACTATAACAGTATGGTAGTTTTAAAGATGCAGCCTTTTCCAGCTATGCCATCAATGAAGAAAGGCTTTTTCTATCCATATAATAGGTGAGAACTGAATGTCTTTACCCAGAAGCATGCCCTGAAACAAACAAAGTAGAATTGAGTTTTAGATTTGCTAATGTTTATACAAAGAGAAGATAATAAGTGATACTTACCCAATTGAGGTAATTTGGAGAGTATGGTAGAGGAGATGAAGGCCTGGAGACAAGGGGTTAAAGTGAAACACTGTAGCTGAATGAGAAAGAGAAATGAGAAAGAACAGTAGAACAGTGGGAAAGAAAAGAAAAGACAGAAAATGTAAAGATCTGAGTGTTGCTGCAATTGTCTTTCATGTGTAGCAGCTTGGGGGTGACATTAAGTGACTCAAAGGCAGGCAGAAGAGACATCTCTAGCCTCTTCTCCCCTGACCCTTCCCAAGGGAGACTTTAATTCCTGCAGGGATGGGGAGCAGGAGTTTGGGGCTAGAAACTTGGCTACTGTGCTCTGTCCTCAGACAGAGGGATATACCAGACTAGAATTATATCTCACTGTTCCCTTAAATGTTATTAGCCTAAGGGATATGACTTTCAGGTTCAAGTTAATTTCTGATCACTGTTTCATTGATGGAGAAAGTAGGAAGACCCCAAGCTCTATATCCAAGGCTTGAACACATTCCCACCAAACACCAGTTCCACAATAAATACACATAGTAGATAACAGAGAAATCCATTTATCCAAATCATAGCAAAACAGAAATCAGATAAGGTATACATAGGAGAAAATATACCAGACAATACAGATTGAAAGATCTCTCCCATTGGGAGCAAGAGCATTATTAAGATGTAATGAATTTTAGTGATTTCTCCTTCCATAGGCACAGGTTATCTATCAGATGACTGACTTAGAAGTGAAACAGAGCTGGGGCTAAGGACAGCATATTATCTTTCATTAGGCAGAACTCCCATCCAAAGCCTTAATGGATGCAAAATCCAGACAATAACTCCAGGCTTTGCACTCTTCAGCATCTGTACACTGTGTTATGTCTCAGGGAGGCAGCAGGTGGGAGTAAAGGCAGCTCTCTTCCAGCTAGTACTAAAAAAACCACCTCAGGCTCCTCACCATCAATCCATAACACACAACCCTACCATTAAGGCAAAGAAAATGCAATTGTCCCTTCCACTTTCTATAAACATCCCTCAAGCTTTGCTTTTAGTGCTTTTTTTCACCCTTCAAGGCTTCAACTTGATTGTAACTCTGTTAAAATATGGAGTTACTCAGCACACTGATTTTCTCATGGCACTACAACCTAGAGGGATGGCTTTGGGTCTGGTCCTCTTTTCTCCACTCACCTCATAGTACCCATCCCTCCCCACCTTAACACAGACACTCCAAGATCAGTCCTGTTCAACACAGATAGGAAATGGAAATGCCAGACCCATATTTGTTAACTTGAGCTATAGGCCAAGACTCAACATGGTAAGGAACTCCAAAAATTTGAGCAGAGAATGTTCTTCTGCAGAACACTCCTAAGACAAAAGATTCAGAAAGAGGTATTGGTTTTACAGAATATATAGATGGCCTGAAACTGGGGATATTGCAGTTTGTCAATTCAATTCAAAGCAAGTACAATCTAGAAAGGCTATCTAAATGAGCAATAATCATTTAATGTTGCTGAAAACTTCCTGAAAACTTTCCTGCTGAAAACATCATGCAAACAACAGAATACAGAAACTTCTATCTTACAGTGAAATTAAATCTGAGGTCGGCCTAAAATAGGACGTGTCCTAGCTGCCAGGAGACTCTGTGTGCTTTGTTATCCAATCTCAAAATGGTTATTTCCATCTTGTAGATATGTGCTGTGTCACAACCCTCAAATAAAGTGCTAATTTAATTAGTTGTATTAAAATTATCAGATAATTAAACTGTAGGGGGACACAGTCCTCCTGGCAATGATCTGCAACCAACAGACTCTTTGAGGAGAACCTTCTCATTAGTTAAAGGGTAATTATATTAGCTTGACCAGTGGAAGCCTCCACTTTCCCCCACCTCCCTCAACTATATCTAATAGAGGCTTCCTTCTATAGCTATTCAGTACACTTAGTGTCAGTGGAAGACAACTTTTATGGATAGCAAAATATTTGTGTAATAAATCATTTCTACAAGTAACCATAAATCAGACTCATTCAGCCAGCGTGGACATGAGTGTGGTAGGTCCTATCTGTTCTTTCTTATGCCCTTGAAATTAAAAGCTAGAAAGAATATAGGACTTTAAATGATCTTCCTACTAATGACATATTTTGTAATAAATATTTGTTCTATTTACCTAATAAAGAACAAAAAGCAACTTTCTATGCTGGGGGGAAAAAACTATGTACCTCCTACTTAAGAATAAAAACAATCAAAATGGATTATAATATAGTAGTCAGGTGAAGCTGTATTTTTTAGCATAGGAAATTTTTTTTTAATTTTTCATTTGGTAAACAGTCCACATATTCAGTGAAAAAAAAAGTGACATTTTTAGCAAGAAGACCAATTATAGTCCGATGTGCTTTCTAACACTCAATTTCAAGGGGGATAAAAGAACAATGGAAAATTTGTAATATAACCCACTAATTATAATGTAACTCTACACATTAATTATATTTTTGTAATGTACTCATATTTCTGTAATAAAAAAAAATTTACCTTGTATGTGTTAATGGAAAATTTATATATATTTTTATTAACCATTAACATATATATGTATGTGTGTGTATATAATGACTACATTAGCCAAATAAAATAATAAATAATAAATATAACAGATATTATAATTACTACCATTCATGCATCATACATAATACTAATAAAAACTAGAAGGGGAGCTATATATTGCTACTTAATGAGCATCATTTGCTTTGCTATTGGTGTAGCTTTTGAATGATTATTCTAGAATCACAGCTGCACTGACCATTATAACAGTAGATTTTTTAAACTTTCATAATAATCAATCATCGTAAAGTCTTAATGAGTGAGCACTGAGTAGATCAGCAAAAAGCCCCATTTTAACTATTAAAATAGATATTAATGTGATTAGATTTGACTGTATGATATGATTAATTGCTCACTGTTAGACTTGTTATATATATATATATATATATGTTTTATGCAAATATGCCTTCAGTTTAGAAAGGTTGAAAGAGTTTATATTAAGAAATCCAAATCAGAACCAGAAATCTTTCTTTTTCTTTTGGCTGCAAAATGTGTAGCTACTGATAGAAATAAAGGAAAATGAAGATAAAGGATAAAATTCTGCTAACCTATAATAAACCTATCATAAAGTTTCTGGACATTTTAGCCATAAACAAGTTTTTATTGAGTACCTATATAAGGCACTATACCATATATGGGAAATAGAAAAAAGCATAGAACACGATCCCTACTGTCAATAAATTTATAATTTAGTTGGGAGACTAGGATGTGAGCATAAAAAAATAAATAAAAATGTAAGTTAATAAGTCTATAGTGAGAATTTTTATTATTTTAAGATAATAAGAATGTCAAAAATTTGTCATGTGACATAACTGACTTAGTTTTGTTTTAAGTCTTTATTTTCTGATTGAGTTGTTTTGAGTGAACTTTTTCTAGAAGGTGGTTTTTTAAATAAATATTTATGTAGTATGATGTAATAAACAACATGTATATGTGTTCTTAAAGAACTAATAAACTCATGTGAACCCTCTTATAGGACAGATCACAAATAGAAAAAATATTACAAACAACTTTATCAGTAGCTTATATAATAAACTACCAGTCAAATAATGCAGTAAACAAATAGCGATACCCATAGTTGAAAACTGTAAGAAGCCCCCTGGAGGCCCCAGCCTAGGGGCAGGACCTGGGACAGGTTTCTATGTTCTACATGCTGAGCAGTGGTATTCACTTGAGGGGAGTGCTAATTGACAGAGACCAGATGACTACATTGGTGAGAGACATATGGCCTTCAACTGGGTGGAAGGATAATACTGAAATGAGTATCAGTATGTAAGACAATTATCAGAACCTCTTAGACTCAGGTTGGTGTTTTTTTCTTAGAGAGGGCTGTTTGTATCCTTTGCATGTGTAACATTTATCACCTTGGCCACCATAGCCTGAAGGTGGGGTGTGTTACATTTCACTCTTCTTCCAAGATTTTAAGGTATCCTTGAAGCAATTAGGGTATCTAAACTCTGCAAATGGCACCAGCCTCCAGCAATGGTGGACCCTCTATTGCAGGGAGTGGTCCCCTGCATCCTAGTTCTCTTAGCCACTAACAATTAGATTAGTTTTTACACATAATTATTTACTCCAAAAAGTATAACAACTCATATATAAACTTATTCCTCTAACATGGGGGGAGCAAAATTCTCCCCCATATTCACCACTCTTCAGTCTCTGGTGAGAGGAAGGGGATTAGATTCACAATTTAGCTCAGTTTCTATAGAGCAGAGTCCCAATTCCAAATCTTTAAATTCTAATCCCACATTGGGCTTAAGTCCCTGGCACCCTGACTTCCCAGAGTTTCCATGCTGGGCCTGCAGGGGCACTTTACTCCTCTGCCTGCAATCCTGTCTACAAGGTAACCATGGCTCAAACTCCCAGGTCTCAAGAAGATCAGTTCTAGCACCTGAAAGTGAACAGGACAAACAACACATGAAAGAAACAAACACCCTCAGGCCCATTCGTTGGAACCTGAGTAAAAGAGAGAGAGCAAGGGAAGGAAAGTCCTTTTCCTTTCATGGTTCAGTTCATGATTCATGCTGTCAGTGAACTCTAATCTTCATCCTTTGGGTGCAACAGATAAGAGTTCCCAAAAAGAATGCAGCAGAAAGAGAGCATGAATGTTCAGTCTCATTCTCTCCAGTTTTAAAGATGCAGGCAGTCAATCAAAGGACGTTACCCCCATTCAAGTGGGAGGGAAACTGAGCATTCTCAAAAGGTCACTCATCTACATGTTAGGAGAAGGGGACATGTCCATATATGCCCAGGTTACATATGTATTGGTTAATAAAGTTTTAATGCATTGAGAAGTATAAGTTCAATTGCCATTTCTGTCACACTAGTTAGTATATGTAATGGTAAATTGGCCACAAGTATGTACTTTGTGTTACAATGTGCTAAACTCCAAATAAGTAGTAAGTGCTATAGGGGTTCAGAAGATGGAAGCCTATGGCATAAGATAATCAGAGAAAGCTTCTTAGAGGAGGTACAACATGAGAAAGCCCTTGAATGAAGAGTAAAACTAACAAAAAATAACAAAAAGCAGAAAGGCATGAAGAAGGCATCCCAGGGACAGAGGATCATATGAGCAAAGGCATAGCCAACAGTCCAGGGTCCACCATTAATTACTTTTAGCAGGCTAGTTTTTTGGCTGTCATAACTTTTCATCCCTTGACAACTTTCATTTTTTTATGAGTTGAGAATTATTTTTGTCATTTGACCTCTAAAATCAAAAGCCTATTAATTTATGGAATCATTTGGTCATTTTTAATAGTTCATTTTAGTATCATTTCTTTAATTCTAGACTTATCTCCCTGTGCATTTCTTTACTCCAAACTGAAATAGCCTAAAAGTTACTATTGCTTAAGCATCTATTTAGTTATATCATGGGAATGTTTCCTACTAATAATTCTCACCAAGAAACAAAGTTAGTTATGGTCCTTAATACAGAATGCTTCTTTTTAGTTCTATGTATGATATGGAGATCCTGTTCTTAATGAAACATAGAAACAGTCTCAGAAAGGAGAGAACTTTTGTATAAATTATAATTTAGAGTTTTTTAATTCAGAAAAAACTTACATTTTCAATGAATGACACCTTCTATATATCCAAAATATTTGTGACAGACTTTCTACTTGTATTGGACAGGTAGGTGGCACAGATAGAGTGCCAGGCCTGGAGTCAAGAAGACTTGAGCTCAAATGCAGCCTCAGACAACTTACAAGCTATGTGACCCTAGCCAAGGCACTTAACCCTATTTGCCACTGTTTCCTTATCTGTAAAGTGAGTTGGAGAAGGAAATGGCAAACCACTCTAGTATCTTTGCCAAGAAAACTCCAAATAGGGTCACAAAGAGTTGGAAATTACTGAATAACAACAATCCTACTTATATTAATACAAACCCATGCAATAACGGTAAAAGGCAGTGCAGCAAAATTAATAATGAGGAGGTCTCATGTCAGGAAGACCTGTGTTAAAAGTCCTACTATGATAATAATAGCTAACATTTCTATATTGCTCAAAGGTTTGCAAAGCACCTTATGTATGTTATCTCATTTGATCCTAAAAACAACCCTGAGTCAGCTACTATTATTATCTGCATTTAGAAGATGAAGAAATTAAGGCTCAGAGAGATTAAGGGACTTGCCCAGGTTCATACAACTCATAAGTAGCTGAGGTGGGATTTGAGCTGAGGTCTTCTTGCAACACTGTACCACCTAGCTGCCTACTCTGATACATACCTTTTGTGTAGCCCTGGGCAAGTCACAACCTTTTGGTGATATAAACATATATATATATATATATGTACACACACACACACACACACACACACATATATATATACATATATATCATATATGTGTGTGTATGTGATAACACATATTTGGTTATAAATAAATAAACAAACAAAAAACACAAATAAATAAATAGTGACAGCAGGGAAAAACCTCCCCTGGACATGCTCTGAGTACCAATGGGTTAACAGAACTTGGGGCATTTCCTTTTATTTCATTGCCCCTATAAGTACTGCTTCCTTCTGTAAGCTGAGAAAACCAGGTCATATACTCCCTATACTCTCACAACAAACAAATTCCCTGGACCAGGGAATCTGTTCCACCAATGCAAACATATGACACTCCTCCCCCACTCTGAAGGGAAATTTAATTTCCAGGGAGTTACAACTCACACATAAGAATGGAGCCACCTGATTATCAAAAAGTACAGGGGATTCCCTATGTCTCTACTCCTGCTGCAATTTGCTGAGCTATAGATCTGCTTCACCATAACTGAGTGGATTAGTATAATGACCCCCAGAATCAGAGCCTACTCTGACACAGCTTTAAGTAGCCCTACTGCTACAGCTGACTAATGTTGAGCAGTGATTAAACAGAAGTAGTGTTCCATACACACCAACAATGGTCAACTGTACCCTGACATTCTACTTCTCATTGCGTACCTCAATTTTATATAAGGAACATGTCAACCCTACCTCCCTTGATGGCCTGCACTGGGGGTACCACCTTCCCATCATGCTTTGCAGAGAGAAATAACTGCCTCTAGTGTGTCTCATCTTTTTTGCTGCTGTGAAGATTATGTTTAGTGTCCCTTCAGCTATAATTTGGAGATTGCTTCTTCTTCCACTGTGCACCTTCCATTTCTTCCAGATTGATAGACTTTCTTCCTCATCACTATATAAAACAAAGAACCTCCATTGAACAGGTACCTGTTTGCAGTTTCCCTCTCTCAGTTATTGAAAATTATAGTTAGCAAGCTAGTATTATATATATATATATATATGTATATTATATATCACACATATACATTCATATATATGTATGTATATAGTACTATAAGCTTTGCCAAGAACTTTTAGCCCAGATTTCTGTAGAGTTCATACAAGCTCTGTATAGCCAAATCATACTCAATTTCTCTCTCACCACCACCCCCACCAAAGTATTTAGGTCATACTTAAGAAAGAAAGAGAATGGTGGAAAAGGTCCTAAACTCTAAATTCAAAGTGCTAGGTTTAATGCTTGGATCTACTTGTATCTTCATCATAAAGAAGTAATTTCTGTATATTACTGCCTGCACGTGTCATGGTGTTTGACCATGTTGTAATCTAAAAATAGCCATTAAGGCAGCAAAAGCACTGGAAACATTTTTCGATGTTGTAATTTTTATTATTCAGAGCACGTAACCATAAATAGATGAGTATTTCAGCTATTGCACTTGGTCTAATTGCTACTTAATACTACCAAATGACACTAAAATGGTAACAAAAAAAAATAAAAATGAAAGAAAAAGAATGTAAAGAAAAGAAAAGAAAGAAAAAGAAAAAAAACTTTTCAGTTGTTCTATGTTGGAGAGTAAAACCTTTAGTTTTATGAGACTGATTTTTCTCCAGAACTAGATTATTAAATTTCAAGTAAAGGGCATGTTGCTTCTTTCTTTTGGCTCCCATCGAAAAGGAAGAAAAGGTGTTAACACTGCTATAAATAAATATATCACATCACCAAGTGGTGCGCATATGATGTACTTGTGATATATGTATGTATATATGCGTGTGTGTGTGTGTGTGTGTGTGTGAGTGTGTGTGCGCACACATTACCAGGCAAGTGGAGGGATTTCTAAACTCAGGCTTAAGCCACTCTAGAGAGGAATTCTTTCCTCCCTCTGACCTTACCTGAAGGGCTGAGGGGCCAGGGCAACTGGAGAGCCCCTAACCCTGCACCTCTCTCTGTCCTAACCCTGTAGCCCTGCTTTCTCAGGCTCTATCAAATGTGGTAGAAAAGGGTAAGAACCCTGAAGCAGCTATTCTAGACTTCTTCCAGGGTCCAAGTCCAAGACCCCAAACAGGTTAGAGTAACAAGGTTCCTCCTCTCTCATCCACTCAATGGGCACAATGAACCAGACTATGGCCAAGACCAAAACCAAATCTAAAATCCCAGGTTGGTGGTGATATCCCTTTTGAGAAGTGAGCAAGGCTCCAGAGGAATGCAGGGCTCATGGGCCAATTTCCATCAAAGTCATTGGAGCTCTAAGAAGCTCTTACCAGGATCTTTTATCCCAGAAGCTTAGGGGCTGGGTGCAGGGCTTTGAGTCATCAGATGGACAGTTTTCCAAGTGGCTATATGGTGGTAGTGGTGGTGGTGTTGGGAATGTGGGTGGACAATTTGTGCCTAGGTTCACTCTGGGCGAGGTTATGAGATGGGTAATTCTGAATGGGTGAGATTCAGGGCTAGTAAAGAGGGATCCTTGTCTTTATGGAATGGGCAGGGCTTAAAGCTTTTCTAGAAAGGCCCATGTCAGTCTCAGCAGGGTAGGAGATGATAAGAGTAGCTGACAGTTGGTCTCAGGTTCCTAGGTGGAGATCCCCACTACAATTACCTAATCCCAGAGTCTCTGTCAGCAGGTGGGTGGGGCTCATAGGTCCTTAGTGCTGGGGTCTGAGACACCAGCTCATATATAAGCCATGCTTCATATAGTTGTATCAGGATCCAGGTGCTTCTCTGAAGGTTGGGAGGGGCACAGAGCCTCTGAGGAGGAGGTCAGAAATAGAGCAGTGTTGTGAGTGGCTGCGAAGGCATCCAGGGTCATTGTCAACAGGTGCTTGGGGCACTGAGCTTCTGAGGAGGGTGCTGGGGTCCGGTTCAGCATATGGGTGGGTCTGGAAGCAGTTGATGAGTGGCATCTCCAGATGAGACCTTCCCAGAAGCTGTTGTCGAGATTCCAGAGTGGTGGCCAGATGCAGGAGTGGATTCATAAATAAGAGTATACTGAGGTTATGAACCTTTGATACTGGAAGAATGACATTGCCATTGCAGTCTACAGAAGTAGAGAAGTTAGAGGCATGAGTTTTTTGAAAAAAAAAATCAGTTCTGTTCTGGGTATGTTGAATTTGAGGTGTCTTCAGGATCTGACGGAAGCTCACGAGAGAAGTTGGAACTGGATGGAAAGATCTGGGAGTCATCTGTATATAGCTGATAATTAATACGCAGGAACTGATGAGGTTACCAAGAGATAGAAGATGATGACCCAGGGCTGAACCTTAGTTAACATTCTCAGTTAGAGGGAATGATATGGATGATGAAGGTACTCCCTGGTACTCATCTCCTGGACTATTGCTGGAACTTGCTGGGGGGGGGGGGTTCCCTGCCTCAAGTCTCTTCTCACGCCAGTCCATCCTCCTAAAGGATAGGTCTGACCATGTCCCCATTCAATAGACTCCAGTGATTCTCTATTACCTCTAGGATCAAATGTAAAAATCTTTGTTTGACTTGTAAAGTCTTTCATAACCTGACCCCTAACTACCTTTACAATATTACTCCCCTCCACTTAACTTAATCCAGTGATATTGGCTTTCTTGTATGATGTTCCTCTAACAGTACTTGCTATCTCTGAACTCTTAACATTTTCACTGGATGTCCCACCATGCCTGGAACTCTCTTTTTCTCATCATCTCTACTTTCTGTCTTCCTTCAAGTTCCAACTAAAGTCCCACCTTCTGCAAAAAGCATTTCCCAGGCCTCCTTAATCTTAATGCCTACTCTCTGGGACTGCCCTCTCCCATTTATTTGGTATATATCTTGTTTCACATAGTTGTTTGCATGATGCTTCTCCCATTAGACTGTGAGCTCCTTGAGAGTAAGACTGTTACCATTCTTTGCCCAGTGCCTAGCACACAGTAGGTGTTTAGTACATGTTTGATGATTTGTTGACTTGATTTGACTTGACTAATGTCAGGAAAACCCATACAGGAGAGAGTATTTAGGAGAAGATGGTTAACAGCATTAAAAGCATCAGTGAGATCAAGAAAGGTGAGGACTAATAAAACACCAGCATATTTGACAATTTAGAGATAACTGGTAATTTTGGAAAGAATAGTTTGAGTTGAGTGATGATGTCAAAAGGCAAATTTCGAAGGATTAAGGAGTGAGTGAGAGGAGAGGGAAGGCAGACAACCAGTATGTATTGGTTCTGAAAGCTTTTTTCTAGTAGTTTGACTGAGAAAGGGAAGATAAATAGGGGACATTACCTTGAGGCAATGACAGAGTCTATTGATAGATGGATTAACAATGAAAATATTGGTCTGTCAAAAAAATAGTAAAAAATAGCTATTCTTACTAAGATCTCTATACACTGTTAATTGGAAGTGCCTCCTCTGAATAGAAAAGCTCAGCTTAACTATCAGGATAGTGCCAATGTCATAAATCATAGATGCACAGCTTAGTTTTTTGAATAGCAATAAAACTTTAAGATTGTATTATAGCTTTAATAATTAATCAGAGCTCATACATCACTAATGAAATGCAATATATACTGCATCACATTTCATAACACAATATGTGCATAGAAACAGTAAGCATTATGCTGCCTAAATAATTACATTGAATTAATAGAGGTATTTGTTCATTAGAAGAAATGTCTTCTTGTTTTACTTATAATTTAATTATAAACTGATATCCTTTTTTTATCAGCTTCCTGAGTGCTTAGCATAGTTTTTGGCACATTGTAAGCACTTACTTTTCCATTTATTCATTCATTCACACTTAATAGCCCCCAAAAAGCATACTGTGAAGTCTCAGACCTAATCATGTTATAGTGGTGATCTTAGGTACTCAAAGGCTATGCCAACAGAGGACAATTCCTGGTAGGTTTTACCATTAATGGAAAGGCTTCGAATATACTCCTCAAAACAGACTCTATCCATTATTCTGAGCATAAGCCTAACTAGGTTTAGAGAGGTTCATCAGTGATGAATTATTTGACCATAGAAAACAATAGAACAAAGGAAAATCAAAGTGTCCCTCAGTTCTCCGTTTCCCAGTTCTCCTTCAATTATGGCAGAGTAGCCTAAAAGAGAGCAGAGGTTTCCAAGAATCAATGTTTTTAGACTATTCATATACGTTAATTTCATTATTGCTACTCCACCTATGATTTCCTTGTTTAGTAACCACTAAACTGAGGAACTAAATTTTATCAATCATGACATTCCCACCATAAATGAAATCAGTCAAGGAAAGGGAGTTGAAGTCAAGTGGAAGTGTATTCTATAGGTTCTTCTTGGAGAGGCAAATAAAGGAGTTGGTGAAGTTGGTTTAATTGGGCATTTAAAGGCATTAAGAAACATCATTTCATGGGACACATGGTCATCTTGTATTGCTGTGCTTCTGAAAAGCATTTATAAAAATAATCACTTTGAAATAAATTGCACTTGTGTCAATAGCTGTTGCAGAGGATGAAGAGGTAGAGACATTTTATGCTGAACATTTTATCTGTAATGCTCTCCAAATTATATCAACATGTATTTAAATACTCAATGACCTCATTGCAAAAGTAAGCATAAAAAAAAAGATGACATGACTAATGTGGAAATATGTTTAATATGATTGCATCTGTATAGCCTATATCAGATTACATGCTGTCTTGGGGTTGGGGAGGAAAAAGAGGAGTGAAAAGAACTCAAAATCTTATAAAACTGAATGTTGAAAACTAAAAATAAATAAATAAATGAAAAATTAAAAAAATGGCAAAAATATGTTGAAAAATATGGTGTAAGAGTAAGAAATGAGAGGGGTCAAAGTTTTGTAAATCATAACAAAAGCTTCAAGCTTATATGTAATGAATACTTTGAGAACAGAATCAGGAAGTACTGGTGAACATGGAAAGTACCAAGTCACAAAAAATGGAATTGACTATATTTTACCAGGAAAAAAAAAAAAACTGGTTATGGATGGAGGAGCCATTTCCAAATCAGATATCTGTGTATAGTCAGACTTCTTACTTATTAATGGAACAAAATAAAAAAAAAAGGAGTAAAATGAGAATATATCGTATGCAATGGAGACAATGCCAACCGGATATATTTATTGCTGTTGAGGAAGTGCGGAAATGAGATATAGTTTAAAAAGGCAACATTGAAACCCATTGATAATTTAATAAGGAAATTTAACTAAGGCTAGTCAATTGGCATACGAAACTGGGAATGAAAATTAGTCTTTTAGGGAATAATTCTGAGCACTTTATTATTTATTCTCTAGGGATAATTTGCTTGAGGATTTATACAAACTAGGTTAGTCATCTAGATCAAAATTCTCAAGTTCTCTTCTAACATGTAGTATTGTGCAAAATCACTTCTTGATCCTTCCGAATTAATGGCCCAAAGAGATAAAATTTAAAAGAAAATACATGTTGAGGACTTAATAAAGAGAATGTCAAGTTACTTAATACAGTTTGAAAAAATCTCCATAAGGATAATAAAAGAGTCTAATCCTCCTTCAACCAAAAAACAAAACAAAACAAAAAAACTTGATTTCTATGTAAAGAATAAAGAAATCTCAGGCAGCAAGGTGACATGATAATTAGAGTGCTGAATTTGGAGTCAGGAAGCCCTGAATTTGAATCCTGCCTCAGAAACTTACTAGCTGTATAATGCTGGGAAAGTCACTAATGTCTCTGAGCCTCAGTTTTCTCATCTGTAAAATGAGAGGGTTGGATTTCATAGCCTCTAATGTCCCTTATTTTTCCAAATCTATTATACAATGAGATTATTGCAAGGGGTAATATGGGTTAAAAGTATAAACTTGTTTGTCAAATCTTACGTAGCAGGACAGTAGAAGATTATGAACAATGTCATCTCATAAAAGCAGCAGAAGTATTTTGGTACAATAATTAGCTTGTTCAAGACTGAGAGAAACATAATAGCCCCAAGGTCCACATGGTTCCCGCTTATTCAACTTTAGAGAGCTTATTTTAGATAAAAGTTTGAGTTCAATCACAATAGCTCTGAGACCCCCTGGTAGGGAAATTCTTAACATGTTAGGCAGAGGGCTCTCTGTCTAACTTTAACATTTCTATATCTACCTCTAGTTAAATCTAGCCTCTTTGAGATTGAGGAAAAATAAGTTTACTAGAATAGTTTGGCTAATAAAATAGCAGATTATATTATATTATCTATGGATAAACAGGTACTAGGAGGGGGAACTGGGGGATAGGATGAACTTTCCTTGAATTTCCTCCAGCCTAGATCTTCTGCTCCAAGATTCCTATAGAGCTTATCACCATCTTCACTATCTCCCTTCTCTGCCACAGTTTAATTCTATCTTTTTTTTTTTAATCAGAAGTAAACTACAAAACCACACACTCCAATTTTTGGAGTTCCTCCCTCTTTTTCAGTGCACTCAATAATTTGTGGATAATTCTAGGAGGACTAACCAAGTTTCCTCATCTATTAGAATAGACCTCCTATTGAGTATCATTTTGCTTCATTCAATGGCTATCAAAGATTTTTCTTACTTAGTTTAAGTCTTTTAATTGATCGATTTAGTTATGTTCTCAGTTAAGATATCAAAGTTAGAGGCAGCTAGGTGGCACAGTTGATAGAGCACTGGACCTAAAGTCAGGAGGACCTGAGTTCAAATCCAGCCTCAGACCAAACACTTCACACTTACTAGCTGTGTGACCCTGGACAAGTCACTTAACCCCAATTGCCTTAAAAAAAAAAGATATCGGAGTTAAAATGTGGTGAGTGTTTTTAACCTTATCCTTACAGGGGAAAACAAATTTATAGAAAATTTTGCAGGAAAGCTGAATAAGCAAATTAAGGGCATTTAAGAATGAAATTGAAAGACAAAAAAAATAGAAGAAAAATGAAAAGTTCAAATCTTACTTCTAATGCTTTCTACCTATAGGATCATGGGCAAGATGCTGAACCTCCCTTGGCCTCTCTTTCCTCATCAATAAAATAGAGATATTGTACTAAATGTCCTGAAAGGTCCCTTTCAGCTCCAAATCTCTAATCCTATGATCCTATTTTTTTTTTTTAGTAAATGATTGTCAATTGATTGGTCAATGATAGTAGAGTCATTATATTTGTACTTTAACATGTCTCCCCACATACTCCATGAGGAAGTATAAACAGCACTAAAGAAAACAAAAATGAGAACATCAGCAGGATTAGCCCAAGTGTATACAGATGACATCCATTTTGAAAGTGAAACAATTTTGAGGACATGATGGATCAATTTTCAAGATATCTGAAAGAAGGTAGTATACTAAGAGCTTCAAAATAATATTTGGACCTTATTGTTTTTCAAAAAAGGTGACAAAGACTATTAATATCTATTGCCCTCAATATTTTTAATCACTACTAATTTTTAGGAGAATAATCTATACATGCATCAAGGATGCAGTTTGAGAAAGGAACAGGAAGGCTTTTATAAACTGTATTCCATAGCAGACCACTTCTTACTATCACAAAAGTGACTGAAAATGTGCAGAGAATGCAAAATCTGTTTTGTTTGCTGTTCACAAAAAAAAAAAAAATTATTCCATAAAGCAAAGTACCGCTTTAATAGCTCTTCTCTAATAAAGTATTTCCTATTCATTTATCAAAATCATAAAAGATTTCTTGAAAAATGTAATAGAAGTAACTTTGTTTGACTACCTGCCAAGCAAGGCATAAAACAGGCAGGCGTCCTTCCTTAAGGTATTTGCCACTGGAATGATAGATTTCTAGTATAGAATCAAAATCAAAGAAAGTTTTTCTAGAGATGGTGAGGTCCTCCAAATGCTCCTATTTGCCCCTATTTGTCATTACATGACATTGTAATGATTTCATCAAACTCTGGAACATTGAAGAGCCTCATAAATATAATCCATAATCATTCTGGAGTTCAGCTTAGCTATATACATTGAAAAAACAAAATTGATGAAGAATTCCAATTGTTCAGAGTATCCATTGCCTACTCTTTGAAACAGCTCTCACATCTGGAGCAGTCTGTTCAGCAAAGATACATAACTGAGGTCATCAACAAGCTGGACAAGCAACCAGGATGATGAGAAGACTTAGCCAGGCCATATGAGGATCAGTTAAAGGAACAGGTTCTTTTTAGCCTAGAAAATACTTAAAAGGCACATGATAGCTACCTTCAAACATTTGAATGATTGTCATATGAAAAAGGGGATTACAGAAGAACTGAATTAAAAGGGGCCTTAGAAGTCACATAGCCCAACTCATCCCTAATCAATCATCGCCTTTACAACATCCTCAACAAAGTGGTCATACAGCCTTCAGTTAAAATACCTCTAATGAGGTAGAACTCACTACCTACCAAAAGAGTCTATTCTATTTTAGTACAACTCTAATTAGGAATGGAGCCAAATTCTCCTTCAGTGTAATTCCCTCAAATTGCTCCCAGTTCTGTCCTCTAGGTCTAGAGCAAGCTAAGTAGATCTAATTCCTCTGACACAAAGTACCCCTTCAAATATTTGAAGACAACTGTCATGTTCCCCCATCCCCCATTCTCCTCTACAAGTATTTTCTACATCACGTGAAACATTCTTGGTTCTAGTTGCATGATCTCAGTGTCTTTCACTATTTTGGGCCTTGTCCTCTGGATACTCTCCAAGTTATCAATATTCTGACTAAAATGTGGCATCTAGAACTGATTTGAATGCAATTCTAGAGACATGGCCTCACCAGGGAGGACTACAGGAGAATGTCATCTTTCTCCTTCTGGGCACTGATACTTTTATTATAATTCAAAATCACACTAGTTTTGATGCCTCCAATGACACACTATTGAGTAGTAGTTGACTATGACTCCTAGAACTACTGTTATGAGAGCTATTCCAAAGAGGAGACAGTGAAGTCTTCACCATTTATCAGCTATGTTATTGAGGGGATTCCTTTCAGATATGGGTTGGATTTGTCCAGAAGGGTAGTCTCTTCCAACTGTGAGATGCCATGATTCTATATACTTTCATTATACTCATCTGTGGTTTTTTTTAAAATTTTTATTAGATTGTTAAGCTCCTTGAAGGCAGAAACTATTTTCTGTCTCGTCTTTGTCTGATCAGTGTCTATGACAGCATATTGCAAATACTAGGCACTGAAGAATAGTTGAACTGAATTGAATTGAGATAAGCAAATTTTTTTCCAGTCTTGCTTCTATGATGTCCATATTTAAAAAGTAATCTATTTTTCTTCAATTTTCCTGTACCAAATATGCTAAGCTACCTACTTGAATAGTACATATTGCCTTCATGTATATGTATACACACAGTGTAGATAGAGGTAAAGTTAGCTGGAATATTTTGAGTAATTTTCCAAATAAGCAAAATTTAAAAAAGTTATTGCTATATTTTATTTTTATATCACCTTTATTTCCCAATATATCCCTTCTTGACTCAGAAAGCATTCTCTCATAATAAAAAATAGAGAGAGAGGAAAGGAATTGGGCAAAATTAACCAACATATCAATAAAGTCTGATAGTATTTTCATTGTTCCACATGCCTGGTCTCTCACCTCTGAAAAAAAGGAGAGGACAGCCTCAGACACATAACACTCACTAGTTGTGTGACTCTGGGCAAGTCACTTAACCCCATTGCCTAGCAAAAAGAAAAAAAAAAGAAAAAAGAAAAAAAGGAGGGGGAAGATGCTCTCTCATATTTCTCCTTTGGAGTCAACCTTAATCACTGCAATTACAGTGCTTGGTTTCAATATATTTTTCCAAGTTAACAAAACACACACATATACATACCACAATAGTTTTGCTAATGAGGAAAATAAAGCTGTCTTGTTTTAATTGAGGAAATTCACTGGATTATTCACCACATCCTTACTTCTTAATGTTTATATAGACACAGACTGTGTCAGGAGACAAAGCATATTAGCTTTGGTTACCTATTACTACAATTACAATCCTATCAAGAGAGGGTCCCAGCCCATCAGAGCTATTCAAGTGTTTCATGAGGAGGATAGGGGTCCTGCTCATCTCAGTCTCATTAGTTTGCTGACCCTGAGGACACAGAAAGGGAGCCACCTCTCAGCTAGGAAATTAGAATTTTCATAATATTTTCTAAGGATAGAATTTTTCAGATCTAGTCAGTCAACAAGTATTTATTAAATACCTACTATATGCTAGGCATATATACATGTGAGCTTATAGTCTAATGAGGAGACATGTAAACAACCATGTAAAAATAAGACAAATACGGCAGAGATTAGAAATAATCAACTAGCATTAAAGGAAATCAGGAAAGACTTCTTATAGAATGTGATACTTTAGTGGGGATTTGAAGGAAGCCAGGGAAGCCAAGAGCCAGAGATGAGGAGGGAAAGATTTCCAGATATGGGGGACAGCTAGTGAAAATACATGGAGTCAGGAGATAGAGTGTCTTGCATGAGGAATAGCAAGGAAGCCAATATCACTGAATCGCAAAGTATGAGTCAGGGAGTAAGGTGTATAAAGAATGGAAAGGGGTGGAGAATGGAAGTAAGTTATGAAGGACTTTAATGCAAAACAGATTTTATTTGATTTTGTATTTGATCCTGGAGATAAGGAACCACTGAAAATTGCTGAGTATGGGGGTAACATAGTCAGATCTGCACTTTAGGAAAATTAATTTGACAGTTAAGTGCAGAATGGATTGAAGTGGGGAGAGATTTTTGGCAGGGAGACCAGACATCAGGCAATTGCCAGAGTCCAGGTGTGAGACAATGAGGACCTGCACCAGGGGGTAGTAGTAGCAAAGGAGAGAAGGGAGCATATATGAGAGATCTTATGAAGGTAAAGGCCTTGACTACAGATTAGATATGGAGGATGAGAGATTGTGAGCCTGAGTGACTGGGAAAATGGTGGTGCTCTTGACAGTAATAGGAAAGTTAGAAGGAAGAGATGATTTTGAGGAAAAGATAATGAGTTCCAGTTTGATTGTGTTTAGTTTAAGTTATCTACAGGACATCTGGTTTGGTGTATGGAGGGATTGGAGGGGGACATCAATTAGGAGACTATTACAGCAGTCCAGGTTAGAGGTGATAAGATCAAGATAAGTTTGGATTTGAAGGATTGGGTAATCAAAGGACATTCGGAAGTTAATGAGGAAGCAGCCAGGTGGGCTCTAGTAAAAACTAGAGAAAAGTACAGAAAAGTACTGAAAAGTACTGAAGGTTGATGGAGTGAATAGGTCAGAGGTGGAAGGGCATATTTAGAAAGAAGTTTGAGTTTTAGCAAGCAACATTATAGTATTAGAGCTGGAAGGCTCCTCATAGTCCAAGGCCTTGTCTTATAGAGAAGCAAACTAAGTCCTAGAAAGGACTTTGCTTTCAGGAAATATATTAGCCAATTTTCTGGTTTGATACTCATAGCATTTGAACAGACTCACTGAAAGTCTCTAGTCATGGACCAGCCTGCTCGCAAAATTTCCCTTCTGTTGGTTCCCTTCGTAAGGAAGGTGAGGGTGGGGATTGGGAAGGTGTTCACCTATTTTCTAGAGAACACTTGTATGGAAACTCCACCAATACCCTTAGCCATTGTTGTGCAGTTTAGAGTGGACCATTGAATCTAGGAACTGCACATATGCTATGGCTAGAAAAAATGCATGCACTCTGACCATTACCATAGTGGAACAGGCCAGGGAGTTTGGGGCTACTGCCCCAAAGCCTGGACCATTAAACTGGAGAGGCAGTAGGTACGGGAAATGGAGAGCATGAAGAGGGCAGAGCCAAGAAGCTTCAGATTTCCTCCTACTACCTAGGCATGCGACCATGGCAGCTCTGTGCTCTGGATCCTTCCTCCTCTCCCCCACTGCAAAAGTCACTGTGTGTACTATCTGATAATAGGGGTTTTTTTTTTGCCAAGGGAGGGAAGTTTGAGTCCAGAGGATTAGCTAACCAGACTCCATTAGCTCTTTAAGTCCCTTCCATATCAAGCTGTTTCCCATATACATATATGAAACATATATGTATATATGTATGTGTGTATGGAATATGTGTGTATTTCATATATATGTATGGAAAACTGCTTGATGCTTGGGGACTTAGAGAGAACTAATAGAGTCTGGCTAGCTAATACTGTGGACTTAACTTCCTTTCCTGGTGAAAAACCCCTACTGTCTGTCTATCTGTCTGTCTGTCTGTCTCTCTTTTCATATATATAATATATATACATATTTATGTATATATGTGTATATACACATATGTACACACAAACACATATATTCCATCACAGAGGCAGAGCACAAGGAAATGAGTGTGAGGAGGATAGGATGATTAGTGATTAGATAGCTAGGTGGATAAACAAAGACTAGGTCCCCAAATCCTAAAAAAATGTGTAATATCTTATTATTGAATTTAATATTTTAGGGAATATTAAATGAATAACTGGTATAAAGCTTCTGTTCTAATAAAATAATTATAGCAAAGGAAAGAATGATTGGTTGTTGAATGCATATCTCCCCTTTTTTAACCTTGTAGTATGCCTCTAGTCTAGTTTGACTAATAAAAATCATTACTAGATACCAGTTTGTCTATAGTTGAAAAGCAGATTTCTCTTAAATCATAGTACATAGGACAATGTATATCATGGATAGTCAATAAACATTTTGGTTAAACAAATGAGCAAATGAATAAATGTTATATTTTTTATACAGAAAATATAGTGGAATAAGTATATCTGAAAAAAAAAGAAAATCAAATATACAAATATCTGAACTTAAAATGGGTAGACTAAACAGTGATTGATTAAAGAGTCCTTATAGAAGAATTCATCAGGTCAAATGTGAACAACTTTCAAAAGAAGAAATGCAAATTATCAATATCCATATGAATAAATGTTTAAAATCTCAAATAATCAGAAATTTATTAAAATAACAAATTGGCAATGGTGGAAAAATGGAAATATTCAATATTGAAGGGTCTAATGGATACATCAAATCACTGCTGGTAGATCTGTGAATTGATTCAGCCATTTTGGAAAGCAAATTGGAATCATATAAAAGTAGTTATAAAATCATTTGCACTGTTATATCCAACAATCCTACTACTAGCTTTACACCCAAAGGAAGTTATTGACAGGAACAAAATACCCTTCTGTACAAAAATATTCATAGAATTACTATTTATACCAAGAACTTTAAAACAAATTATGTGTCAAATGATTGGGGAACGGCTGAACAAATTGTAGTATAAGAATGTTATGACACATTGTATCTCAAAAAAGTATTACTATAAATAATTCAAAGAAATATGGGAAAATTTGTATGAAGTGATAAAAACCAACCAAAAGAACAATATATATACTCACTGAAAAGTATACAAGTAAAGACAACAATAAATTCAGGTAAAACACAGTGGATAATGTCCACACTAATTTGGGAAGCTTAAAAGGCATATGGCCTTTAATCTTTTAACAAAAGGGGTACAAAAATATAGGGTTGCAACTATTAGCATTTGCAGCCACTCTGTTATGATGTTTCTTGTAACTGTTTTTAGTTACTGTTATTTTATTTACTGTTAACACTTATTTTATTGGTTGTTCGTGGGTTTGGTTAGGTTTGTCAGCTGTCAAAACAAAATACATCAGTTTAAAAAAGGGAAAATAAATAAAAGGATTCACCACAAAGCCTATTTAAATAGGCAAGATTGCTAGTGCATTTTAAATGATTATGTTTTCAAGAATTCTATTTAACCACAAGTTTTCAGAATGGAACTATATGAAGTTATAACAACCTTATATAATCCAGTACCACCAGGGAACTCCAAAATCTGTTGTTATATAGTTAGTTAAGTTATGTTGGGCTACAATCTCTAACCTGCAAAGAAAGGGCAACCTGTCCCCAAAGTCTTTAGCGTTGTAAGTTGTCATTCTTTGCCACTCTTGGGATAACCTTTAGGGAAGCCTGAGAGGATCTATTCATGTCAATTGCCATCACCGAAGGTGGGAGTCTATTTGCTCCACATATATCCCAGTACTAGAAATCCAGAAGGCTCCTGGATAGCCTGGTTATTGCTGGAGTTTCCATTACCTTGAAGAATCACAAAATCTGAGAGTTAGAAGGGACCCTAGCTAATATTTTGTTCAACCTATACCTGAAAAGGAATTCCCACCATTACATACTCTGCTAACTTTAGTTTTTGTTTAAAGACCTCCAGAGAAAGAGAACCCACCACCTCTTAAAGCAGCCTAGTCTTTTTTTGGACAATTATTATTAGCATGTTGCTGTTGTTGCATTTCTGATATCAAACTTAAATTTGCCTCTTTGCAACTTCCATACATTTGCTCCTGGTTCTGCCCTCTGGGATTAATCAGAACAAACCCAATCTTTCTTCCACATGACAGACCATCAAATACTTGATGATATATATCAGGTTTCCCTCAAGTTGTCCCTTCTCTAAACTAAACATCTCCACTTCTTTCAACTGATTTTTATTAGACATGGACTCAAGTCTCTTCACCATTCTGGTTGCTTTCCTCTGGGTAGGCTCCAGCTTATCACTGTCCTCCCCTCCCCCCTCTTATTTATTTATTTTAAATTAAATTTATTTATTTTCAAATGAAGGTCTGTCTTCTCTCCTTTCTATCTCACCTCCCCTAACACCCCCCAAACACCATTGAGAAAGCAAGCAAACAAAAACCCCTCTTAAAAACATATATGGCCAAGCAAAACATTGGCCATACAAAAAAAAAAAATGTCTCAATCTACATTCTGAGTTCATTAGGAGGAAATCAGCATGTTTTATCATCAGTCATCTAGAATTATGGTTGGTCTATGTGTTGATCACAGTTTTAAGTCAAAGTCTTAAATATTATTGTTAATGTATAAATTTATTGATGTTCTAACTAAACTGTTGTGCCTAGAATTGAAAGAATGAGAAAACAAAAGAAACTTTCTGCATCACAGATGATCTAGTGAAGTTCTTTGCAATGACTGATACATGACAAATCAAGATCCTGTAACTTTTAACCCAAGCAATCCTCCAGAGTTCTTGGTAGTGCTGAATTCACCCTGGAGTTTAGAGTATATAAGCTAACTTCCTTAGCTTGGTGACACTAACTGGCTTGCATCTCAAACTGAAGGAGCTGCCAGGGCTGGATACTTTTTACTTGAGATAATTAACTCATTAGAAGATTATGCTATTTTCATAGTATTGTAACTTTTACCTTCCATACCTGAAAACTAGTAAAAGCAAGATGAGTTTATGTCTAATCCACTGTATAGCAACAACTGAAGCACTTGAAACTTTATCCTGAGAAAAATATTTCATGTCACATCCAAGCCATTAAAAATCAGATATAAATTAAGCACAGGCACTAATTTCTAAAATAATGGAAACATTCATCACAGTGCTCATTAAAAATCTGTTTTCAGAATGCTCTGAGACAGGTATGTTGCCTATTCATTGACTCTAAGTTATTAATGTGCAAACCATGTTTCTGATGAATCTAAAGCCACTAACTATACCCTCATTTGAAATAAAAGAATTTCAAAGTGAAGTACATAAAAGATTTAGAAAGTGCAGTATGAAAAAGTGAACAGTTGGTAACATTAGACTTAAGCCATGCATTTATGAGTATCTCCATCCATCCAAATGTCAGTTACTAAGATTTCAATAGAGATGGAAAAAACCTAACTCTGGAGAATGATAATGCCCAAATTGCCATCAGTGAGAGG
The DNA here is from genome assembly GCF_900497805.2 of Vombatus ursinus. Taxonomy (NCBI): domain Eukaryota; kingdom Metazoa; phylum Chordata; class Mammalia; order Diprotodontia; family Vombatidae; genus Vombatus; species Vombatus ursinus. The sequence continues at coordinate 12,252,951 of NW_020949351.1, forward strand.
ACTACTTTTTCCTCTCTGATTTAGTACAGAGTAATTTTATAAGCTTCTAAGTTTTTTTAAACTTCAAGTGTTTTTTTTTTTTAAAGATGTAATATTGCACCACAATCAACAGGTTAAAAGTGTCATAAAGTCAGGAACCAAGTCATGTAAACTTCATGTCTTCCCCAGACGGCAACATAATTCTCTGTATAATGTAGGAGATTATTTTTGTTTTTGTTAATAATAATAATTATGTAACAGCTAACTGTATAGCATTAAAACATTTGCAAGGTGTTTTACATACTTTATTTCATTTGAACCCAACAACCTTAGGACTTAAATGCTTTTATCTTACAGATGAGTAAATTGTGGATCGGAATGGTTAAGGGACTTGTCCAGGGTTACATAGCTAATGATTTTTAGCAGCAAGATTTCAACCCAAGTCTTCCTGACTCTAGGGGCAGCTAGGTCACACAGTGGATATAGTTAGACCCGGAGTCAGGAATACTTCTCTCCCTGAGTTCAAATCTGGCCTCAGACACTTACTAGCTGGGTGACCATGGGCAAGTCATTTAACTCTGTTTGCTTCAGTTTCCTCATCTGTAAAATGAGCCCAAGAAGGAAATGCAGGTCACTCCAGTATCTTTGCCAAGAAAACCCCAAATGGGATCATGAAGAGTCAGAGATGACTAAAAAATGACTAAACTAACAAACAAAAACCTTCCTGATTCTAGGCACTGTATTCTATATGGTTATTAAATTGAATTATGCTGCACTTGTGGTATGTCACCAACCATATCTATCCCAATGTAGTCAACCAGGCTCCCTCTACCACAATACCTTTTAAAGACAGTAAAATGGTATCATCACTAGAGTTATAATCTGAAATTTTTTTTCATCTGTGGAAAAATAGTTGGGAACAATGAAATAGTAGTGGATAGTCCAATCATGAGTGTAGTTGTTCCAAGACAGGTGAGCTCAGGGATTGAGGGAGAAAGCAGACTCAAGGGAAGGGTACGATAGCAACGGGGCTAAACATGGCAGGTGAGGAACACATAGAACATATAGATAGGTCCAGAGGTCACCAGCACACACTTCTAGGGAAGAAACAATACCCTCTCAGATGTCAGCTATCTGAGGCAAAGCTCTACTTTTCCTCCCCCCCCACCACAGTTTTGTCCATCACTCCCTTCCCATTACTTCCTGCCCGCCTCCTCTAATTAGGAGGAAGTGGTTTGGTAGAAAGAGTAGATGGGCTCCTGAATCTGAGTATATGAGTTCATACTTTGCTTGTGATACTTATCACTTGTTTAACCTTGATCAAGTCACTTAATGTGCTTGGCCCTTAATTTCCTCTAAGTATCCATGATGCTATAATTGAATAAATACAAATGTTGCATACTACTTCATGAAGTTTGTGTAGGCAGTTAGTTATGTCTTACTCAATGTCTCATATAAAACTCAAAAACATATTGCAACCAACTCTTTAAAATCCATGCAAGGGTATAGCAAGAGTATAAGCTTTTCATATTTAATTTACTCAAATAGTTTTCCTCCCAACAAATATTTTATGAGAATTGTCAACTAGAATTAAAAACTAACTGGTTTGAATATTATCTCATGTTATTTTGCTTGTCTTCTTTTTTCAATTCAACAAACATTTATAAAGTGCCTACTACATGCCAGGCATTGTAGTAAATGCTGGGAACACAAATTTTTAAAAAGGGGAGCTAGCATTGAGCTAGCTCAATGAGCTTATAATCTAAGTGGGGAAGATGTACAAAAGGAAGCTGAAAAGCTGGAAAATTCTGAGTCCTTTATAAAGGAAGGCTTTGAGGGGAGATTAGTACTTCATCATTCTGCCCTCCAGTCAGAGGAAAGAGGTGACTGAGAGAGCTGAGAAAGTACACAGTATCAAAAACAGAGTCAATCTGTATGGCGATGAGGTTTTAGATATCAGCTTATTCCTGGGAGAGGCATGATGAAAAGTGGAGTCAAAACCAAGTATAGTCGTTAATGGAAAATAGAGAGTTACTGGAAAAATTCTTTATACTTAATAGGCTAAGAAGCAATGAAAAAAAAGGTAAAAGTCAAGAAATCAGAAGATAAGAGATAAACCAGGGACCTTGGATAATCTGCAAAATGGTTAACTGTCTCTGAATAACCGAAAATAGACAACTATAGTGAAATGTGTACAATGATTTACCCATGTGGAAATAGTATTGCCAATTAAAGATAATCTTGCCTCCTGGAAAACACTTCTAATTAGTTTTTTGGACATGAAGAGAACCTGAGCATCCTTTTTCCTCAGTCCTGTGGGAAGTAAAAGGTAGATTAAGTATTTTGCCTGAAGGTAGTTAGTGGCAGAATTGGAACTAGAACCCCGATTTGCTGCCTTTCAATTAATTTCCTTTTAGTCATACCTGTTTCAGTTCTCCAGGAAGAAGACTATTTGATATGGAATAATGGAACATCAGGTCTTCAGGTGAGTTTGAGAAAGAGTTATTCTATTCATTTCATTTTTTGCATTTATCATATCTTATTTTATATTATTCTTAGAGTAAATTGGCGTGATAATGAAGAGCATAATAGGAATAAGAGAATATACAACACCACAGCTTCATACAGTGGGGTTCTACTATAGGGACACAGGGTTTTAACCCACTTTGCCAAAGTTTACATTGAACCCTATCTGCTGCTGCATTTTAGTCAAGCTGTTTAACATAATAAGTCAAAATCCGTTAAAACTAAGGAACACTTTAGTTATATACCTTTCATTGGTGATAGTTCTAGCCTTTGTCCTGGACTGTAGTTATCTTATTAATTTTGCAAATAACATGAAACTGGAAATGATAGTGAATATATTAGATGATGGAATGAGGACCCAGAATGATTTTAATAGGCCAGAATAGAGGAATAAAACTAGCAAGATGAATCTTAATAGGGATTAATTTAGGCTCCTAGATTTGGATTTTTTAAAAATCTCAACTGTATAAATTCAAGATGTGGGAGATGGGACTAAAAATAGTTTGTCTGGAAAAAATACCTAGAGATTTTAATGTATTACCAGCTCAGTATGAGTCAGCAATATGATATGATAGCCAATGAAGCAAATGGGTTCTTAAAGTTGCATTGATAAATATATATATATATATATATATTATATATATATATAGTACTTAGAACCAGAGAAGTGATAGTTCTGTTATATTCTGTCCTGGTCAGACTATCCTTTTCTATGTGCCATGTTTTAGAAAGGATGATGACAAACTAGAATGTCTTCAAAGAGAGTATTCAAAAATATTTAACATGAAGAATGAGTGAAAGAACTGGGGATGTCTAATTTGGAGAGGAAAATACTTGGATAAATGTTTGTTGCCTTCATATATTTGAAAGTTTATAATATGCAAGAGGGATTAGACTTGTTCTGCTTGGCCCTCAAGGGAAAAGCTAGGAGTCATGGGTGGAAATTACAGGGAAATAGAATGAAACAGACTTTAGAATAGTATAAGGAAAATCTTTCTAATTCATTAGAGCAATTTGAAAATTGAATCAGGCTGCCCTGGAAACTCATTAGCTCCCTGTCATCATAGGTCTTCAAATGGAGGCTGTATGAACATTTAATAGGAGTAAGAAACATGACAAACAGGTGAACATGACAAAACAGGAAAATGATAAATGTTGGAGAAGATGTGGGAAAATTGGAACATGAATGCATTGTTGATGGAGTTATGAACTGATCCAACCATTCTGGACAGCAATTTGGAACTGTACCCAAAGGGCTATAAAACTGTGTGTGCCCTTTGATCCAGCAATACCACTACTAGGTTTGTAGCCCAAGGAGATCATAAAAAAGGAAAAGGACCCACATGTACAAAAATATTTATAACAGCTCTTTTTTGTGGTGGCCAAGAATTGGAAATTGAGGGATGCCTGTCAATTGGTGAATGGCTGAACAAGTTGTGGCATATGAATGTAATGGAATACTATTGTGCTATAAGAAATGATGAGAAAGCAGACTTCAAAAAAAACCTGGAAAGACTTACATGAACTAAAGCAGAGTGAAACGAGCAGAACTGGGGCAGGTAGGTGGCACAGAGGATAGAGCTCCAGCCTTGGAGTCAGGAGGACCTGAGTTCAAATCCAGCCTCAGACACTTGACACTCACTAGTTGTGTGATCCTCAGCAAGTCACTTAACCCGATTGACTCACCAAAAAAAAAAAAAAGAAAGAAAGAAAGAAATGAGCAGAACCAGGAGAACATTGTACACAGTAACAGCCACATTGTGTGATAACTGACTCTGATAGACTTAGCTCTTTTCAGCAATGCAAGAATCTAAGACAACTCTGAAAGACTCACGATGGAAAATGCTATCCACATCCAGAGAAAGAACTATGGAGTCTAAATGAAGATGGAAACATACTATTTCCTCTCCTTTTCCTTTATTGTTTTGTTTTATTGCTTCATTCTTGTGGTTCCTCCCATTAGTTCTAATTGTTCTTTACATCATTACTAATGGGAAAATATGCTTAACATGAATGTATGTGTAAAGCCTATATCGAAATGTACACTGTCAGGGAGGAGAGGAAGGGAAGAAGAAGTGGGAGAGTGAGAAAATTCAGAACTCAAAATTTTATGGAAGTAAATGTTGAAAACTAAAGTTAAATAAATCAAATTAAAAAAACTCTAACAATAAAATAAAATAAAATAAAATAGATTAGGAAAAAGCAGTGGCACTGTATGGTTGCTCCCACTAGAGCTTTAGGCAAAATGGCAAAGGAGATTAAAATTTTCTTTAATACCTTCTCACTTCCCTTTCTATATCCATGTCCCACCACATGATTTTGCTCTTTCACTATTTCTTAGGTCCTCTAGATGTCAAAAGTTTCCCCAGTTGGGCAATACTGCTCATATTACCTATTTCCAAGCACTTCTTGCTCTAAATTCATCCCTTTCCCTAAATCTAGGGCAACTAGGTAGTGGAGTTGATAAAGGGCTAGGCCTGGAGTCAGGAAGACTCATCAAATCTGGCCTCAGACACTAACTATGTGATCCTAGGCAAGACATTGAACCCTGGTTGCCTCAGTTTCCTCATCTGTAAAATGAACTGGAGAAGGAAATGGCAAGGCACTCCAGTATTTTTCCCAAGAAAACTCCAAATGAGGTCATGAAGAGTTAGAAATGACTGAATAACAAAATCAGAGCTTTATACTTTTCATAATTCATTGATTACTTGTGGGAAAGTACTTTGATTATCTACTTCATTCACAGTAAGGTTTTAGTGACAGAATAAACCCTTTGAGACTAGATTTAATTTCTCGGAAGGAGCTGGTTGTTTTGTTTCAATTTTTAAAAATTATCACACAAACATAAAGATTAGGAGTAGAATTTCTTAGGGAAAGTATATGTTTATGTATGTATGTATATATGTATATGTGTATGTATATATAAATATCTATATGTAAATATATCCATGCTTAATAGTAGCAGCAAGAGGAAGGGGAAAGAAGAGGGAAAATAGAATAAAGTAAAAAGTGTACAACAGGGAACAAAAGAAAACCTACGAGGAAGCAAAGAAAAGATGGACAGTTTTCAACACAATGCATAGTATTTAATATATAGGCTTTCTTGAAATGAAAATTTATTGCTTTGCATTTTGAATCCTCTCATGTTGTTCACATGGCATATTTTTTCTTTTCTTATTTTATATTTAAATTTTAATACTTAAGTTTATAATATGTTTCTTTTTCTTTTCTTATTATGTATTTGTTTTAGTATTCTAGTCTAAAATTTTAAAAAAGATAAAAAAAATTTAAAAATTATCAAATGTCTACTCTGTGCAAGACATTGCGCCACATACTGGAGATACAAAGACAAAAATAACAATAGTTCCTGCCTTTAATAAGCTTTCATTCTACTGGGAATGGGAAAGAATACAATATGTAAATAGGGAAGCAAATATGCAGTATACCCAAAATAATTTCAAGAGATGCAGAGTGCTAATACCTAAGAGACTGGAAAAGCCTCATGTAAGCAATGACACCTGAATTGTGCTTTGAAAGGAAGCTAGAAATTCTTCTAGGTGGAGATGTTGAGGAAATATTCTCCAGAGATGGAGAACTGCAAAGATGGGAGAAGGAACAGTGAATGGAAGAATAAAGGAAAGTGAATAATATGGAATAAGTCTGGAAAGGTAGATGAGAATCAGATATTTGAAGACTTCAAAAGATAGACTAGGTATTTTATATTTTATCCTAGAGGCAATGTTGTTGTTCAGTCATGTCCGACTTTTCATTACCCCATTTGGGGTTTTCTTAGCAAAGAAATTAGAATGGTTTGCAATTTCCTTCCCCAGTGGATAAAGGAAAATAGAGTTAAGTGACTTGCACAGGGTTACACAGTTAGTATCTGAGGTCAAATTTGGATTCAGGTCTTTCTGACTCCAGGCCGGGGAATCTATCCACCACACCACCAAGCTGCCCACCTAGAGGCAAAATGAAACCATTACATATCTTTGAATGGAGGTGGTTCATGACCAGATCTGCATTTTAGAAGTGTTAGTTTGGTAGCTGTGTGGACACTATGACTGGGGAGAGGGAGATCAATTAGGAATGAGAATCTGAACTAGGGTTGGAGCTGTTTGAATGGAGAGATGATGTATACAAGAGATCTTGTGGGAATGGGAACAGTAATTGCTGATTGATTGTATATACAGGAAAGTAAAATTCAAGGATGACATCAGGTTTGCAAATCTAGGTTATGAAACCTTAAAATATGACCTAGAATGATGATGGTACCCTCACCAGAAATTTGGAAGTTTGAAGGAGGGATTGATTTGGGGAGAGGAATATAATGAGTTTCATTTTGACCAAATATATCTTTAGTTGGTGGAATGTGTATATAAGGAAGATTCATTCAGAAAAGCGCCTTATTGGTACTTCTTATCTACTTTTGTGCCCAAAGCTAGGAATTTTGGCACCTAGGGCAAATTCAGTTGACAGTGGTGGGGGTGGAATAGAAGAAGCAGAGACCTTGCTTTACTCCAGGTCAGCATTCATGATCCTGAGAATATGTCTTGTTATAGATCCACAACCCAGGAAAGCCTGCAGGTAGTTTACCCTGGTTAAAAAAAATTATGTTGGCCCACAGTCATGGTAAACTGGCCAGAAAAGGTGCAGTGATGGCAAATAGGATCCTTGGGAGAGGGTGGCATACTATGGTGGGGATGGGAGAATGCACTTCCTTTCCCAAAGAGAGGAGACAGACTTCCACAGTCCTATGCCAGCCTTCTACTGCTTGGTATAGCTGATGCAGGGTGGAAGCAATTCACCCAAATGTTAATCTTGGTTAAAAAGCAGGGAATAGTTAGGATTTTTCCTGTGCTCTCCCAACCCCGACCCCTCCCAGTTTTTCTCTAGCCAGCTCTCCAAGACTAATGGGAGACAGGAACTTGGCATTTCACTTCTAGAAGGTTGCCACACCTTGTTTATATGAGTAATGGAACTCAGTACCTACTATAATAACTGGTTACTAACCATAGCTTCCATTTACAAGGAAAAGTGGTGTTAACCACTGGGTTTATCTAGCTCTAATTGTTAGTGTGTGGAGGGGTTTCAGTTCATTGAAAGGTAAGAAAAAAGGAGAATAGAAGGAGCTGGAAAACAGAGAATTAAATCCTGGTACTGAAACTTGAAGAAACAAAACACACACACACACACACACACACACACACACACACACACACACCCCCTAAAAACAAAAAACAAAAAACAAAAAACAAACCTAGGGTAGTACCTGACCAGAAAATCAGAAGAAAGAAGGTTGAAAAAATAAGAGACTACCACAATGATAAATGCCACTTTTCATGAGACCTTCATTTTTTTTCCCCTCATATTCAGTGCCTATACTGAATCAAATTTTCTATCATTTTCCCATTCTCTCTCTTGTCTCTTTAGTATTCTTGCCATTCTAAAAGTCAGTCAGTTATTCTCAATACAGTTTTAAAGCCACCAACTTATATTTTGCATTAATGGAGGCATTTGTGTTAATGGGCTTAATATGAACAAATTTTCCTTCATCATGCAATACTCCCAACTTAATTTTTCTTTCCCCAACATAGACCAGATGAGAATGAACAGCTTAGGAAAAAACAAACAAACAAACAAAAGAACCCCAGCATGCACTTTCTCGTACTTGGGTGACAAGTGACTTACTAAAATCAAAAACAAAATAGTGGGAACCACAGTCCAAGGATCCAGAGATTTTGATTTCTAGTTCTGTGGTTAGGTAAGCTGGGTCTGTCTGCATCACTGACAAATATTCATTCTCTCCCAAGAAGACAAAAATTTTGTAGCCCAATTCTTAATTCTCATAGCATTCACATGGAAAATTCTGTTATGTTTGCTTTCTGGCTAGAAGAACTGAATCACCCAAAAGTTTTATAAGTTATTCGAGGATATAGTGACTTATCTAAGCATAGTATCGAAGTCTTTCAACTTCTAATCCATTGCTCTATCTACAGGCCCATTCATCTGTTCTTAACTTTTAAAAATTGATAGGGAAAAAATTATTAAAGACTGAGAAGATTAATAACATTTGTAATCCTTCATTAAACGTATATGAATATGTGTATGAATGCATGAGTGCACAAAATGTTCATCCATTCAAATAGTGATATATGTTAGTCGACCCAGCTGGTAAGGCAACTGGTGGTTCAGGGCCTAGAATCAAGAAGATCTGAGTTTAAAGCTGGCCTCAGATACTTAGTAGCTCTGTGACCTTGGACAAGTCACTTAACCTATGTTTGCCTCCCTTTCCACAACTAAAATGGGGATAATAATAGCACCTACCTCCTAGAGTTGTTATGGGGATGAAATGAGATAATGGTTGTAGAAAAAAAAGGGGGGGAACTCTTCAGCATAGTATCTGGTACCTAGTAGCTGTTATATAATGCTTATTCCTTTCCCTCCCCATTCGCTTCCCCTGTTATCATCACACTCAGTCCCTGCATTGATACAGATCAGCAACTGCCTGTAACTTAACAGTCTAATAGAGTTTCTTAAGGAACTGGGAGGTTAAGTGATTTGCCAGTGTTCACAAAAATATAATATATCATGTGTAAGACTTGGATATAGGTCTTCCTGACTCCAATGCTAGCCTTTCATTAACTACTCCATGCTCACTGCCCAACAGGATATTCCTTAGATTCTAAAAATGCAAAACAGAAAACAAAAGACAATAAAACAAAACCAAAAAACCACACAACAAAAAACAACAACAACAACAACATAACACTCAGAGTTGAGTTTTGAACATTGTTTTTTATTGTGAATGCAATTTCCTTATTTGGGCATTTATGTCCTCTTAGCTATCTTCAATCACTTCTCTTTATTTGTATTGTCCCAGGGAAAATGAGAAATCACCTTGACTGAGCATCTCAGAGCACCTTGGCTTCATTTTACGATGAAAATGACATAACCTAGAAGATTTTGCAACTAGAAAAAAAAATGACAGAACACATTTCTTATGCCTTTCAAATGTGTGCCCCAATAGATGTTTTGACCAGCTGTGAGTGGCAGAACTCAGAGCACAGATAGTAGTCCTATGAAGATACGACTTTTAAAGGACTACCATCTGTTATTCACAGAAACAAGAAAGCATCAGTGTTAGTGTAAGATTGATTTTTGCCATTTACAACCTGAGCTATGATAATTCAAGGAGAATATCAAAGAAATTCCCTTTTCAGAAAATCTCCAGGGCATATAGTGTTTTTTTGCCTGAGTTTGGGCAAATTTCTTAATTTACATACATTCACAGTGCACTTCAGGTCACTGCCAAACAAAGAGTGGGTTTAAAGGAACACTTAGTCCCAAAGAACATGATTGCCTGGATTTGTGTGAATGACAATAAAGGGCAATGGAAGCCTACAAGGGACATTGTTTGGCAATTTGTGCACAGATGATGAAAATCTTGGAATCTGACTTTCTCATATCTTGAAACAAAAGATCCACACATGGTTTTAAACTACAATTGCAAGGAAAACACTTAGTACTTTATGTCTTTGTTTATTCTGTGAGTAATTTTCTCAAAACTTGATTACATTGGTACAAACTGGGACAAAAGTCTACAGAGTAATATTCAGCCTTTTCATACTTGCCAAAATAAAAGTAAAGAGGCTACCAGAAGAATTTCCTACAATGTTTTGGCAGATGAAAGAATGTGACTTTTTTGAACAGCAATAGAATATAGATTTTTTCAGATGGGTTGAAACATTTGCAGCTGAGGCCAAAGAGAATAATAGTACTTGCTTTTTTTTTTTCCTGCTTTAGGACTTCTCAGTGCTTTGAAAACATACCCATAGGTGGATAGTTTCACTAAAAACTCATTTGACATACGAAAAAACCAAGGTGCAGAAAGTCTAAAGAAAACTACTCACCATCAGGAAAGCATGCATACCTAGAGAAAACTTCAGTTGAGAAGGTAGAACTATTAGAGGCACTGGTTTTTCTTGTGAATATTTTAAGTGGGGTACTAATTTAAAATATTACCCCAGATTCCAGTTAATTGAATTAAGGGTGACTATTTACAAGGAACTATCTATAAGTGGTTGACATTTATTAAGTGTTCATAGTGCTCTACAGAACATATACTTGGGAGTTTATAGGCTCAGAATGTATTACTACTGACTGAATTACTTTTTAATCAATATCTTTTCAAATACATTATGTGTGGTTTTGTGGGATTGTAAAGTTACCTTGTGACACTGGGAAAATCAGACCCTTAAACTGATTTTTTGTTTCCTTATCTATAAAATGGGGATAATGATCCACCTCAGCAGTTTTCAAACTTTTGGTCTTAGAATCTCTTTACTCCCTTAAAAATTATTGAAGGCCCAAAGCTTTTATTTATGTGGGTTATATTTATCAATATTTTCTATAGTAGATGTTTAAATCAATAAAATTTTAAAATATTTATTAATTTATTTAAAACAATTAAAATAAAACCATTACATGTTAACATAGCCTATTTTATAAAAAAAACTTAATTTATGAAAATGATATTTTCCAAAACAAAAATATACTGAAAAGAGTAGCAATGTCCTACATAATTTTGAAAATCTAATGTCTGTCTTAATATAAGATAGCTGAATTTTCATATCTACTTCTGCACTCACTCTTAAAAATGTCATTTTGGGTGAAATATGTGAAGGAAATCTGGCTTCACACAGTTATGTAGCTGGAAAGGGGAGCAATATTTTAATAGGCATATAATGTGTTGCTAGTATTATGAAAATAATTTTCACCTTCGTTTTGACATTGAGTACTCCTTGAAAGGATACCAGAGAACCCAGGGGTCTGTGGACCACAGTTTGAGAACCACTGATCTACCTATAGAATTATGAAAATAAAATGAGGTAATACAAATGAAGTAATATAATGAATGATAATGATAATATATTACTGTAATAATAGCTGTATTTTAGCTAACATGTAGAGGAACATTCTGTTCTTTGTCATTGTTCAGTTGTTCAGTTGCGTCCGACTCTTTGTGACCCCTTAGACCATATAGTACATAGGCTTTTCTTAGCAAAGATACTGGAATGATTTGCCATTGCCTTCTGCAGTGGATTAAGGCAAACAGAGGTTAAATGACTTGCCCAGGGTCACACAGTTGGTAACTATCTGAGGGCCAATCTGAACTCAGGACTTCCTGACCCCAGGCCCAGCACTCTATCCACCGAACTATTTAGCTGACTCTTGCCAATGTTTTTACTTTGTAACAAAGATCTGGAAATCAATAGCATCTTTGAAAATTAAACTTCTTACCCTTACCCCACACCTAAGTCAAATATGAACTATTGTAGGATCATAGATTAGAGCATAGATTGGGCAACAAGATGGTACCATAGATAGAGTGCTAGATCTGGAGTCGGGAAAATGGGAGCTCAAATCTAGCCTCATACTACATTTATTTTTGTATATGGCCTTAGGCAAGTCAGTTAACCTTTCTTTTTTCATCCAGAAAATGGGATAATAGTAACGCCTACTTTCCAAGATTGTTGTGAGAATAAAATAAAATAACATTTGTAAAGGGCTTGTCAACCTTAATGGAAGAAATATTTTTTGAACTTACATCTTCTGATTCCAAATGCAGGGTGCTTTCCACTCAACTGCATTCTCTAAGATTTCAAACTAGAAGGGACTTTAATGATCCCCTAGTTCAACTCTCTCATTTTCTGAATGAGGAAACAGAGACCAAGAGAAGCACTGCAGTGCCTTACTTGAGGCCACATAGGCATTAAGTAGCAGAGCCAGGATTTGAATCCAGGTTCTTTCATCCCAAATCCAGCAAGCTGATCAGTTTAGATAGGGCACAATAAGATAGTTGTCCAAATATGTCCATAGCATCATATCATCGAAGAGCAGGAAAGGACTTTAAGTTTATCTAAAGAATCAATGGCCAGTAGGTGGCACAGTGGATAGAGTGCTGGGCCTAGAGTCCAGAAGACTCACCTTTCTGAGTTCAAATCTGACCTCACACACTTACTAGATGTGTGACCTTGGGCAAGTCACTTAATCCTGTTTGCCTCAGTTTCCTCATCTGTTAAATGAGCTGGAGAAGAAAAATGGCAAACCACTCCAGTACCAGTACCTTTGCCAAGAAAACCCCAAATTGGATCATGAAGAGTTGGACAAGACTGAAATGACTGAACAACAACAAAGAATAAATGATCTCTCTCTTTGATGCTGAGGAAACCAAGGGTTTAAGAAGTTAAATGACTTGCCCATGTTAATACAATTAGTGCCTAAAGTGGGATGTGAACAGCAATTTCCTGAAGCCAAGCCCAGTGCCATGTAAAGGCCGTTAAATGACCTATAATTTGGTGAGTTTTTTTCGTTGCTTTTTTAGTTGTGTCTGACTCTTTGTGACCCCATTTTGGATTTTCTTGGCAAAGATACTGGACTGGTTTGCCATTTCCTTCTCCAGCTCATTTTACAGATGAGGAAACTGAGGCAAATAAGGTTATGACTTGCCCAGGATCACACAGCTACTAAGTATCTGAGGCCAGATTTGAACTTAGGAAGAAGAGTCTTCCTGATTCCAGGCCTGGAGCTTTATCCACTGTACCACTTCACTGTCCATATGATTAATTAATGGTTTTTATAATGCAATTAATCATTTTGCTCTTTTCTCTTCCCTCATCTAAATGCAACAGTAGGTATTTTTGTAAAAACTGAATCCAATTTTCCTGTTATAAGATATTCATGACACAAAAACAACCCTTTTCTTATTTCCTCCTCCAAGCTATACAGGATTAGAAAAACCCTCATTAACTAAAATGTCAAACTTACATAGGGTTTCCCCATATTTTTTTCTGTAATGTTTGAAGATAACATGGAAATTGGTGAGTCTGTCTCATTTTGTAAATAGTCTCATAGAAGCTAAGAGGTTTGCCCAAAGATGCACAAGTAGTTAATTAGTGTCATACCTGGGTTAGAACCCTAGACTCTGGTTCTATGGACAATCAATGCAATGCTTATTCATTTCAACAAATGTTTATTTCCCATAGAGTACTGGGCTAGGGAATGGGGAGGTAACCAAAGGTATGCTGGAGTCAGCTCTAATCCTATGACCAGTGAAAGCTGATTGCTAAATATTCAATGTGAGCATTTACATCCTCGAAATCAGCAAATGCTACAAATCAGGGCTTAATGTATTGTTTGTTGATTATAGATTGTTTCTGGAGACACTGGCATGAGACGTCTTATATCAAAGAAGGTGCTGTGCTCTATGAGCAAAGCAGAATTACAGTACCTCAAAAGAAACATGAGGTGTGCAAATTTAGAAACATCTCCACTCCAAATGTTCACATAGATTATTTGTGCCCAACCTGTGGTAGAGTCTTCCACAATCATATTGGTCTAATAAGCCACAGTCAGACACACTGTACCTTGACTCCAGTGCAGTGAAGTCATTTTGGTCTTTGAGCACAAAGAACAACGACTAATAATGAAGATTAAACTTTAAAGTTTGTGTGCATGCAATTTGTTTTCCAGAGAGCCTGGTTGTTAAACATTTACCAGCTCACCCCCATATTGCTCTATCAACATTGTTTAAGGTCAGCAGGAGTACAGTAGCAGGCTCACCGAATGAAGTCATTATCAGACGGGAGGTATGATGACATTAGGTAAAAAAAAAAATCAATAACTGGCATCTGTATACATATGTGTATTTATATATATATATATATATATATACACATACATATATACATATACATATATATAATATACATATGTAGTACATATCACTTTAAGGTTTATAAAGTGCTTTGCTTCTATTATCTCATTTGAGCCTCACAACAACCTTGCTTTAAAATAACTTACATTGGGGGCAGCTAGATGGCGCAGTGAATAGAGCTCTGGCCTTGGAGTCAGGAGGACCTGAGTTCAAATGTGAACTCCGACACTGGACACTTACTAGCTGTGTGACCCTGGGCAAGTCACTTAACCCCAATTGCCTCACCAAAAACAAAAGCAAATACCTTGACAATTATAATAACTTACATGTATGTGGTGTCAACTGGATCAAAACTGGCTTTTAACCTGTGGTTGTCCAGAGCCAAACAGAACAGGTTAGAGACAGAACAATCAGGAATCAAACAGAAATTTAATTTCAAAGTGAAGGAAATGGCATGCAAGCAGGGAGGCAAACTATACGCATGTGCCAGGGCGCCACACCTAGTGGGGGGGGACCCACTTTAGAGGCTAAATGTCAACACATATCAATGGCTACACAGTGAACTATAGCCCTGACAACGTAGGGTAGCAGAAACAATGTGACAAGTCTGATTCATAGCAGGGCTTCATGACCAGAACTTGTCTGAGCTTGTCAGGGTAGCTTATTCAAACTCAGAGAACACTTGGTTCTGGTCAAAGCAATACAATAATCATATGATTTTGCCAGAGGGTGAGATCATCCAGCAGGTGAACGCAAAGGATTGCTGTTATGCCAAGCCCAGGGCACAGCTTGCCTACTGAGTCTTAGGTCTGGAAAACAGAGTGTCTTCTAACATTCTGACATTTCCCCTTTTTGGCCAAAGGTGGGTGTCTGAAAGAACTCCTGCTCTTCTGGCCAATAAAGGAAAGGCAGGTATAAGCCAAAATGCCATGAGAGGCCAGTTAGGCCAGGACATGATGTTGATCCCAGAAGGTCAGTTCCTTGAGGGAACCTTTTGTGGAAGTGTGTCCCAGGTATCATTGCAAATCTCCCAGTAGGGTAAGGAGCATAAACAGATAGACTCATAGATCTTGTCTAGCCACTGTTTGCTTATAAGCAGAAATGAGAGGGGGGCAAGAATGTAGAGGGAGAAAATGTCAACACATACTTGAATCTGGGCCTTGGTGGTTGGGCACATAACAGAAGGGAAGAGGACAAAACAGATCAAAACTAAGACAATATACTCAGTCCTCGTCCAGAATCTTGGGATAGCTATCTCATCTGGATGTCAGCTGCTTTTGAGTCTGCTCTAGATGAAACTTGAGGAAAGTTCTGCCATCCACACAGGAGCAGGGGCTTTCTTCGGATGATCCAGGAGCATATACCCATAAGTTTGAAGCTGTGGGAGTAATCAGAAAGACCTGTAGTGTCCCTTAGAGGACATATGAGTTGACAATTGTAAGAAAGCTCTTTGTATCTATCTTTGGATCTGAGTTTCTGGTCAGTATAACATAGTTTCTTGGTTAAGGATCTATAAACAACACATAGAGATGGGCCATTTTCTCATCCACTAAGGGCTAGTTTCAAACAAGGCAATGAAGTTTTCTCTCAATTCCCATAATTGCATAATTACATTAAGTCAGTTACAGATCAGACTACTTAGAGGGCTCACAGTGGACAGGTTTTGAAGAGGGAGATTCACATGTCACCAAGACAGGTAACCAAGGGGCAGGTAGGTGGCGCAGTGGATAGAGCACTGGCCCTGCAGTCAGGAGGACCTGAGTTCAAATCCGGCCTCAGACCAAACACTTGACACTTACTAGCTGTGTGACCTTGGGCAAGTCACTTAACCCCAATTGCCTAAAAAGAAAAAAAAAAGACAGGTAAACAAGAAAACTTAAACATAAACATCTTGAAACAAAAGACCAAAGCAATACAATACTTATCACTAATATTAATTAACATCAAGCCTCATTATATCCTAGTAACCCATTCTCAATATCCATTTAACCAGCACATTTTGAGTCGCAGATGTCTTATGTAGTTATCTGGTCCCTAGATATTTTTTCTTGGACAGTAGGCTTTACTCTCAGGGCAGCTTTAAACAAGGTTCTGCTTCTCTGATTCCAAATATAGAGGTTCCAGGGGCAGCTAGGTGATGCAGTAAATAGAGCACCAGCCCTGAAATCAGGAGGGCCTAAATTCAAATCTGGTCTCAGACCAAAACACCTGACACTTACTAGCTGTGTGACCCTGGGCAAGTCACTTAATCCCAATTGCCTAAAAAAAAAAAAAAAAATTTAATCCAAATCTAGAGGTTCCTAGATAATTCTGACAATATAATTTATTAAATTTGGTTCTTCAATTCTGAAACTTCAGAGGATTTCAGTTTATATATTCCATTTGTTGTTTCTATCCTTACCTAAATCCTGTACGTGATAGAAAAATCCTTAAAAATTCATGAGAGTCCAACTATAAAATTATTTATTCTGCCCTTTAATATTATTAGGCAGATACTTAAAAATGGAAAAATAATTTCACTTTCTTTACCATTATAAATACTATTTATGTGTAAATCCAATTAACTTTTTAATTAATAAATCCTTAATCTACTTTTGAGAATTTATTATTAAAACATACTCAAAGCCTGAATTACCATGACAGATAAATTTGGAAGCCAATCATATACATATATATATAGTTTTTAGAGAAAACAGTCTAATCCTACTGCTTTCTCAAAATTTTCTGTTCCATTTATTTAGAAAACTTTCACATTACATTTTTGTCCTTTTACTTTATCTACTCCTTACCCCTAAGGAGGCTATCATCTCTGTATTATAATTTGACCACAAATACAGATTAAAATTGTCGGGTGTTCGTTCATACTTGCATCCTCTTATAGTAACTCAGAGATTTTCTAGTATCAATCTATTTTTAACAGCTTTAGTATTATACTTACAAAACTTCTTGATTATAGACATTTGCTATAAAAGGAAAAAGAGGAAAACAGTTATAACAATTTCATATATCATAACAGAAGGAAAAACTCCCTTAGCTCTGTTTGATTCCAGGTATGAGTCATATCTGACAGCCAATCATGTAGTCACAGGGTGTTAAAAGCAAGGCTCAAGATTAAACATCTGGGAATTGTCCCCAAGACTTATCCCAAACACAGACATCCACCTTTAGCAGTTCCCAGACTGCAGCACAGATCATTTTCTCCTATTGACTTCATGACAATTCAAATAACTATTCTTGTAATCAAAACTCAAAGCAATAGTAAACTGTAATTTATCCCAGGCATTTTTATATTAAATAGCAAAATTTCACTAATCACAACTTAGGACTTGAATATCTTTCCTGTTGTTTTCCTAACAATTAACATTTCATTTTTCCTTTACTTATAAATTAAAACTAACCATATTCTTGGGCTTCAGACACACAGTAAATACCTAACAGTTTACTCATCACTGATATATTGAAACTACATCTTTAAACTACCCTATATACTTTAATAATAGCCAAGAATTTTCAAATGAAAATTTGCTGTTATACATATATATTATTATTATTCGCTTTATAACAAAATATACCTCACTAAATATTTAACCATTTTCAAATACCTTTTTTTATCACATACTTTTAAAAACTCAATTCATGTGTAACAGTATCCAGATTAAAAAGTTGTTTTGTCTGACAGCATTTCTGTTACAATGGTCTTTAAAATTTCACAATATAAGAGAATTTACAAATACAATAATAATACAAACAATATCATGTATTTAAAACATGAAACAAAACTTCAGATGAAATCAGTTCAGTTAATTGTATTTCCAAATTGTCACATATAAAAATCATTAATTTTATTACCTTCGGTGTTTTAAAGCCACTTGCTTGCAAGCCATTTCCCTCACTTTGAAATTAAAGTTCTATTTGATTCCTGACTCAACTGTTTTTACCCTGTTCTCTTCAACTCTGTCCATCCACAGGTTAGAGGGTGGTTCAGTCTGGGTGATAGTAGTGTTTTAAGATTTGGTAAGAGCTATCAGGTATGGAACAATTATATTCAATTAAAGAAATAATAATAATGTAACATTTAGCATATGCTGGTCACTGTTAAACATTTTAAAATCATTATATTATTTTAATCCCCATAACAGCTCTGGGAGGTCAGTACCATTACTATTTTTCTCTTTACAGACCAGGAAACTGGAGCAAAAAGAGAGAAGATAACTTGCTTAAGATTACACAGCTATTAAATTTCTGCAACTGGAACATTATTCAAGTTTACCCACATTTTTCCAGCATTTTTTAAAAATACACCTGTATTTAAGAATCAGATCTGAGATGAGAGCGTTTAACAAGGAGAGGGAGAAGGTCTCTGACCTAGGGGAGTTATAAGAGATCTTTGGTTTAAAGAATCTTTTCTCTTTTCATGGGCAGAAATGTCAAGGTTGCCATAAGGTGCAAACCATTTACCTATTCTTTTTATTTTCTTCACCCTGTGATTACTTCCAAATTAGCTGCCTTCCTTCATTGCCCTCTAGAACAATGAAGCTATCAATCTTTAAAGGAAAATGCCATCTACTTTTAACTTTTATAAAATTTAATCCTTATTTTTCCTTAAAACAAATTCTACAGAGTGGTACCCCAAAACTTACTAAGATATTTCAGAAAGGAGTGAGTTCTTGGAATTACTCCCAAAGTCTCAGGAGTTCCCCTATAATCAAAATGATTAATCTGCAAACTCCTTAATCTACCAAGATGTTTTTAGCAGTTCTACAATTTTGATTATCTGACTTTATTTCTGTAATTCCAACATAACCAAAGTGAAATGACAGGAAAAAGTGTCCTGCAGATTACTGTATTGCTTTAACCAGCACTAAATATTGTCTGAGCGTGGACAAGCACTGGATAAACTCAGACAAGTTCTCGTCATGAAGCCCTGCTATGAATCAGGCTTGTCATGTTATTGCTATTAGCCCTCATTTTCAGGTCTACAGCTCACTGCTCAGTCATTGGTCTAAGTATTGAGATTTTGCCACATTAAAGTGGATCCCCCTCTCTAGACGGAGGGCTCTGGCACATGTGTCCTTGCTTGAAAGGCATTCCCTTCACTTTGAAATTAAACTTCTGTTTGATTCCTGACTCATCTGTCTCTAGACTGTTCTGTTTGGCCCTGGCCATCCACAGGTTAAAGGCCAGTTTGGTCTGGATCACAGTAGTGTTTTAAGACTTGGTAAGCAATTTACAAGCATTGTCCTACTTGATCCACAGCTTGTGAGGTAGTTGCTCTTATTATACCCATAATAAAAATGAGGAAATTCCATCTTAGAGCTGTTAAAGTACCTCCGCAAGGTCACAGGACAAGGAAGTACGTATGGGAAGATTTAAATCCAGGTTTTCCTGACTTTACATCCAATACTCAATCCACAATCTAGAAGGGCTAAAGTTTGTGCTCTTAAGACGACATTGCCTCAGTTCTTAGACAATAATTGTTTGTCATCCAGAATCAGTAATTGAAAAAGGATCATTCTACCCTAGGAAGAAGTGAAGGAGAAATAACTTATCAACAATTTATATAGCTTTCAAGTTAAAATTAGGGATTTATTCATTCCTTATTCACTGGACAAAAGATCATTGAAGAAAAAGAAGCTGCTTGTTCTCCAGGGAATGATGATGTTAGGAAAGAAGCGCTTCTAAAAGAAATAGACTCTAAAAAGTAAGGGTAAGAGGGAGAAGTGATGAATAATGGTGATTGGTGACTGAATACCTTCTGAGGAGTACTGCCTTAATTATTCGTTGACCTGATAATAACAATATAGATATCTACAGTCTTCTTAGGTGATGACAGTCAGTCAATAAATATTTATTAAGTACATACTACATTCGATCCTGCTTTAAGTGCCAGGGATACAAAAAGAGGCAAAAGACAGTCCCTACTCTCAAGGAACTCACAGTTTAATGTAAGCCCAGATTCTAGCAAATCTAATCAAAAGGATATTAAACTGAAAAAAAGAGAGTGAGAGGGAAAATTGCCTATATTGACCAATTTGAACACTGTTTAAAGTAGCAACAAAGTGTAGTTTGCAAGTCAATAAGCATTTATGAAGCACTGGTGCCCAGCACTGTGCTAAATTCAGAAATACAAATAAAAGCAAAAAGAAAGATTATCCCAGACTTTAGGGAGCTTACATTCTAATGGGATAAGAGTAACACACAAAAGGGACCTGACAAGGGGGTGGAAATAGGAAAAATTACACTAATTACACTATACTTCAAAAGAGATAAAAGTCAAGTAAAGAAGTCAGCAATAAAACATAAGATTGTAGATGTCTAGGCAAAAATACTCAAAGCAGTATTAACAAGCAAGATGAATTAGAAGTCCTAAGGCAATGAAGCAAATTTTGTGTCACTCAGATTTTGTGGGATGGAACTTAATAATAGTTCCTGTTTATATTGGGTTTTAGCGCTTGTAATGCACTTTACATAGATGATTTCTTTTGATCACAGCAAAGTTAGGTGCTGTGTCATTCCAATTTACAGATAATGAAGCTGAGACTCATGACCAAAAAGGAAGGGCATTGTATGTGCCTGAAAATGTGTGTGGTCTGCCTGTGTATGAGGGTGTGTGTGTGTGAATATGTGTGTGTGAGTATGTGTCTATGTAAATGTATGTGAGTATAAATATGTGCATTTGTGTTTGAATGTGTGTTTATATGTGAGTGTGTATGTGAGGGGAGGGTGATAGAGGTCTGTAATTTCATTAGTGTAGAAGATTTTCTAGCTGTGGAAAGTCCCTCCATTAAACACTCTCTAACTCCTCCATAACTGATTATCTCTTAGGGAGTTGCCTGGAGCACCTGAGAGATTAAGTCAATCAGTCAACAAGAATTTATTATGCACTTACTATTTGCCAAGCCCTAGGTGTACAAAGAAAGGCCAAAACCCAGTCGATGGCTCTCTGGAGCTTGCATTCTAATAGGGAAGACAACATAATCAGTGACTACGTATGTGCAAGAGATGTCGAAGAGTATGGGGAAAGTAATCTCAGAGGAAAAGCACTATGTGTACAAACTATGTTTGTGAGAACAGTGGGGATGAAGAGAAGGAGAGAGAGTCTTAAAAAGCCTCCTGCAGAATGTAGAATTTGACCTGAGTTTTGAAGGAAGCAGTAAAGCCAATAGGCAGATGTGAAGAGGAAAAGCAGGCCAATGAAAAGGCTCAGAGTCTAGAGATGCAGTGTCATATATGAGAAATGGCAAGAAGGCCAGTATAATTGGAAAGGAGTAAAGTGTAAGAAGCCTGGAAAGGTAGGAAGTGGCCAGGTTGGCCTTAAATGCCAAAGAGAGTATTTTTTATTTGATCCTGAAGATAACAGGGAATCACTAGAGTTTACAGGAGGGCCTGGTCATACCCACATACAGGAAAATGTGTATATATAATACATACATACATATGTATATAGAAAACATATTTTTTATATTCCTTTCTGGCTCCTTTTTCAAGCAATTTGACTGAGAAAGGGAGGAGAGACATAGGAAGATAGCTTGAGAGGATGGTAGGGTTTTTTAAGTAAGGGGGAGATATGGGAGTGTTTGTAGGCAACAGAGAAAGAGCCACTATCTAGGGAGTGATTAAAGAGTGAACGAAGAATTGTGGGAAAATGGTGGAATAAGGCAGGAAATTACCCGACTTTCTAAAATTCCCCCCAAAATAATTTAAAATAACCTCTCAAAGTGAATTTTAGAACAGCAGAAGTAATCAAAAGTCAGGACAAAGCAGTTATACAGCCTAAGACAACTTGGGAGAACATTAGGAAAGATTGGGAGAACATTAGGAAATATCTGAGTTCTAGATGTGGTGGTCTGGCCAGAGCAAAGTGTAGATACCACTGAATCAATGAACAGCAAACCCTAGGGGCAGCTGTGTCAACCTCACCTTTAGCTTCAGAAACTTTCAAGCCATGGAAGGTGTGGGAGTTGGGCAGCTAATCAGGGGAAGATTGTGGGAGCCCACCTTTGGTGCTGGACACAGAGCCCAGAGTGTTGACTAGACCTAGTCCTTGACTGTGGCTGTGGCTGAGAAGGATAAGCACACTCAAGTGAATGCAGTTGAGGAGGGGACCCTACTGGTTGTGGTCACTCACAAAAGAGTGAAGTTCCTAGTTTAGTGCAGAGGGGAGAACTGAGGCTCTTAGCCACCCAAGGGACTTTAGGGAGCAAGAATATTTATTGTAACAGCATTGCTGGGGACCCTGGTTGTGGCTTAGGGGTGTAGAGTATACCTGAAGCCACTCAGCCTTGGATTATAGAACGTTGGAAGGACCAAAAAGTCAAAAAATCCCAGATAGAACTCAGAGAACGACAACATGAAATACCTAAAGCCTGAAACACTATCCCTCCACACCTTGAGAGCAGAACTTGATCCTAACATAAAATTAACAGCCAAGAAATAGGATGTTTAAAAAATGAATAAAAAACAAAGAAAGAATCCAACCATAGATAGCTACTATGGTGATAGAGAAGATCAGGGTTCAGACTTAGAAGAAGACAAAGAAATCAAAACAACTACTTGTAAAGCTTCAAAGAAAAATGTAAAATTGTCCCAAGCTCAAAAAGGGTTCTTGGAAGAGCTTTAAAAAGACTTTAAAAATCAAATAAGGAAAAAAAATCAAATAAGAGAGGTTGAGGGAAATTTGGGAAAAGAAATAAAAGTAATATATAAAAATCAAGAAAATTATGAAAAGAAAGTCAAACAATTGGAAAAAGAGAACCAGAAACTTATGGAAAAAATACTTGCTTAAAAATTAAAATTTGGCAAGAGGAAGCCATTGACCTTATAGGATATCAAGAAATAATAAAAACAAAATCAAAAGAATGAAAAATAGAAGAGAACATGAAATATCTCATCAGAAAAACAACTGACCTGGGAAACAGATCTAGAAAAGATAACATAAGAATTGTTGGACTACCTGAAAATTATATTTTAAAAAAAGTCCAGACATAAGAAATTATTAAGGAAAATTTCCCTGAAGTTTAAGAATTAGAAGGTAAAATAGAAATTGAAAAAATCCACCAATCACCACCTGAAAAAGATCCCAATGATGGAAACTCACAGGAAATTTATAGCTATTTCAAATTTCCCAGGTCAAGGAAAAAATATTGCAAGCAACCAGAAAGAAATAATTTAAATATTGTGGAACTACAGTCTGGATGAAGATTTAGCAGCTTCTACATTAAAATACTGAAGGGCATGGAATATGATATTCCAAAAAGCAAAGGATCTGGGTTTGCAACCAAGAATAATCTACTGAGTGTAATCCTGCAAGGGAAAAAATGGATATTTAATGAATTAAAAGACTTTCAGGCATTCTTGAGGAAAAGACCACAACTTAATAGAAAATTTGACTTACAAGAAGTAAGAGAAACATAAGAAGGTAAACATGAAAGACTAATTAAAAGGGATTCAATGAGATTAAACTATTTCTCATATGAGAAAACGATATATGTAACTTTTAACAAAGCTATCATTCCTAGGGTAGATCAAAAGAATATACATAGATAGAAGGCTTAAGACTGAGTTGATTATGATTGTATGATTTTAAAAAAAACAAAATTGGATTGAGAGAGGTAAAGTGAAACAAATTATCTCATACAAAAGAGGCATAATGGAAGAATTGTTACAGTGGAGGAGAGGACAGGTTGAAGGGCAGGTAGCGTGGGAAATTTAAGGGAATAACATATATATCTAGCACAATATAAAAGTCTTCTTAACTTACAGAGAAATAAGAGGGCAAGGTGATAGGACCAAGGAGTGACTTAGAAAGGTGTGCCTATTAGGGAGGCAGTGGTAAGAGATCTCTAGTGTGGGGTTTGAGGGAAGGGAGGAAAATAGTTCAGAACTCAAAATGTAATAAAATAAAATAAGAAGAATGAGTGGAAATGATAGAACAGACAATTTGCTGGAGGAGACAAAATGGGATGAGGTTATGAATGCATTTAGAGGGAGAAAGGGCTACCTCTTAATGAGAGATAGGAAAGTAGGAAGAGATAGTAAAAAAAGATGTTGAAGTGATATGAGAAGTGTAAGAGGGAACAAGAGGGAGCTCTTGACAAATGGCCTCAATGTTTTCAGTAAAGTATGAAGTGGTTAAGGTGAGGGATGAGGGTGCCTTGAGAAACTTGAGAAAGGATAAAATGGTTTGAAATGATCATTGTGATAAGTGGGAGAGTGAAGTTATTGGGGAAGTGGAAGAGGATTGTCTTGCAGCAGTGAAGGCCAGTTTGAGATAATGTAACTATAATTTATGGATAATGTATGGACCCAGCGGACCCAGTTAAGTTGACCTTCTCCATCTCCATTTAGTAGCACCTTAATATAAAAGAAGGAGGCAGATGATAGAATTAATCCAAGGTTGGAGTTTGGCAAGGCAGGATCAATGATAGCACAAGGAGGGAATGGATTTGTGGTGGATAATATAAAGTTGAACTGAGATGCCTTTTGTCAAATAGCTTATCTGTGTCAGAGGCAGGAATTGAATCCTGATCTTCCTTCAAGGCTGTCCATACTGCCTCTCCTTGAAGGACACACTTTATTAAAATGAATATAATAGATAACATGATAATAGAGTAGGAAGTAAGATTACAATTAAGATGATATACTTATGGGGGACAGGTTAGTGGTGTGGTGGATAAAGTTCCAACCTTGGAGTCAGGAGGACCTGAGTTCAAATCTGGACTCAGACACTTGAAACTTATTAGCTGTGTGACCCTGGGCAAGTCACTTAACTCCAATTGCTTCACAAAAAATATAAAAAGAAGAAAAAAAATAAAAAGATGATATACTTTCTGAGGAAATACAGAAACCAGAGGGGAAAGTGTGATGGAGAACATTTGAGTGATAAGAAGCAAAGGAAATAATACAAAGGGAGGAAAGAGATAAAGAATTTGGGAAACAAATCAGAAGTCTCTACTAGGACAAAGGGAGGAAAGAGATAAAGAATTTGGGAAACAAATCAGAAGTCTATACTAGAGGAATGCAATAGGGGGATTCAGCTACCTAGACATGACTAGTGATCTCCCTGCCAAAAACAGAGTAGCTAATAATTTCTTTATTTGTCTTTATGATAATTTCATCATATGAAAGGTAGAGGAAGCAATAAAGGAAGTAGCTATTATGGACCTGATTCTGACAAACAAGAAGTAACTGTTATTGAAGGAGAAACAGTGATAATAGTGAAGGAAGTGATCAGTCCATCTTAGAATTCATAGTGTAAGAAGGAAAAGCAAGACACATGCACTATATTTTTGGTAAGTAGATTTCAAAAGGTTCAGAAAAAGGATCAGGAAATTCTCAAACATTTTATTCAGGAGGCACAAGGAGAAATAATTCTAAGGAAAAAAAAGGGGTACATATATAAATAAACACATGTGAATGCACAAGGAACCTATTGACCAATTTATATTTTAAATATGGGGATAGGAGACAGAAAGAAGGATAGGTAATGGGAGGTGAAAACGAGTGTGGCACAGTTCCATAATGAGAGTATCACCAGTGCTAAAACTGAAAAAGAGTCAAGGTTGATGAGGAATGCCTACAAAAAGAGGAAGGTTTTTGTTGCTGTTGTTGCTGTTTTTGTCTTGTTTTTAAGTTACATAGGGGAAAAGAGGAGGATCAAAGAAGAAATAAGATTGGTGCTCAAGGTAGATGAGATGGTGATGACAGAGAAAAGTCAGAATGATTCAAGCCTTAATGTTGCTTATTTTCTCTGCCAAAGAAGATGATCTTTGGACTGGAAAGAACCAAACAGAATTGGCTTATAGGGAGTAGAAACCCAAGTTAAATAAGGAGATATTAAGAAAACACTTGTGATGATTTCAAGACCTTGATGAATAGCCCGGTTGTGAAAGAACTGGCTGATGTAATTAATGAGTCACTGTCAGTGACCTTTGAAAGAATATGAGGAGCAGAAGTGCTACAGGACTGCAGAATGGTAAGTGTTCTGATTTTTTTTTAAGGGAAGATACTTCCCCTTCTCTCCTCTGACACTACCATCACTCTTGTACAGACCCTCATCACATCATGCCTGGATTCTAACAACCTGATGGTGACTGTGTTTTTTTTAAGAGACTGTATAGCTTCTGAGATCTCTTCTAATCTTATTATTCTGTGATATTCTACTCTTATTTTGCTTTTTTTCCTACCAAGAAAAATGAAAGAAAATGAAAGAATAAAAATGGTTAACAGAGAATTGAAACTCAAGAAGAAAAACTAGAAAGAAGTCTGGCAGAAATTGAGTTTAGATCAACATTGACATAATATTTTATTATTAATTCAAAATAAATATGTGACCTAAATGTTAAAGATCATGCCATAAAAAAAATTAGAACAGAAGCAGACCTTTCACAAATATGGGCTAAAGTTTGATTTTTAATCAAAGATTAAAGGCTATTACACAAAATAAAAGCAATGTCAGTGATATTTGGAATTGAAAAGCTTCTGCATGAACAAAATTAATTCATCTAGGATAAGAAAGGAGAGGTCTAATAAAAAAATCTTTGTATCAGATTTCTCAGAAAAGGATCAAATATTGAAGATATAAAGATACCATTAACATATATGTTAATATGACACACATGTATATGCACATACACATACACACATACGGTCCCAAAAGTCTTAGTGTGGTTTAATGGAGGCAGCTAGATGGCTCAATGGATAGAGCGCTGGGTCTGGAGTCAGGAAGACCTGAGTTCAAATTCAGCCTCAGACACTAGCTGTGTGACACTGGGCAAATCACTTAACCTCTTTTTGCTTTAATCCTCTGGAGAAGAAAATGTAAAACCACTCCAGTATCTTTGCCAAGAAAATCCCATGAACAGTATTGTTGTGCTTTGCTTCACGGGATCATGAAGAGTCAGAAATGACTAAACTGAACAACAACAACAATAATCTAGCTTAATATACACTATAATATATAAATAACATATTAATCTATTACATAATATTATATATCATATATATTCATATATTATGTATAAGAAGATATTATTTTCTAATATATTATGAAAGTTTAAAACTACACTGTCTTTTGAGAACCCAGTTATTTATGTGTATATATATATTATATATGTATGTGTATATTATATACATATATGTGTCTGTATATATATATATATATATTTATATACACAAACACATACAGATATCCCCAATAGTTATATATCCCAATAGATAAGTGGTCAAAGGATATTAACCAAACAATTCCCATAAAAAGAATCATATCATCAATTATGCCCCATCAAGTCACAGCCTTGGATCACCCAACCATTCACCACTTTCACTCATATACAAATGCTTCCAACTGAAGATGAAAAAAAATCACACAATAGTTTTGATTGGATCCATTACAAATTTATGTTATACAACCTCAACTGGGCCCTCACTGCTGCTAGGCAATCCTACTATACCTCCCTTAACAACTCACTATCTAACTCTCCACAATGGCTCTCATGTTGATACTCTCTTCTTTCTAAGTTTTTTGGACACCACTCTCTTCTGACTCTCCTCTTACCTATCTAACTGCTCCATCTCAGTCTTTTTTGCTGGATCTTCATCCATATTATGCCACAGGGTTCTGTCCTGGGTCCTTTTCTCATTTCCCTCTACAAGGTTTCATTTGATGAAGCTCCCATGGATTTAATTGCCATTTCTATGCTGATGATTCTTAGATCCACCTATCCAGCCCCCAAAATCTCACATCTCCACCTGCCTTTCAGACATCTTGAATTAGATATCCAGTAAACATCTTAATATGACTCTATATGACCAAAACTGAACTCATTATCTTTCCTTCTAAACTACTCCACCTCCAATTTCTACCTTCCCTATTACTGTAAAAGGCATCCTTCTAGTCCCTCAAGATTGCAATCTGGGTGTCATCTGGACTCCTCACTATTTCTTGACCCCAATATTTAAGCTGTTGCTAAGGTTTGTCAAATACACCTTTGCAACATCTCTCTGATACTTCTCCTTCTCTCCTCTGACACTACCATCACTCTTGTGCAGACCCTCATCACATCATGCCTGGATTGTAACAACCTGATGATGACTGTGCCTGCCTTAAGTCTCTCCCCACTTCAATACATCCTCAATTCAGCCACTAACATGATTTTCCTGGAGCACAAATCTGATCATGTCAACCTTTTACGCAAACTATAGTGGCTCCCTATTGCCTCTAGGATCAAATACAAAATCCTTTGCTTGAAATTCAAAGCCCTTCATAACCTAGCCCTCTCCTACCTTTCCAATCTTCTTATATCTTACTCCTCACATGTCTTCTTTGATCCAGTGACTCTGACCTCCTGGTTATTCCACAAACAAAACACTCCCTCTCTCTTTTCTGGGAATTTTCTCTGGCTGTCCCCCATCTCTAAGTCCCAACTAAAATCCCACTTTCTACAGGAAGCCTTCCCCTACTCCTCTTAACTCTATTGCCTTCCTTCTATTAATTGTTTCCTATTTATTCTATATTGAGTTTGCTTTGTATGTTTGTCTCCCCCAGATTGCAAACTCCTTGAGAGCTTAATATTCTCAGAATTTAGTACTGTGCCTGGAACATAGTAGGCACTTAATAAATGTTTATTTATTGAATGACTTTCAACAAACATATGAAAGAACATACTAAATTACTAAGAAGAGAAATACAAATCAAAAGAACTCTGAGATTTCACCTCACATAACTGGGTGGTGCAATCAATAGGGTATTGGACCTGGAGTCGGTAAGACCCAAGTTTGAAGCTGTCCTCTGACCCTTAGTAGCTATCTAACCTAGGTAAGTAATTTAACCTCCATCTTCCTCAGTTTCCTCACCTGTAAAATAAGGCTAATAGCATCTACTTTTCAAGGTTGCTGAATCTTCATCTGGGACAAACCCACTAACTTTGGGCATTCCCCAAGGCTCTGTCCTGGACCCTCTTCTCATCTCTTTCTATACTATGTCATTTGGTGACTTCATCAGCTCCTGTGTTTCAACTATCATCTCTATGCAGATGATTCTCAAATTCATTTTTCTAGCTCTAACCTCTTTGCTGACCTCCATACTCATATCTCCAACTGCCTATTGGACATCTTGAACTGAATGTCTTATGGACATCTTGTACTCAACATGTCCAAAACTGAATTAATCTTTTCCCTCAAATTCTTCTCTCTTCCTAACTTTCTTCTTCTTATCAAGGGCATCACTATCCTCCCAGTCATCCAGGCTCACAACTTAGGTATCGTCCTAGACTCCTCGCTCTCTCATTCCCCCATATATAATCAGTGCCAAATAGTGTGTTTTCTACCTTTGGAATATATCACGTGCACACTCGTTTCTCTCCTCTCCTCTGACACTGCCACTATGCGAAGGACCTCAGCATTTCATATCTGGATTACTGAAACAGTGCACTTGTTCTTCCTGCCTCAAATCTCTCTCCACTCCAATCCATCCTCTATTCAGCTGTCAAACTGGTCTTCCTAAAGTCTAAGTTTCACCATGTCATATCTCCTTCCCATTCCATCTGCTCCAATGATTCTACTGCATCTGGGATTAACTACAAAATCTTCTATTTGACTTTTAAAGACCTCCATAACCTGGTTTCTTTCTATCTTTCCAGTCTTCTTATATCTTCTACCCCTTTTATACCTTGCACCATAGCCTCTGGGATCCATTGATACTGGCATCCTTGCTATTCCTGGCACTAAACACTCTCTCTTAACTTCATGCATCTTCACTAACTCTACCCATGCTTGGAATTCTCTTCCTCTTCATCTCCACCTCTTAGTTTCCTTGGCTTCCTTCAAGTCTCAGCTAAATCCATCTTCTGCAATAAGCCTTCCCTGATCCCTTTTTTAATGCTAGTGCCTTCCTTCTATCTACTATCTCCAATGTATACTGTATATATCTTGTTTGCACATAGCTGTTTGCAAGTTATCTCCTTCATTAGACTGTGAACTCCTTGAGAGCAGGGATTATATTTTACCTTTCTTTGTATCCTAGTACCTGGCACTTAGTAGGTATTTAATAAATTCTTGTTGATTGATTTACATTTGTTCATCTAATTAGATTCAGCAAAGTGTTCTAGCCTGTTGAAAACTATTGGAATCCTGACTTACAAGCACATTAGAAACATGAGATGTGCAAATTTAGAGACATCTCCATTCTAAATGTGCATATGGACTATTTGGGCCTGAACTGTGGTAGAGCCTTCCAAGCTCATATTGGTCTGTTCCAGGGGTGGGGAACCTGTGGCCTTGAGGTTACATGTGGCCTTCTAGATCCCTGGGTGTGGCCTTTTGGCTGAGTCTAAGTTTTACAGAACAAATCCTTTTATTAAGAGGATTTGTTGTATGAAGTTTGGATTTAGTCAAAGGGCTGCACTTGAGGACCTAGAGGGCCATATGTGGCCTTGAGGCCACAGGTTCCCCACCCCAGCAGCAGTTGGACCCACTGTACCTTGACTCCAACATAGTGATGTTATTTTGGTCCTTTTCAAAAATCAAGGACAACGGGGCAGCTAGATGGCACAGCGGATAGAGAGCTCCTTTCTTGGAGTCAGGAGGACTACAGCTCAAATCAGGCCTAACACACTTGACACTACTTACTAACTGTGTGACCCTGGGTAAGTCACTTAACATTGATTACCTCACCAAAAAAAAAAAAAGCAAAAAAAAAAATGAAGGACAACCACCACCAGTTATTCTTCTGTGCGTTTTGTCACCTACAAGATTAATGGGCATGTCATTTATTTCTTTACCAAATCATGAATAAAAAATCTTATATAACACAAAGCCAAGTACAGGTACTTGAGGCACTCTGCCAGGTACCTGCCTTCAAAATGACATGAACTTGTTTTCAAGATTACAATCTGTAGTTATATGAAGTTGTTACATGGAATTGTTATATGGATAGGCAATGAGCCTGACCCAGAATTAAATAGGATGAGGACAGCTGGCTGGATTGTATTGGGGAAATTTTTAAGTACTTTTAATGACTCCAGGCTTGTCCCTGAATCAAAGATCTGCCTTTTTAACAACAACAAAAAAGTTTGGTGATGCTATGTGGCAGTGAATGATGAAATACCATAATCCTCTAAGAATTAAAGTTGTGAGACACCCAAAGGACACTGGAGAGATTCTCTCCGTTTATCTATATTAACCTATCCATATTTTGTTTATAGTCATCTACTGGCCTCCAAGTCATTTCCCCTCCTTTCTCAAGGAGTTTAGTAGCTGACTCAGTCTTCTTTTTCTTCACCCCACCCTCTGCTCTCATATTAAAGACTTTAATATATATGTTGATGTCCCTTCAACTCTTGAGGACCCAGTCTTCACCTTTTCTCTGGTGTCTTCTTCCAAAGTTCTGCAAAGGTGGAAGAGGGAGCATTTCATTCTTCTGCCACCCTCTAGCTCCCAAACAAGAGTAGCAAATGCAACTTACAGCAGAAACACAGAGTGGTAAGAGATATATGCTTATACACCTGAGTGGGGAGTTCAAGAACCCCAACCTTCTTTTCAGAGGATGGGCAATTTTTGAATTCTCTAGGAAGTAACCTTGAAACTTAGCCTTCTAGCAGAGAGGCACTAGCCTTATTGGTAACCCCAAGGTAAAGAATTCAGGAACCAAAACTACTATTGAGAAATTTTCTGATGCAGCATGCTCCTTGGGGAAAAAAAATAATAACAACAAAAACAACAAAAACTGTAGTTATCAAGGTTCTGGTATAATACTATTTAGATAGCAAAGTCAGTAAATTACTTTGACAGTGCAGACCTGATGAGAAGGGGTTTGCTTATTGAACAAGCTCCAATGCATATTTATCTTTTGAGGGGAGTTTAAACTACAGGGTGGTACTTGAGTCTTGGAGATACTGTGTAGGACTCTACGGGAAAGCGGAACTCAGCAAAAGAAGGTTGTCTCAACAGCAACCCCAAAGTCAAGTCTCTTCTGGGGATGGGGGAATGGAGCTAATTGACTATTTGAAGAGCTTTATGCTTTTCTATTTGTTCATTGGCTCTTGTGAGTCCTTAGGTCTTAGGTTTTCTGTTGTTGTTGAGTCACTTTTTCCAGTTGCATCTGACTCTTCATGACCCCATTTGGGGTTTTCTTGGCAAAGATACCGAAGTGGTTTGTCATTTCCTTCTTGGCAAAGACACCGGAGTGGTTTGTCATTTCCTTCTCCATTTGATTTTACAGATTAAAAAAATAAGGCAAACAGGATTAAATGACTTGCCCAGGGTCTCACAGCTAGTGTCTGAAGTCAGATTTGAACTGAGGAATACGTCTTCCTGACTATTCATTGCACCACCTTGCTGCTCTGTTTTCTGTAGGGTGAAATAAAGGTTTTACCAATAATCATATTGTATGTTGTGTGCCTATGGATAACCTGGAGACTCTACCATACATATTTGGGACATCATAGACTGAACTATGCCTAAATTTTGTTTTGTAGACTTTCTTGGATTAATCTAGGTCAAGCCAATGAACTAAAGAAAGACAAATTGACACTTTGTGGTGAAGCCCCCAAAATCAGGCCCAGTCTATATGAGACCAAAGAATTTAGGGGGCCCTTGCCATTGATCATACTTGAAACATACAAACTTTCTTTTTCTTTTAATGAAAAATAAATATAAAAATATACAGTCACAATTATTCTTTTTTGTTGTTTTGTTTAATGTTTTCAGAGAACACACTTTGTAGTATATTTGGTTGTGTTTGCTTTGTTAAAACAAAATTTATCAATAAAAAAGAAAAGAGAACATGGCAATAATCAAAACAACACAATGTACAGAAAGACTCTGTTTTTGGCTGCATTTTTTTGTGGTTATGGCATCTGAAAATTGAGTACCTAAAGTGAAACCATGCTAGCTTCTATGGAACTGGTTAGATATAAACTTGCTGTTGCCCTTTATCACTACTCACAGAGAGTTGTTATTGAGTTCAGACACAGGAGAGTAAATTTCATATAATTTGGAAATCTGATAGACTCTTTGCCTTCAAAATGAGTCATTATAGGAGAAGATTCTGGGAAAATTGTGGAGTAGGCTAGAAAATTCCAGGCTATCCAGATTTTCCTTACAATAGTGCATCAGGGTGAACATAGAGTGCTAAAAATTTAAAAAAAAAAAAGAGTTAGGGCAGAACAGTGGACCTCCTGGGACAATCAGAGAAGATCTGAAGAAAAATCCCAGGACTGAGGTTTAATCCTTGTGAAGAGTAAACATATCAAGGTTAGTTCCACTGAAAGAGCAAGTTGGAAAGCCCTGGGGCTAGCTGGGTTGAGACCCAGTCTCAGCTCCAGCCGTAGGAATTTTTACCTCCAGGACAGTATGAGGAGTCCAGCATCTGAGCCAGGAAAGATTAAGGGAATCTTCTGCTGATAAGGAACACCAGACCCAGCTGTGCTGCTGAAATCTGGCCCTGGGTGAGAAGGAGCCAGCACAGACCTGGTGAGTGCAGAAGCAGTGGAGTGGGGACACTGTTGGCTGTGGGCACTTACTTGTTCTTGGTTTCCGTTCCAAGCCAGAGGAGAGTACTGAAAGAGATCTAAGGCTGGAGGCACCATCCCCCATACCCCAGGACTAGAGCTGCTACAAATTTTTAAAAATGAGCAGGCAAAGGAGAAAGAATCCTACTATAGAAAGTTACTATGGAAATAGAGAAGACTGGGGTTCATCTTCAGAGAAGGATACTGAAGCAAAAAAAGCCCCTTCTACCTAAAAGAGTAGTGTCAAATCGTCATCTACCTAAATGGAAGACTTTAAAAATCAAATGAGAGAGATTGAGAAAAAAATTTAAAAAAAAAAGAACAATCCAAGAAAAACAACATTATGAAAAGAAAGTCAATCAATTAGAAAAGGAGATCCAGAATCATAAGGAAAAAAATGACTGCTTAAAAATTAGAATTGGGGGGCAGCTATGTGGAACAGTGGATAGAGCTCTGGCCTTGGAGTCAAGAGGACCTCAGTTCAAATCCAACCTCAGACACTTGACACTTACTAGCTGTGTGACCAGGGGCAAGTCACTTACCCCTGATTGCCTCACCAAAAAGCAAAAAAATAAAGAAAAAGAAAAAGAAAATTAGAATTGGGCAAGGGGAAGCCAGTGAAGTTATAAGAGACCAAGAAATAATAAAACAAAATATAAAGAATGAAAAAATTGAAGAGAATATGAAACATCTCATAACAAAAACAATGGATCTAGAGAACAGATCAAGAAGAGAAAATATTTGGACTACCTGAAAGCTATGATAAAAAAAAAATGAATTTCAATACAATAATATAAGAAATAATTAAAGAAAATTGTTCTGAAGCATTAGAACAAGAGGGGAAAGTAGAAATAGAAAAAACTCACCAATCACCACCTGAAAGAGATCCAATGAAAAAAACCTGCAAGAATATCATAGTCAAATTCTGAAACCTCCAGCTCTAGGAGAAAATATTAGGAGCAACAAGAAAAAAAAAACAATTTAAATATGGCAGTGCCACAGTTAGAATCACACAAGACCTAATAGTGGTGACATTAGAAGACCACAGGTCTTGGAACACTATTAATGAAGAGCAAAAGAACTGGGGTTGCAACCAAAAATATCATACCCAGCAAAGTTAAGTATAATCCTGAAAGAAAAGAAAATGGACATTCAATAAATTGCCAGACTTTCAGGGTTTTCTTGCAAAAAAACCTCTAAACTTAATAGAAGATTTGACATATAAGATCCAAGAGAAATATAAGGTACACATCAAGGACTAATTATAAGTGTCTCAATAAGGACAGACTGTTTACTTTGTATATGAAGAAATATAAAATGTATGTCTAAGACTGTTATTAGTAATTGGGTAGTCCAAAAGAAAGATTGGGGTAGACCTGAATATGATATGATTCTAAAAAGAAAAACCATTTAGGAAAAGGTAAAAAGACTACTTATCTTATACAAATGAGGTGCTAGAGGAAGAACTGATACAGAGGAATTAGATAGGGGGAGGAGGGCTGGCAGTTCTAGAACCCTACTCTCATCAGGAATAGGCTAAGAGGGAATAATACATATATATCTGGAAGGGCATAAAAGTCTCCTGAATTCAGAAAGAAATAAAAGTCTAGGGGGATAGAGAGGGGAGAGAAGATAATCAAGGTATTTTTAGAGGGGAGGGTGAGGGAGTAGGGTGGGGGTGGTGGTGGTAATACAAGAAAGTTAGATTAATGGTAATGAGAGGATAAGGGAGAGATCCCAGCAGGGAGGGTAGGTTAAGTAATAAGAGGGCAAGGTAGCAGGTAGAAGTAACATAGAAGAATCAGGAGGGATAAGAAATAAGAAATACACACAAATATACAAAAAAAAAGATCAGGAGTAGAATTTATTAGGGAAAAAAAGCAAGGGCAGTAATCTTGATCTCAGACAAAGTTAAAGCTAAAATAGATTTAATCAAAAGAGAAAAATAGGGAAACTATACTGTCAGCCATATTAATCAATATTATTTTAGACTATTTAAAATTACTAGACAGTATAAGGTTGGAATATTGCTGTGGTGTAGGAAAAGATGAGTTGGTGGACTTGTGAAAAATATGGAAAGACTCAAAGTTATGAAGGAAGAGATTATCCACTCTCAGAGAAATAGAGGACACAGTATGATCTTACATAGATGCATATGAAGGTGTATGTCTGTATGTGAATGATTATAGATATTTAAGTGTATGCATATTTATGTAAGTCTATGCATGTGTATATGTATGTATATATCTATCTGTATGTATGTCTATATATGTATTGGGTATATGTGCGTAAGTATATATGCATGTGTATATGTATATGTGTGTAAGTGTGTATACATACACATACATATATGTGTGTATATGTGAATGTATGTATGTGTGTGTGTATATATACCTATATATGTATATATACATCCATGCTTAATTGTAGCCTTCTGGGGTGGGGGGAGGAAGGTGGAAAAAAGAACAAAGTAAAAAGTGCACAGCAGAGAACAAAAAAAAAACTTACAAAGAAGATGGACAGCTCTAAACACAATGTGCAGTATTTATTATGTAAGCTCTCTTGAAATGGAAATTTATTATTGTGTATTTTGAATCTTCTCATGTTCTGTTGTGCACATGGCAATGCTTTTTTTTCTTTTCTTATTTTGTATTTAAGTTTTAATATTTAAGTTTATAATGTATTTCTTTTTCTTTTCTTATTGTATATTTAAGTTTAAAATTTTTAAAAACTACAAAAAAAAAACCCAGAACCAAAATGAGTCATTATAGATTGATCATTCATCAACAAGCATTTATTAAGTACCTACCATATAGAAGACACAGAGCTAGCCACTGGGGCTACCAGGACAAAAAAAAAATGAGCATAAATTGCCTGGGTTATTCATGCTCTTTCTGTCTCTCTTTTTCTGTTTCTATCTCTGTCTCTCTGTCTCTGTCTCTCTGTCTCTGTCTGTCTCTGTCTGTCTTTTTCTTTCTCTCTCACTCTTTCTCTCCATCCCTGTTCATATAGGTGTATTGGAGAGGAATTGCTTGTTATTCACTTTTCTATTATATTTAATTTAATGAAATTTAATTGGGATATTATATATACATATATGTATGTGTATATGTAGATAGCTAGCTAGCTAGCTAGACAAATAGTCTTACACTTGTGTTCAAAAACACAATACATGGCAGCGAAGGCATGATTAGAAATGAAAGGAGAGGTTCAGTGGATTGTTAATGCAATACAAATCAAATCATAATATGGTTGCCAAAACAAAAATAATTGCTAACATTTATATAGCACCTACTGTTTGCTAGACACTGTGCTAAACACTTAAATATTTCTTATTTGATCCTCACCACAACCCTGGGAGGTAGGTGCTATTATTATCCCCATTTTACAGATAAGAAAACTGAGGAAGATAGAAGTGACATGATTTGCACAGGTTCACACAGTTAGGAAGTGTCTGAGGCCTGATTTGAAGTTAGGTCTTCCTGTCTCTAAATCTGACACTCTGTCCATTCATTGTGCCACCTAGCTGAGCCTCTGCCCCTCCCCCCCCCAAATTAATGCAATCATTGCATTAATGAAAGAAACAGTGTCCAGGACTAAAGAGATGAGAGTCCTCCTATACTCTGTCTTGTTTGTACCTCATCTAGATTATTGTGATCAGTTCTGTGAACCACATTTTAGAAGAACAACGATAAGCATAAGAGAAAATCAAAACCCTGCATAACCTAGCCCTCTCCTACCTAACCAGTCTTTTTACACCTTACTCCCTGCCCCTACCCTTCAATCCAGTACCACCAGCCTCCTTGCTATTCCATGAACAAAACATTCCATTTCTTGGCTCTGAGCATTTCCTCTGGTTGCCCCACATGCTTGGAAAGCTCTACCTCCTCATCTCTACCTACTGATTCCCTGGCTTTCTTTAAGTTCCAACAAAAATCCCATCTTCTAGAGAAAGCTTTTCCTAAACCCTCTTAATTCTAATGCCTTTCCTTTTTAAAGTTATTTCCTATTTGTCCTGTATTTAGCTGGTTTGTACGTATTTATTTGCTTATTGTCTTCCCCATTAGATTACGAGCTGCTTGAAGTCAGAGGTTGTCTTTTCTTTTTGTATCCTTACAACAATTCTGGGAAATAGGTGCTATTATTATCCTCATTTTGCAG
Source organism: Vombatus ursinus (assembly GCF_900497805.2). Classification (NCBI taxonomy): domain Eukaryota; kingdom Metazoa; phylum Chordata; class Mammalia; order Diprotodontia; family Vombatidae; genus Vombatus; species Vombatus ursinus. Next base: position 12,290,841 of record NW_020949351.1, read on the forward strand.
ATTAGGAAACTGATGCAAACAGAGAAGAAATGAAAGGAGGAGGGACACAGATAGTAGAGGGCCTTGAAGCTCAATTGAGGGATCTGTAGTTTATTTTGAGAAGACTTAGTGGGAACCTGATAGCTGTTTTTAAATATTTGAAGGTGCATCAAACAGCAGAAGGATTAGACTTGTTCTGTTTGGCCCTAGAAGTGAGAGCTGAGAGCAGTTGTGTTGTATGTTGTGTGCCTATGGATTGCATTTGAAAGAGACAGATAGATTTCATGTAAGAATTTTTTTTTTTTAACAATTAGATCTACCTCAAGGAGTAATGGCCTGCTTTGGGAGGGAGAGAGTTATCCTGAACTGGAAATTTTTGAAAAGATGTTAAATGACCAAGTAAGTGATACTGACAAAGGTACTGTCTGTGAGGTATGGGTTGTATGGCCACCTGTGTGATCTCTTAGGTTTCTTCAAAAGAGATTCATTGGTCTATTGTTTGGAGGTTGGACTAGATTATTTTTAATAACCTTTCCAACTCTAAGTCTTATAGTATAGCCATCATTACTTGTCAGGTGATGCAATGATAGATCACATTTTTATAGCCTTTTAGGGTTTATTCATAGGTAGATAGTGAAAATATTATCCCCATTTTACAGATGAGGAAACTATGGCTCAGAGAGGTTAGGTTATTTGCTCATTGTTGCACAGCTTATGATTGTCAAGGGCAGGATTTGAATGTGTCTCCTTACTCCCACTGAAGTAAGCCCTCTCCATTTTGATTACATAATAAACCACTTTATCTCTCCTTTGGTCCCCTAAAAGTTAAATTGTGGCAAAGATGTTGATTTGCAAAACCCATTGGCCCTCCCTATCAATTCATTTCTGCTGTGCTGCATGTATTACTTTCTTAAAAGACTTAATTCTGCTCTACAATGTTGTTTGGGGCAGGTATAGCTATGGTCACAATGGATATGAAAGCTATATTCTAAGGAAGCATTAGAAAGGGCCATAAATCATTGCATAATTTGCTAAACTCTTTCCAAGTTCGTATTACATTTGAATTATCCTTGCATTCATGTAAATAAAATTAACTTCTCTCATTCAGATATGAAGACAAAAGATACACCTGATATGAAGAAAAAGTCCACTCCTAATGGTGCTTGAGATCTGATTTGATTATAGTTCCCAGAAGTACAGCTGCAATTTATTAAACTGTTAATCCTAACACAGTAGAATAGGAGATTTAGGGGATAGAGAATAAACATAATTTAAATAGTCTCATTGACTGTATTAACTGGTACCTCCCGTCAAAGTAAGCTCAGCTCCCATTTCTGTTTAAAGATGGAGATAAGTATTGTCTAAAAATAAAATAAGATTAAAAAAAATATTTCACTTAAAATCAGTCTGATCTAGTTTAATGAATGAAAAAGTCCCCTTTAATCACCTAACATGTACCAAGCATTGTACTACTTTGAAATAATGTCATTTGAGAATGGGAAATGAGGGAAAGGATAGCATAGGCAAGATTTATTTTCCAATAGAGTAAAAGGATGAAAAAATACAATTGGGGGGGGAGAGAAAATCTTGATAGCTTCAAAGGCTATTACCTAACACTTTGACTCAATTTATCTTTGTTTCCCTTTAACATACTGCTTCTAATAACATCTATTTATTTCCTCATACCAATGAAATAGAGCTCTTTATATTAGCACTTGTAACTTTTGAAAGTCGTTTTCTGAGCCTAAGTTGCTCTTAAGAAAATCATTCCTTTATTTCATTGACTTCTGATACAGATTTCCTGAAACCCATCCCTCAGTGATATCCCTCAGTGACAACTCAAGATATTTCAGAACAGAATTCTGAATGCTTTTGTGGTTAATGAATAGTCATTTAAAAACTTCTAGGTATCTACTGGCTGTTATGTTCAGAAAGTTATTTTCTTTACTGTTATATTGGGTTTACTACCATACATTATCAGTAGTACCTTCTATAAATAGCTTTAAAAGGAAACAGTTTTAAAATGTGAAACAACGTTCATCTTCCATAAAAAAAACAGGTTTATATGTGCTAGCACACTATTATAATGAACAAAAATTCAATTCATTTAAAAAATTATCTAGGGGGAACTAGGTGGCTCAGTGGATAGTGCCAGGCCCGGAATCAGGAAAACCTGAATTCAAATCTGGCCTGAGACACTTCCTAGTTGTGTGACCTTAGGCAAGTCATTTCACCTCTGTTTGCATCAGTTTCCTTATCTGCAAAATGAGGATAATAATAGCACCTATTTCCCAGGATTGTTGTAAGGATACAAAAAGAAAAGACAACCTCTGACTTCAAGCAGCTCACAATCTAATGGGGAAGACAATAAGCAAACAAATATGTACAAACCAGCTAAATACAGGACAAATAGGAAATAACTTTAAAAAGGAAAGGCATTAGAATTAAGAGGGTTTAGGAAATGCTTTCTCTAGAAAATGGGATTTTTGCTGGAACTTAAAGGAAGCCAGGGAATCAGTAGGTAGAGATGAGGAGGTAGAGCTTTCCAAGCACGGGGAACAGCCAGAGAAAATACTCAGAGCCAAGAAATGGAATGTTTTGTTTTGTTCAGCAAGAAGGTCAGTGTTATTGGGTTGAAGAGTAGGGGCAGGGAGTAAGGTGTAAAAAGACTGGTAAGGTAGGAGAGGGATAGGTTATTCAGGTCTTTGAAAACCCAATAGAGGATTTTGTTTTCTATCTTGGAGGTGACAGGGAGCCACTGGAGTTTATTGGGGGGGGGGGGGGATGACATGATTGGAACTGTATTTTAGGAAAATCCCTTTGGTGGCTGAATGGAGGATAGATTAGAGTGGGAGAGACTTGAGGCAGGCAGAAACACCAGCAGGCTGTTGCAATAGTCTACTCATGAGGTGACGAAGACCCGCACTAGACTGATGTCTGTGTCAAAAGAGACAAGGAGGAATATTGATAGGCCTTGGCAGCAGATTGGCCATGAGGGGTGAGAGATAGTGAAGAATTCATTCTGACATCTTTGTTGTGAACCTGTGGACTGGGAGGACGGTATTGTCCTCTACAGTAATAGGGAAGTAGAAAGGACAAGGAGAAAGAGTTTAGGAGAAAAGATAATGAGTTCAGTTTTGAACTTGTTGAGTTTAAGATGCCTTCTGGCTATCCAATTTACGATGTCTGAAAGGCAGATGCAAGATTAGAGGGCTGGAGAAAAGTTGGGAGAGGATAGGTAGATTTGAGAATCATTAGCATGGAGATGGTAATTTAATACATGGGAGAGGATGAGATCACTAAATGAAATAGCATAGAGAGAGAAGAGAAGAAGGTCCAGAACAGAACACTGTGGTACACCTACAGTTAGAGGGCATAATCTGGATGAAGATCCAGCAAAGGAGACTTAGAAGGAGTGGTTAGATAGGTAAAAGGAGAGCTGGGAAGAGAGTGGTATCCTAAAAACCTAGAAAGAGAATATCAAGGAAAAGATAATCAACAGTATCAAAAACTGCAGAAATGTCAAGGAGAACGAGAGAATTGTGAAAAGACCATTAGATTTAGCAATCAAGAGATAGCTGGTAACTTTGGAGAGAGCAATTTCAGTGGAATGATGAGGTTAGAAAGCAGATTGTAAGGAGTTAAGAAGAGAATGAGAGGAGAGAAAGTAAAGGCATCTATTGAAGATGACCTTTTCAAGGAGTTTAAACACAAAGGGCAGAAAAGATATAGGATGATAATAGGGATGGAAGGATCAAGTGAAAGTTTTTGTTTTGCTTTTTATTTTTACAAGGAGGAGGCATAAGCATATTTATAGGCAGTAGGGAAGAAGCCAGCAGACATGGAGAGAGTGAAAATAAATCATAAGAAAAAAAAAGAAAAAGAAAATAAGTCATAAGAGTAGAGATGACAGAGGGGGCGATTTGGTAAAGATAGGATGGAATGAGATTGCTTGTGCAGTTAGAAAGCTTAGCTTTGGTAAGGAGCAAGAACACTTCTTAGTGTGAGACAAGGGTGAAGGAGGAGACAGTGGCAGAAGGTATATGAGTGATAGGAGATGAGGAAAAGGGAAGAAGAGAAAGCCTGTAGACTCAATTTTTTTCCCTAAAATATGAGAGAAGGTTATCAGCTGACAAGTTGTGAAAGGGGCAGCTATGGGAAATTTGAGGAGGAATGAAAAAGTTTGGAAGAGATGCTTTGGAAAGTTGGATATTAAGTTGATAATGGAGGATTGCCTAGCAGCAGTGACGGTCCAGTTAATTGTGTAACAAATCTATAGTGAACCCAATCAGAACGATTGTGTTATTTTATCCTCTTTTGTTCAGCAGCAGTAGGAGTGAAGAATGGTGGGAGTGATACAAGGCTGAGGCTCGGCAAGGCAAAATCAGTATTACAATAAGTTTCTAGAAACTCAAGACAAGAGGCCAATATAGAATTGAACTGGCTTACCAAAGTATCAAGATGGAGAAAAGAAGAGAAAAAGTGGAAGTGCAAGGGAGATGGCCTGGTAGAGAAGTTGGAGGTGGAGGGATTAAAAGTCACATTGTAGACAAATAATAGGGTTTGGTGAGGGAAGGCAGAAGGAGAGGTGGAAAGCCAATAGATTATGGCCAGATAAAGGAATTTTTGAATTCTTGAATGTGGAGATAGTGGTACATTTGTTGGTGATGGCAAGATTGAGATATGACCATCTTTGTATGTGGCTGAGGTAGGTTGGAGGAGTAACTCTTTGGTAGTGAGTAGATTGAGGAACTGGGTGATTAGGATATTTGAGGAAGAGAGTCAATATGTATGTTAAAATCCCCAAGTATAAGGGCAGGAGTTGAGGGGGAGAAAACAATTATAAGCCATATACCAAACTCATTGAGGAAGGAAGGAGAGTGACCTGGAGGTCTGTAGACAAAAGCTACTAGAATATTGATTGGGTGGTAGATATAAATTGCATGAACCTTATAGGAGGAAAGGTTACTTAGTGATGTTGGGTGGGGGAGAACCTGAAGTGCCAATGGGGAGCAAGGAGTAGTCCAACTCTTTTTCTTGAGGATTTGTGCTCCTGTGAATCACCAAAAGTAAGTAGTTTTCATCCATTTTGATGTCTTGTGTAGTCCTCTGTTATGTTTTGTATACATGCCCCTGAAAGAAATGCCTCCACATCCCTAAGGGAGGAATCACCATCTGCTATTACTCTTACCTACTTCTGACCCTCACTGGATGATCTATCACTTTATAGAATGTATTTTCTGGTATCTTGCAAATCTAATTAAAAGGGCTTTAAACTAAAAAGAGAGAGGGAGAAGACTGTTTATGTGTATCTTCCACATTAGATAACAGAGAGCAGCTACATAGAGGAAAGAACAGCATCTAAGACGTCCTGAAGTTCATAGCACATGCAAAAAAAAAAAAAAGAAGCCATGACATTTCATGCCAATAAATAAATGCTCAAAGTCGGTTGTGTGGCTCTACTGTATCATTCCTTAAAGAAAATGCAGTTTTTTCCTCAGAGCATCTAGCTTCTGCCTACTCACTTTTCAGTAATATCAAATCTAAGTTTTAGTTCTGCATGTGTAGTTTATCCTTTTCCTTCTCTTTCTCCTCAGCATAATACTCTTCCATTGTCCAAAATCCTGACAAAGGTCATCTCCACTCTTCCACTTCAGATTCCCTTTGTTTTTCCATTGAAGCCTTACTTCTTTTTCTTTTAGGAACACTTCATTCTTCCTAAAAATCTGAAATATGGAGAGACATTCTTCTATTCTCCAGGAGGAAGATCGGTTGGAACACAGATATGTCAATTGACTGTGGCAGAAATGTAAATAACACAAAAATTTAATGTAAATCACAGCACAATTTTCCCTATTCCACATAATGGTTGAGATTTTCATTCCTGGTTGTTTTTAAAACTAATTGTGAGAGTCTAACACCCCAAACCAAAACACCTAGTTAAAACATTTGCTCCAAATCATAACCTCTAATAACTTGACAAGGGCAGCTTGGCTGTGGATAAGAGCACGGGCCTGGAGTCAGAAAGACCAGAGTTCAAATATGACCTCAGACACTTACTAGCTGTGTGACCTTGGGCAAGTCGCTTAACCTCTGCCTGCATAAAACTGGAGAATGAAATGGCAAACCACTCCAGTATCTTTGTCAAGAAAACCCCATGGTCAGTTGGTCCATGGGGTAACAAAGAGTCAGATGTGATGGAACTACTCAACAACAACAACAAATAACTTGACAGCCCTACTCAACTAGCTTTCCTTAGTTTCAGCTGCTCATCAGTCATGCCCACTTACCCTTTAGCCTTGCATCAAGCTCCCATTTCACCAATTTTTCCCACTCACTAATCCACTCTATGAATTTGCTTTACCCTCTAATTGTTCCACTTAACTTTTTCTTACTTATTTTGCTTTATATTACCACTGTCTTATCCTAATTCTCTGAGGCCTACCTCTTTAGGGTCTACTCCACTCTCTAAAGCTCCTTGAATCTCCATAATCCTTTTTAATCCTTTTATGTTCTCTTTAATTATCCTTGATCCTGCTCTACTTTCAACCCATAAATAGAATCTGAACAGGGAGATTGTTCTGCTTAAGTTTCTCACAAATTTCACCAAATTTCCTATCCTCAAATTTAACCTCTGACCTTCAATGTCAGGTCCAATTTCCTTCTCCTTCTTTTGGGGGTCAAGTCCTCCATTTTCTTCTATTCCTTCCACAATCTTTTTCCACAAAAGCCAGAAGTATGTATGGATTGGGTGTAGTTTACTTCTAGGTAGCCAATGATTAAGTAAGAATGAAGAACAAACAGCAGCCTCTTTGAGTAGAAAAAGAGCTTCTCACTGGGACCAGTTGGGCAACAAATCTTCCTTCCTTCCTTCCTTCCTTCCTTCCTTCCTTTCTTTCTTTCTTTCTTTCTTTCTTTCTTTCTTTCTTTCTTTCTTTCTTTCTTTCTTTCTTTCTTTCTTTCTTTCTTTCTTTCTTTCTTT